>NW_023665636.1:731250-1096875 GCF_014743375.2 Drosophila subpulchrella
GATCCTCATTTCCTGCTTTTGCCCTGTTACAAAGGGTTCTGCAACTGGATCTGAGTTCTGAAAGTTTCTGTGTCCACCAAGGAGGCTTTCTGGTTCCTCTCGGTTTGCGTTTAGGGTGGGCTGCTTTGAAAGCCGAGTTGCAGGCATTCGTGAACATCCCTACTATGTTATCAAGACTGAGTATATCACTGTTGTCATTTGGGGGTTCTATTGGAAGAATGTTTAGTAGGGCTTCCCTATAAGCGCGCCAGTTGGTACGTTTAAGGTTGACGAATTCAGCTGGAGTAGGAGGGTCTAGTGATAAAGTGGTTTCTATAAATCTATGGTCAGAGAAAGAGTGTTCGTTTGAGACTTCCCAGTTTCTGACTGCTTCTAGCAGATTACCTGACACCATGGTAAGGTCAATGACTGTTTGGCTATTTTTTGTGATAAAGGTGGGGGTATTACCCCTGTTGCATAGAAATAGATTTGAGCCAAGGATGAAGTTAAAAAGAGACTCACCCCTGTTGTTGCTTGTTGGGCTTCCCCACTGAGTGTGGTGAACGTTTGCGTCGCAGCCGATTACCAGTCCTATTTTGAGCGCCTCGCTATCTTTGACCAGTGTCCGGACAAGCTCGTCTGGGGGTCTTCCTTCTCGAAGGCCATGTAAGCTGAAGCCACCCTGATTGTAGCCGCTGGAAGTTCCAGACTTGCTACGGTGTTGTCTCCGTTGCTGTAATTATGAAACAGAAATATGCTAAGGTGCCTTTTGGCTAAAATGCAGGTTCGAATTTTACCTTCTTTTTGATCAAGCAGCAGCTTGAAATCTTTGGTACCCAGTCCAGCAACCTTGCCTCCTACCACCCAAGGCTCCTGTATGAGTACTAGGTCTGCCCCGCCGTCAGCCAGGCGGAGCAGGAGGGCAGCCGACGCTGCTTTACTGTGATGGAGGTTAACTTGCAGTAGTCTTAGCGACATCTGCCGAGTTCCCCTCCACCACTGTGACGTCCGCTTCCTCGCTGCCGCTGAGGTCGCCGTCGTCTTCGTCCGCCGGGTTCATCGCCTGCATCCCTCTGCTTAGCGACGCGTCGGTTGAGTAGCCATCTTCCGGTTCATCATCTCCAGGAGCCTCTATCTCCTCGGGAAAGACCTGCTCGGCTGGGTTGCCGGTCGGGTCCTCCTTCGAGTTAGAGTCTCCCTTGTAGACTTTGATGCGGATGGCACTGAATCCGAAGTTCAGCTCCCCGTGAGCGGCCTCTAGTGGGGATACTGACTCCATATTCAGTACCACGATGACCTGGCTGATCGGCCCCTCGTGAGGTTCCACCTTTACGACTTTCCAGTCGTGCGTGGGCAAATTAGGGTTGCACCTTTGCAACATAAAGAGGATGTCCTCCGGTGCTTTGATGGACGACGGCAGCCATATCCTCGCTCGTGGTCTGCTGGGGACGTCGCACCAATCTAGTGCAACGATTTTCGCCCCAGGATACACCTCTCCCAGCTTCTCCGTCGCCTTCTTGTAGAGGTCAGCTGATCTCTGGCTGTCGCAAGACACCACCTTGACGCTGCCCTGGAACCAGCCTGCGTTCTTGCAACATGGCGTCGGTTGGGGGAAGTCCCGGAGCAAAGCCATGCAGATGACCGCTAGCTGCTCCTCGACCGCCTTCCACTGGTTTCTTGGGATCCGGCCTCCGGGGTTTCCCTTGTCAACCAGTCCAATCAGAACCTTGTCCCGCGCTATCTCCGCAAATGATAGGTTCTGTTGGACCCTAGATCTCTTTGCCGCAGGTCCAGGCAACTCTAGAGATCGTTGTCTCTTTGGCTGTGTACTTACAGCATTAGGCTTCTCTTGCCCGTAGTTGGGGAGCACCGTCTTCGCCCATTCCACCTTCTTCAGCCATACAGCTGAGGGGTTGGCAATCTTGCTCCTGTTGTGTGAGCGGAGTGTCTGCGCGGCAGTCCGCTTCTCCGCATAGGTGAATTTATTTTGCTCGGTGGTTGGAGCGACCGTCTTAGTCATACCTCCTGCAGTTTTTGGCGCCGGCGCGCACTTTGCAGAGGTGCTGGCGGCCGACTGTCTTCCACCTATCACCCCCAGTTTGGGGTAGGGCCCTTTTGGGATAGCCCCCGAGCTGGTGCCAGCACAGGCGGAGCCAACGCTCGCAGATCCTGTCGCACCCACCTTCTCCTCCGTCACGGGTTTCTTAGGAGTGCCCGGCTCCATTGTGTTTTTATTTTTATTTTTGTTGGCATTCATATTTGATTCCCACGAGTTGCGGAGAAAGGGAAGGTTTACCCGGGCAAAAATCCGCGATGCCCGGGTAAGGCGATAAATAGAGCAGGGGGCCGCCATCTCCCTGAGCCCACCGTTAGAGACTGAGCTAGTTTTTAACCCGGGCCCTCAGCCAGGCTGACTCTCGGCACGGTCCGATTTACACCTTAGTCCGGCCCGAGGTGAGATGTTGTGTGGGATAGGAAGCAGGTAGGTTGTGCGTTTGGGGAAAAGGGTTGTGTAGAGCAACTATTTAAATGCGGCTGAACAATTTGCATCGACGGTACTGCCGCTAAACAGCGACAGATACCCGCTGGCTGTCCGGGGCTGTTTATTGCAGAGGTTTCGGTCTGGCGGAATCCGTTTGACCTAGCCTACTGCTATTCACAGCTGGCCTTATAGGCCGTTCGCTATCCGCAACCTGCGACCCGCTTGGTCGCCTCCAGCTAGGCGTCCTCGGAACCATCTCACAAGTTCCTTGGACCAAGGCGTAGGAGGTTATATGTTAAGGAACACCGAAGCTATAATTTGTTTCATTTTATTTTCCCACCAATTTTCCGATCGTTTCTATGGCAGCTATATGATATAGTCGTCCGATTTTGATAAAATTAAATTCGAAACTAAGAACTAATTAAAAAATGTTATTTCCAAGCGTAGGAGGTTATATGTTAAAAAACACCGAAGCTATATTTTTTTTTATATTATTTTCCCACCAATTTTACGATCGTTCCTATGGCAGCTTTATGATATAGTCTTCCGATTTTGATAAAATTAAATTTCAAATTCAGAATTAATTAAAAAATGTTATTTCCAAGGAAAGGAGGTTATATGTTAAAAACACCGGAGCTATAATTTGTTTCATATAATTTTCCCACCGATTTTACGATCGTTCCTATGGCAGCTATATGATATAGTCGTCCGATTTTGATAAAATTAAATTCGAAACTCAGAACTAATTAAAAAATGTTATTTCCAAGTGTAGGAGGTTATATGTTAAGGAACACCGAAGCTATAATTTGTTCCATATTATTTTCCCACCAATTTTACGATCGTTGCTATGGCAGCTATATGATATAGTCGTCCGATTTTGATAAAATTTAATTCGAAATTCAAAACTAATTAAAAAATGTTATTTCCAAGGAAAGCAGGTAATATGTTAAAAAGCCCCAAAGGTATAATTTTTTACATTTTTCTTCCGTTTATTCCTATGGGAGCTATACGATGTAGTTGTCCGATCCGGCTGGTTCCGACTTATATACTACCTGCAAAAGATATAAGACTTTTAGGAAAGTTCCGCCCGATAGCTTTGAAACTGAGAGACTAGTTTGCGTAGAAACGGACAGACAGACGGACATGGCTAGATCGACTCGTCTAGTGATGCTGATCAAGAATATATATACTTTATGGGGTCGGAAACGTCTCCTTCACTGCGTTGCAAACTTCTGACTGAAATCATTATACCCTCTGCAAGGGTATAAAAACACCGAAGCTATAATTTGTTTCATATTATTTTCCCACCGATTTTACGATCGTTCCTATGGCAGCTATACGACATAGTCGTCCGATTTTGATAAAATTAAATTCGAAACTCAGAACTAATTAAAAAATGTTATTTCCAAGCGTAGGAGGTTATATGTTAAAAAAACACCGAAGCTATAATTTGTTTCAAATTATTTTCCCACCAATTTTACGATCTTTCCTATGGCAGCTATATGATATAGTCGTCCGATTTTGATAAAATTAAATTCAAAACTCAGAACTAATTAAAAAATGTTATTTGCAAGCGTACACCCAAAAAAAAATCGTCATCAATATGCCATTATTTAGGTGTCAATGTGATACTATTGAGTGTCAAAAAATCTCTGATACGAAGCACATCTAATTGACACTATTTTGGTGTCATTTTGATATTTTCGAAAATACCAATTTGACACTTTTTGGTGTCAAAAGGACACTACGCATTGGCATATTTTAGTAAGAATATGTGGTCACATTGACAATATTTCGCAGTAATTTGATACTCATTCGGGGTAAAAAAGGGCCATTTTTAGGGTCAACTTGATACGATTTTAGTATCAATATGAAACGAATAAATTGTTGATTTCACACCCAAAAAAGACCAATAATTTATTTATCATTTTTTTTAATACAAATTTGGCTTTTTTATTTTATATGTATACCTTTAATTTTATAAATTTGCTGCCGTCGACCAAATGTACATACGTGGATAGGCGGGCCATCTGCATAGAAACGTTGTCCTTCGTAGTGAACTTAAATGAGAAAAAAAAATATTGCATTCAAAAATTGCAAGCGATGTCACCGTCAGTGCTTCATGCTTACATATTTATATACATACTTACATACTTATATATATATGTGCAGTGTGTATCTATGAATTCGAAGATCGCTGTAACGAATAGATACACATTCCTGCGTAAATATGTATGTATGTAACCGCAAAGTACATTACATATTACATATTATATTATAAGGGATGTACTTACCTGATTCAATAAACACTAGCACCTTGCACTGAAATATTTGTCTCTTTTACGCAATGTCGAGCTCACAATGATTTATCGATAACTGCGCTTGCTTGCACGATAGGCGCAGTTCGAATTTCGAAAATAAAAATACAATTATTGGTATCGACGAGACCCTGGATTTGGTCAAAATGACACTAATTAGGAACAAAAAGATTTTTCATACAATGTAGTATACTTTTGACACTCACTTAGGATCAAATTGATCCCAAAAATTTGATCCTAGGTGTAGTGCCATTTTCACCCACACTTATCAAATTGACACTCGAAGATTTTTTTTGGGTGTAGGAGGTTATATGTTAAAAGAAGAAAGAAAGTTAGCTTCGGCAAGCCGAAGCTTACATACCCTTGCAGCTATAATTATTAAATTTAAAAACACAAAAAATAATATTCCCAATAGTATAAGATAATATGTCAAAAAACACCGAAGCTATAGTTTGTTTTATATTATTTTCCTACCAGTTTTCCGATCGTTCCTATGGCAGCTATATGATATAGTCGTCCGATTTTGATAAAATTAAATTCGAAATTCAGAACTAATTAAAAAATGTTATTTCCAAGCGTTGGAGGTTATATGTTGAATAACACCGAAGCTATAATTTGTTTCATATTATTTTACCACAAATTTTCCGATCGTTCCTATGGCAGCTATATAATATAGTCGTCCGATTTCGATAAAATTTAATTCAAAATTCAAAACTAATTAAAAAATGTTATTTCCAAGCTTAGGAGGTTATATGCTAAAAAACACCAAAGATATAATTTTTTTAAATTTTTTTGCCCGATTATTCCTATGGGAGCTATAAGATATAGTTGTCCGATCCGGCTGGTTCCGACTTATATACTACCTGCAAAAGATATAAGACTTTTGGGAAAGTTTCAGCCCGATAGCTTTAAAACTGAGAGACTAGTTTGCGTAGAAACGGACGGACCGACGGACAGACGGACATGGCTAGATCGACTCGTCTAGTCATGCTGATCAAGAATATATATACTTTATGGGGTCGGAAACGTCTCCTTCACTGCGTTGCAAACTTCTGACTGAAATCAATATACCCTCTGCAAGGGTATAAAAACACCGAAGCTATAATTTGTTTCATATTATTTTCCCACCAATTTTACGATCGTTCCTATGGCAGCTATATGATATAGTCGTCCGATTTTAATAAAACTAAATTCGATTCAGAATTAATTAAATAATGTTATTTCCAAGCGTAGGAGGTTATTTGTTAAGGAACACCGAAGCTATAATTTGTTTCATATTATTTTCACACCAATTTTACGATCGTTCCTATGGCAGCTATATGATATAGTCTTCCGATTTTGATAAAATTAAATTCGAATTATCTAAAAAATGTTATTTCCAAGTGTAGGAGGTTTAATGTTAAAAAACACCGAAGCTATAATTTGTTTCATTTTATTTTCCCACCAATTTTACGATCGTTCCTATGGCAGCTATATGATACAGTCGTCCGATTTTGATAAAATTAAATTCGGATTCTTTGGCTGTGTACTTACAGCATTAGGCTTCTCTTGCCCGTAGTTGGGGAGCACCGTCTTCGCCCATTCCACCTTCTTCAGCCATTCAGCTGAGGGGTTGGCAATCTTGCTCCTGTTGTGTGAGCGGAGTGTCTGCGCGGCAGTCCGCTTCTCCGCATAGGTGAATTTATTTTGCTCGGTGGTTGGAGCGACCGTCTTAGGCATACCTCCTGCAGCTTTTGGCGCCGGCGCGCACTTTGCAGAGGTGCTGGCGGCCGACTGTCTTTCACCTATCACCCCCAGTTTGGGGTTGGGCCCTTTTGGGATAGCCCCCGAGCTGGTGCCAGCACAGGCGGAGCCAACGCTCGCAGATCCTGTCGCACCCACCTTCTCCTCCGTCACGGGTTTCTTAGGAGTGCCCGGCTCCATTGTGTTTTTATTTTTATTTTTGTTGGCATTCATATTTGATTCCCACGAGTTGCGGAGAAAGGGAAGGTTTACCCGGGCAGAGATCCGCGATGCCCGGGTAAGGCGATAAATAGAGCAGGGGGCCGCCATCTCCCTGAGCCCACCGTTAGAGACTGAGCTAGTTTTTAACCCGGGCCCTCAGCCAGGCTGACTCTCGGCACGGTCCGATTTACACCTTAGTCCGGCCCGAGGTGAGATGTTGTGTGGGATAGGAAGGAGGTAGGTTGTGCGTTTGGGGAAAAGGGTTGTGTAGAGCAACTATTTAAATGCGGCTGAACAATTTGCATCGACGGTACTGCCGCTAAACAGCGACAGATACCCGCTGGCTGTCCGGGGCTGTTTATTGCAGAGGTTTCGGTCTGGCGGAATCCGTTTGACCTAGCCTACTGCTATTCACAGCTGGCCTTATAGGCCGTTCGCTAACCGCAACCTGCGACCCGCTTGGTCGCCTCCAGCTAGGCGTCCTCGGAACCATCTCACAAGTTCCTTGGACCAAGGCGTAGGAGGTTATATGTTAAGGAACACCGAAGCTATAATTTGTTTCATTTTATTTTCCCACCAATTTTCCGATCGTTTCTATGGCAGCTATATGATATAGTCGTCCGATTTTGATAAAATTAAATTCGAAACTAAGAACTAATTAAAAAATGTTATTTCCAAGCGTAGGAGGTTATATGTTAAAAAACACCGAAGCTATATTTTTTTTTATATTATTTTCCCACCAATTTTACGATCGTTCCTATGGCAGCTTTATGATATAGTCTTCCGATTTTGATAAAATTAAATTTCAAATTCAGAATTAATTAAAAAATGTTATTTCCAAGGAAAGGAGGTTATATGTTAAAAACACCGGAGCTATAATTTGTTTCATATAATTTTCCCACCGATTTTACGATCGTTCCTATGGCAGCTTTATGATATAGTCGTCCGATTTTGATAAAACTAAATTCGAAACTCAGAACTAATTAAAAAATGTTATTTCCAAGTGTAGGAGGTTATATGTTAAGGAACACCGAAGCTATAATTTGTTTCATATTATTTTCCCACCAATTTTCCGATCGTTCCTATGGCAGCTATATGATATAGTCTTCCGATTTTGATAAAATTTAATTCGAAATTCAAAACTTATTAAAAAACGTTATTTCCAAGGAAAGGAGGTAAAATGTTAGAAAACGCCAAATATATAATTTGTTTACATTTTTTTTCAGACTATTCCTATGGGAGCTATAAGTTATAGTTGTACGATCCGGCTGGTTCCGACTTATATATTACCTGCAAAAGTTATAAGACTTTTATGAAAGTTTCAGCCCGATAGCCTTAAAACTGAGAGTCTAGTTTGCGTAGAAACGGACAGACAGACGGATAGACGGTCATGGCTAGATCGACTCGTCTAGTGATGCTGATCAAGAATATATGTACTTTATGGGGTCGGAAACGTCTCCTTCACTGCGTTGCAAACTTCTGAATGAAATCATTATACCCTCTAGAAGGGTATAAAAACACCGAAGCTATAATTTGTTTCATATTATTTTCCCACCAATTTTCCGATCGTTCTTATGGCAGCTATATGATATAGTCGTCCGATTTTGATAAAATTAAATTCGAAACTCAGAACTAATTAAAAAATGGTATTTCCAAGCTTAGGAGGTTATATGTTGAAAAACATCTCAGCTATAATTTGTTTCAAATTATTTTCCCACCGATATTACGATCGTTCCTAAGGCAGCTATATGATATAGTCGTCCGATTTTGATAAAATTAAATTTGAAATTCAGAACTAATTATAAAATGTTATTTCCAAGCGTAGGAGGTTATATGTTAAGGAACACCGAAGCTATAATTTGTTCCATATTATTTTCCCACCAATTTTACGATCGTTGCTATGGCAGCTATATGATATAGTCGTCCGATTTTGATAAAATTTAATTCAAAATTCAAAACTAATTAAAAAATGTTATTTCCAAGGAAAGCAGGTAATATGTTAAAAAGCACCAAAGGTATAATTTTTTACATTTTTCTTCCGTTTATTCCTATGGGAGCTATACGATGTAGTTGTCCGATCCGGCTGGTTCTGACTTATATACTACCTGCAAAAGATATAAGACTTTTAGGAAAGTTTCAGCCCGATAGCTTTGAAACTGAGAGACTAGTTTGCGTAGAAACGGACAGACAGACGGACATGGCTAGATCGACTCGTCTAGTGATGCTGATCAAGAATATATATACTTTATGGGGTCGGAAACGTCTCCTTCACTGCGTTGCAAACTTCTGACTGAAATCATTATACCCTCTGCAAGGGTATAAAAACACCGAAGCTATAATTTGTTTCATATTATTTTCCCACCGATTTTACGATCGTTCGATTTTGATAAAAAATTCAAAACTCAGAACTAATTAAAAAATGTTATTTCCAAGCGTACACCCAAAAAAAAATCGTCATCAATATGCCATTATTTAGGTGTCAATGTGATACTATTGAGTGTCAAAAAATCTCTGATACGAAGCACATCTAATTGACACTATTTTGGTGTCATTTTGATATTTTCGAAAATACCAATTTGACACTTTTTGGTGTCAAAAGGACACTACGCATTGGCATATTTTAGTAAGAATATGTGGTCACATTGACAATATTTCGCAGTAATTTGATACTCATTCGGGGTAAAAAAGGGCCATTTTTAGGGTCAACTTGATACGATTTTAGTATCAATATGAAACGAATAAATTGTTGATTTCACACCCAAAAAAGACCAATAATTTATTTATCATTTTTATACCCGTTACTCGTAGAGTAAAAGGGTATACTAGATTCGTCGGAAAGTATGTAACAGGCAGAAGGAAGAGTTTCCGACCCCATAAAGTATATATATTCTTGATCAGGATCACTAGCCGAGTCGATCTAGCCATGTCCGTCTGTCCGTCTGTCCGTATGAACGCTGAGATCTCGGAAACTATAAGAGCTACAATACTGAGATTAGGCATGCAGATTTCAGAGCTTCTTACGCAGCGCAAGTTTGTTTGAGTAGAGTGCCACGCCCACAAACCGCCCAAAACTGTGGCTCCTACAGTTTTTATGCTAGAACAAAAATTTTAACTGAAATGTATTGTTTTCATCAATACCTACCGATTGACCTAAAAAAAAGTTTGCCACGCCCACTTAAACGCCCACAAACCGCCCACAAACTTCAACAAATCGTAAATATGAACGCGGATATCTCGGAAAATATCAAAGATAGAGAAACGGGATTTCAGATTTAGATTCCGTAGGCTTGAGCGCAGCGCAAGTTTGTTACGCGAATATGCCACGCCCACTTTAACGCCCACAAACCGCCCACAAACTTCAAAAAATCGTAAATTAGACGCGGATATCTCGGAAAATATCAAAGATATAGAAACGGGATTTCAGATTTAGATTCCGTAGGCTTGATCGCAGCGCAAGTTTGTTACGCGAATATGCCACGCCCACTCTAACGCCCACAAACCGCCCAAATCTGTGGCGCCCACAATTATCATGCTAGAAAAAAAATTTTAACTGAAATGTATTGGTCTCGTCAATACCTATCGATTGATTTAAAAAAAAGTTTGCCACGCCCACTATAACGCCCACAACGCTTAAGTCTGTCTACCGCCGGTAGGTGGCGCATTTACTGCTTGCATATCTCCACTTTCCTTTGGTCCCTTTATCTGAGTAACGGGTATCTGATAGTCGAGGTACTCGACTATAGCGTTCTTCCTTGTTTTTAATACAAATTTGGCTTTTTTATTTTATATGTATACCTTTAATTTTATAAATTTGCTGCCGTCGACCAAATGTACATACGTGGATAGGCGGGCCATCTGCATAGAAACGTTGTCCTCCGTAGTGAACTTAAGGGGTATTCTAGTCTAGAGGCTCTAGTTTAGAGCCTTTTTTAACAATTAATTAAAACTAAACAATTAATATTTTTAATGTCGGGTTTTTTATCATTTGTTTATTTAACTTAGAAGAGTACATAAAATAAAATTAAAAAAAAAAATTTTTTTTTCATCGAGTTATGCGTCCTTGAAGTAGAGGGGAAAAAAAAGGCCGTGTCCTCGTCGCCATTATTTCTACCCTTGTGGTCATCTTAAAAATAAAAAAAAAAAGATTCTTAATCAGTACGAATGTCGCTATGTCATGAACCAGCAAAACTAAAAAAAAAATTTTTTTCCATAAAATGGCGGCCACTCAAAAAAAAGTTCGATTTTTTTACTAATTTTTTAATTTTATCGATTTTTTTAAAAATATTACAAATTTTAAATTATTCATTTTTGTTGGTTCATGCGATAGAGAGATATTGAAAGAATATTCATGCCAAATTTTAAGTAAATCGGCTGATTAGAACTTGAAATATTATGGCTACCGTATCAGAAAAAGTAGTTTGGAGAAAAACGCATTTAAAGTTTTACGTTAAATTTCAGGCAGTGTAACTGATAGAATAGCACGTATAACTTACATTCTCTTAGTCCGCCATAATTTTAAAAATATTTTGAATTTTGAAAAATCCGTTTAGGGAGATATTTTTGGATATCTAAACTATCGAATTATGAAAAAAAAAAAATTTTCGATTTTTTTAAATTTCTAGACTAGAATACCCCCTTAAATGAGAAAAAAAAATATTGCATTCAAAAATTGCAAGCGATGTCACCGTCAGTGCTTCATGCCTACATATTTATATTCATACTTACATACTTATATATATATGTGCAGTGTGTATCTATGAATTCGAAGATCGCTGTAACGAATAGATACACATTCCTGCGTAAATATGTATGTATGTAACCGCAAAGTACATTACATATTACATATTATATTATAAGGGATGTACTTACCTGATTCAATAAACACTAGCACCTTGCACTGAAATATTTGTCTCTTTTACGCAATGTCGAGCTCACAATGATTTATCGATAACTGCGCTTGCTTGCACGATAGGCGCAGTTCGAATTTCGAAAATAAAAATACAATTATTGGTATCGACGAGACCCTGGATTTGGTCAAAATGACACTAATTAGGAACAAAAAGATTTTTCATACAATGTAGTATACTTTTGCCACTCACTTAGGATCAAATTGATCCCAAAAATTTGATCCTAGGTGTAGTGTCATTTTCACCCACACTTATCAAATTGACACTCGAAGATTTTTTTTGGGTGTAGGAGGTTATATGTTAAAAGAAGAAAGAAAGTTAGCTTCGGCAAGCCGAAGCTTATATACCCTTGCAGCTATAATTATTAAATTTAAAAACACAAAAAATGATATTCCCAATAGTATAAGATAATATGTCAAAAAACACCGAAGCTATAGTTTGTTTTATATTATTTTCCTACCAGTTTTCCGATCGTTCCTATGGCAGCTATATGATATAGTCGTCCGATTTTGATAAAATTAAATTCGAAATTCAGAACTAATTAAAAAATGTTATTTCCAAGCGTTGGAGGTTATATGTTGAAAAACACCGAAGCTATAATTTGTTTCATATTATTTTACCACAAATTTTCCGATCGTTCCTATGGCAGCTATATAATATAGTCGTCCGATTTCGATAAAATTTAATTCAAAATTCAAAACTAATTAAAAAATGTTATTTCCAAGCTAAGGAGGTTATATGCTAAAAAACACGAAAGATAT
Organism: Drosophila subpulchrella; assembly: GCF_014743375.2. NCBI lineage: Eukaryota > Metazoa > Arthropoda > Insecta > Diptera > Drosophilidae > Drosophila > Drosophila subpulchrella. Next base: position 743,642 of record NW_023665636.1, read on the forward strand.
AATTTTTTTAAATTTTTTTGCCCGATTATTCCTATGGGAGCTATAAGATATAGTTGTCCGATCCGGCTGGTTCCGACTTATATACTACCTGCAAAAGATATAAGACTTTTGGGAAAGTTTCAGCCCGATAGCTTTAAAACTGAGAGACTAGTTTGCGTAGAAACGGACGGACAGACGGACAGACGGACATGGCTAGATCGACTCGTCTAGTCATGCTGATCAAGAATATATATACTTTATGGGGTCGGAAACGTCTCCTTCACTGCGTTGCAAACTTCTGACTGAAATCAATATACCCTCTGCAAGGGTATAAAAACACCGAAGCTATAATTTGTTTCATATTATTTTCCCACCAATTTTACGATCGTTCCTATGGCAGCTATATGATATAGTCGTCCGATTTTAATAAAACTAAATTCGATTCAGAATTAATTAAATAATGTTATTTCCAAGCGTAGGAGGTTTTTTGTTAAGGAACACCGAAGCTATAATTTGTTTCATTTATTTTCACACCAATTTTACGATCGTTCCTATGGCAGCTATATGATATAGTCGTCCGATTTTGATAAAATTAAATTCGGATTCTTTGGCTGTGTACTTACAGCATTAGGCTTCTCTTGCCCGTAGTTGGGGAGCACCGTCTTCGCCCATTCCACCTTCTTCAGCCATTCAGCTGAGGGGTTGGCAATCTTGCTCCTGTTGTGTGAGCGGAGTGTCTGCGCGGCAGTCCGCTTCTCCGCATAGGTGAATTTAGTTTGCTCGGTGGTTGGAGCGACCGTCTTAGTCGTACCTCCTGCAGTTTTTGGCGCCGGCGCGCACTTTGCAGAGGTGCTGGCGGCCGACTGTCTTCCACCTATCACCCCCAGTTTGGGGTTGGGCCCTTTTTGGATAGCCCCCGAGCTGGTGCCAGCACAGGCGGAGCCAACGCTCGCAGATCCTGTCGCACCCACCTTCTCCTCCGTCACGGGTTTCTTAGGAGTGCCCGGCTCCATTGTGTTTTTGTTTTTATTTTTGTTGGCATTCATATTTGATTCCCACGAGTTGCGGAGAAAGGGAAGGTCCACCCGGGCAGAGATCCGCGAAGCCCGGGTAAGGCGATAAATAGAGCAGGGGGCCGCCATCTCCCTGAGCCCACCGTTAGAGACTGAGCTAGTTTTTAACCCGGGCCCTCAGCCAGGCTGACTCTCGGCACGGTCCGATTTACACCTTAGTCCGGCCCGAGGTGAGATGTTGTGTGGGATAGGAAGAAGGTAGGTTGTGCGTTTGGGGAAAAAGGGTTGTGTAGAGCAACTATTTAAATGCGGCTGAACAATTTGCATCGACGGTACTGCCGCTAAACAGCGACAGATACCCGCTGGCTGTCCGGGGCTGTTTATTGCAGAGGTTTCGGTCTGGCGGAATCCGTTTGACCTAGCCTACTGCTATTCACAGCTGGCCTTATAGGCCGTTCGCTATCCGCAACCTGCGACCCGCTTGGTCGCCTCCAGCTAGACGTCCTCGGAACCATCTCACAAGTTCCTTGGACCAAGGCGTAGGAGGTTATATGTTAAGGAACACCGAAGCTATAATTTGTTTCATATTATTTTCCCACCAATTTTCCGATCGTTTCTATGGCAGCTATATGATATAGTCGTCCGATTTTGATAAAATTTAATTCGAAATTCAAAACTTATTAAAAAACGTTATTTCCAAGGAAAGGAGGTAAAATGTTAGAAAACGCCAAATATATAATTTGTTTACATTTTTTTTCAGACTATTCCTATGGGAGCTATAAGTTATAGTTGTACGATCCGGCTGGTTCCGACTTATATATTACCTGCAAAAGTTATAAGACTTTTATGAAAGTTTCAGCCCGATAGCCTTAAAACTGAGAGTCTAGTTTGCGTAGAAACGGACAGACAGACGGATAGACGGTCATGGCTAGATCGACTCGTCTAGTGATGCTGATCAAGAATATATGTACTTTATGGGGTCGGAAACGTCTCCTTCACTGCGTTGCAAACTTCTGAATGAAATCATTATACCCTCTAGAAGGGTATAAAAACACCGAAGCTATAATTTGTTTCATATTATTTTCCCACCAATTTTCCCATCGTTCTTATGGCAGCCATATGATATAGTCGTCCGATTTTGATAAAATTAAATTCGAAACTCAGAACTAATTAAAAAATGGTATTTCCAAGCTTAGGAGGTTATATGTTGAAAAACATCTCAGCTATAATTTGTTTCAAATTATTTTCCCACCGATATTACGATCGTTCCTAAGGCAGCTATATGATATAGTCGTCCGATTTTGATAAAATTAAATTTGAAATTCAGAATTCAGAACTAATTATAAAATGTTATTTCCAAGCGTAGGAGGTTATATGTTAAGGAACACCGAAGCTATAATTTGTTCCATATTATTTTCCCACCAATTTTACGATCGTTGCTATGGCAGCTATATGATATAGTCGTCCGATTTTGATAAAATTAAATTCGAAATTCAAAAGTAATTAAAAAATGTTATTTCCAAGGAAAGCAGGTAATATGTTAAAAAGCACCAAAGGTATAATTTTTTACATTTTTCTTCCGTTTATTCCTATGGGAGCTATACGATGTAGTTGTCCGATCCGGCTGGTTCCGACTTATATACTACCTGCAAAAGATATAAGACTTTTAGGAAAGTTTCAGCCCGATAGCTTTGAAACTGAGAGACTAGTTTGCGTAGAAACGGACAGACAGACGGACATGGCTAGATCGACTCGTCTAGTGATGCTGATCAAGAATATATATACTTTATGGGGTCGGAAACGTCTCCTTCACTGCGTTGCAAACTTCTGACTGAAATCATTATACCCTCTGCAAGGGTATAAAAACACCGAAGCTATAATTTGTTTCATATTATTTTCCCACCAATTTTACGATCGTTCCTATGGCAGCCATATGATATAGTCGTCCGATTTTGATAAAATTAAATTCGAAACTCAGAACTAATTAAAAAAAGTTATTTCCAACGAAAGGAGGTAATATGTTAAAAAATATCAAAGATATAATTTTTATACCCTTGCAGAGGGTATATTGATTTCAGTCAGAAGTTTGCAACGCAGTGAAGGAGACGTTTCCGACCCCATAAAGTATATATATTCTTGATCAGCATGACTAGACGAGTCGATCTAGCCATGTCCGTCTGTCCGTATGTCCGTCCGTTTCTACGCAAACTAGTCTCTCAGTTTTAAAGCTATCGGGCTGAAACTTTCCCAAAAGTCTTATATCTTTTGCAGGTAGTATATAAGTCGGAACCAGCCGGATCGGACAACTATATCTTATAGCTATGGGAGCAATAAGATATAGTTGTCCGATCCGGCTGGTTCCGACTTATATACTACCTGCAAAAAATATAAGACTTTTGGGAAAGTTTCAGCCCGATAGCTTTAAAACTGAGAGACTAGTTTGCGTAGAAACGGACAGACAGACGGATAGATGGACATGGCTAGATCAACTCGTCTAGTGATGCTGATCAATAATATATATACTTTATGGGGTCGGAAACGTCATCTTCACTGAGTTGCAAACTTCTGACCGAAATCATTATACCCTCTACAAATGTATAAAAGCACCGAAGCTATAATTTGTTTCATATTATTTTCCCACCGATTTTACGATCGTTCCTATGGCAACTATATGATATAGTCGTCCGATTTTGATGAAATTAAATTCGAAATTCAAAACTAATTAAAAAATGTTATTTCCAAGCGTAGGAGGTTATATGTTAAAAAACACCGAAGCTATAATCTGTTTCATATTATTTTCCCACCGATTTTACGATCGTTCCTATGACAGCTATATGATATAGTCGTCCGATTTTGATAAAATTAAACTTGAAATTCAGAATTAATTAAAAAATGTTATTTCCAAGCGTAGGAGGTTATATGTTAAAAAACACCGAAGCTATAATATGTTTCATATTATTTTCTTTGTTACGTGGGCATATTAGTGCCCGATTCCTGCCAGGGACTTGGGCCGAGGGAGAGGCGTCCGATATTCTGGCACCATTTGCCGGCATAAGCTACGTCGTATTCGGGTCGTTGGGTCTTGGTAAGCCTCTCTCCTCTCCAACATAACGAGAATAAATATTAAAAGTGCCTGGAAAATAATATTAGTTCATAAAGTTCGTCAGTCGTCAGTCCACACTGCCCCACAAGCTTAGCTGTAGCTTGATCGCAGTACGATCGGGCTGTGTTTTGGCCATATTCCCTCCCCTTCACACATTCGTGTGCCAATGGATCGTCGCGGGCCGCGCAATACGATCCCCTATTGTCAAGGTTGTCCGTCAAAAGTTATGTCATTGTTCTTGACCAACTCCACTTCTCGCGTCAGCACACCCCCTTAATAGAGCTCTAGCACTTCATGTTTTGATATCCTTTTACATTACAAATTTATTGGATAATATTTATATCAGCGAGTGCCGTGGATGATTAACATAATGTTGGCTAAATCATATGGAAATTAAGCTAATTGGCAATATTTGGTTAGCGGAGAGTATCGAATTTACCACCTGTGAAGGTGCACACATCAGCAAAATGCTGACTATTCGCTCAGAGAGCTCTTGCAATTGTACATACAACAACAAGGCTGATACTCGCCGCTGGAAAAGTTTATAGTAGTCTATAAAACTGTAGGATACTGCACGGATATTTATATATGTATGTTTATAAGAAAGGAACCGTGTTCAGACAAACTTACCCCCTCTTTAAATCCTGGGCGATGAGATCTCGACGCTCCGGATCCTGGGCTTTGGAAAATATTATATTGGATATATATATATATAAATATACGTGCACCCAAATACGGCTGTTCTTAGGTATACCAATTCACTTAAACACAAAATATATATTTCTATTATGCCAGAGGCATGCGACTTCTTCAACGGCTGCTCATCATGATTCGCACTTTGTCTATCGATTCGGTTGGTTTAAATGTATTTCAGTGCATGTCTGAATGCTTCCAATGTTTTTTTGTTGATTTTCACTTGTTCTCCAATTGTATTATTAGAGGATATTGGTCTTTGGTTATGCATGAGTTCACTTTGGTTGGCTCGATTAACACATTTATGTTGCATCACAACTTTCTCCGACGTACGCTACGCCTCTGAACGGATGGCTCCTACAGCTGAACAATTTTCAGGAGCATGGGGATCACGGGTACTGCGGCTACAAAACATCACAGTATGACAGATGTCGTCCTTATTGTTGATCCTCTCCACGTTCTTTGTTGACAATGGCGGCGCTGGTCCAACACATAAGGATCTTTCGAGCAGCGATTTGTGTCCTCCTCAAGGGCTGTTGGATATGGTGGCTGGTCCTGGTGGCAGAAGACTCCGTGGACGACTACCCCAGGGAAAGTCGTCTTCCCTCGGAGCTGCCGGCTTCCGTCAGCAAGACACACAAATGGATTCTCCTCTCTTCTCTAATTGTCTAAGGTCTTTTATACCAGACTAGAGCTTTTGCTTGGCTGCCGGTATGCATCGGATCACCTAGGTGTTCCCAGTTAGGATTACTATTACTCGATATCTGCTACCATGGGAGTCAACGGCCGGCTGTTGCACTTTGCCAGCTACTGGAGTATGGTTACCAGTAGGTCGATCGTGGCCGTTGTTCTGGCTACGCGACACCCGAGAATTGCCGAATTGCATTTTCTTCTGCCTTTACCAGTATAAGTCTGGTTAGTCACATGCACCCCTCCTCCTGTCTAAAGATTCGTCGTTGTTTCTCTATGTGAACCTTTCTATGTGGAGGGCGTACGTAACAGGCTCGAAGTGATCGATGCGGACCGCATGGAATGACTTCGCAAAAGGAATCTGCGTACGACCATCGTTGTCTGTACCGTGTTTCTTCTTCTTTTTAGGCGCCCATTCACGTGTGGCTTCGACCCACTTCTCTGATCAAGAGTCTCATGTTTTATCGGCTGAGCTGTTCGGGCTTCACTGCTGTTGCTTTATGGTAAAGGTATATTATGTACTCTAGTGTTTATCATATACTTGGCGCATGGAATCTGTGTTTGATCTAAATGACGATCTGTTAAAGCATATTTATTAGAAATGTTTGATTTATATGTTTGTACTTTTGTACTATTAGGAAAGCTTTGTAGTGTTGGGCATGTTTTTCGCAGTACTTTTTAACCAGCGGTCCACTCGGAGACCCTCCCTTTTGAATTCCGCTAACGAAGTTAATGGGGATGTTAGCAGCAAGCCGCCCATCTGGGAGTTCATGTTGTCTTTCAAAAGCTCAACAAATTCATCTTCAGCGATTCAGTTTGAAATGCAAGTTGTGCATACCGGAGACATAATCGCTGAAGGTTTCGTGCTGTCCTTGCTTGCGCTCCATTAATTCCTTGACTTTCATAAGGTCACTTCCGGTAGTGGAAAACGCTCGTTCCATCTCCTGTATCACCGAATTGTAGTCAAAGTCGTAGTCTTCGGCCTTGTCCTCCATTAACTGCCAATACCATTTGGTGGCTGCACCTGCTAGCAGAAGATGGAATTCACGAAAGACTTGTTGGCAGCTGAGGTCCTACAATTCTTGCAATCGGTCCACTCGGAACAGGAAACTTTCAACTGTCATACCGCGACCGCTTCCATCGAACTTTAGGTTCCATCTGTCTAATCTGACGTCTTTTGGTCTCGGTCCCTGAAACAATGAGCTCCAATCGATCTCTGGGTGCAGTTGGTGACTCGTCTCCCTTTCGTTTGTTCTGGACTGCCTGTGGGACGGGTTGTCCATCCGCCTGGGTGTTCTTAACCGGTGCATCTGGCTAGTGAGCATGTCCTGCGTTACCGGTTCCAGAGGCGGAGTCTCTTGGTATCTCAAAAAGATGTCCGTTGGATTCGGAACAGTTCGGGGCGGCGAAGACAGTCCCTTCTGTTCGGGTCTCCTGGGTGTCGGAGACTGAAATTCTGTTATTTGTGCTTTCAGCGCTTCTATCTGGGCGCTCATACCACGCTGCATTTCGTTGCTCTGCCTTAAGAGCTCCATCAATCTTTGTTCACGTCGCTCGTCAGCCTCTAAGTTGTCCTCCTCGTGCCTCTGAAATTGGGGAAGCATACTTGATCTTCCTTTCGGCGGTCCTAGGGGTAGATTCTCCCCACCGGCGGCTCCTTCCATTTCAGTATATTCGTCCAAATTGTTTTCTTCGGACAGGGTATCTACCTTCCTGGCTGATTCTGTGCGAGCTCCCACGGCTCTTTTTCACATGAGTCTCCTAGCCTTGGCGCGCTCGCACTCCGGGGTTGGTGATTGTCTCCGCGCGTTGTTGCTCGGGTCACTCTTCCGGTGCTGGGTTGGAATAAGACCTTCTTCTTGGCCCCCTTCATTTATATGATTGGACCTTCTTTAAAGGCCTCCGCTTTCTTTTTATAGATTGTCACTTTGTGCGGATTAATACACGCACTAAAATTTGTCTTCACTTTTTTTTTGCGTTTTGGTATAAAAGGTTCACGTGATTCTTTTCAAAACACCCGGTCAGCGACGTATACGCTGAATAAGTCGACAATAAAAATGTTTATAAACTGGGGGTGCTTCTCTCTGCTTCTCAAGTTTCTCTTCGGTCAAGAGCCGTCCGATACTTAAGACCCTAAAAAAAAACAAAATAAATTTCCCTAACTAGGGGTGTTAGCCGCTTCTACACAACGCGGTTCCGCTAAGCTAACATGCCCTTACTTCCCTTTTTCTAGACATCCAAATGTTCCAAACGGAATGGCTGTCCGTATAGTCGGTCGACATAAGGAATCTGTCTAAAAACCCCCTCCCGCCAGTCGTCGGAAAACAAGTTGTTTGACCGATCATTCTCGGGCTCCACAACCGTCTCCTATTTCTCTGGACTCGAACCAAGCAAACGACCTGACCAACTAGCCTAATACGTTGTGGGGCGTCGGCCAGAGAAACTAAAAATCGTCCACCGCCCAAATATGTCAAGGGAAACAGCAAAGACTCGAACCAAGCAAACGACCGGACCAATGCCTAGTACGTTGTAGGGCGTCGGCTTTGCGTTTCCTGTCAGTTCCCCCACCCCCATTCTGTCCTGGATTGACAAAGGAACAGTAGACCCGCACCGCAACTGCTAAATGCGTTACCGTAATGCTTGCGCTCCTGCTCTTTCTGGACTCGAACCAATTCAAACGACCGGGCAAATGCAGTACGTCGTGTGGCGTCGGCCAGAAAGCACATATAAATTGTATTTACGTTAATCTTAACAAATAGTCGGTCGACACTTAGTTGTAGGTATAGTATAATAAAAAGGATAACTCATAGTTCTTGATTTAAGGAAGTTCTGGTAAATTGTCCATGAACAAAACAGAGAATTTCTAAGGTTAAAAACATTTCAAAGTCAGGCCTCTATTCTGCGACAAAGTTCTGATTGAGTGGCCTCTCAACGCTGACAGTCACAGAAGTTGGGGACTTTAAAGTTACTAGTTGAAAGACAAAATAAATAAGTATGCGCATATTTAGAATTATTTAAGTTCCCTGCTCTATAAAATAGTCAAGTTACTCATGGCAAATAAAGATGGAAGCTTTGCCATACTTAGGTGCATCCACTCCGAAACCGCAGGCATCGAGATGGTTGACCCTAATAATATTCCTTAAGGAATATGAAAAATCCTAGCGTTGGGCGCCAATTCTGTTACGTGGGCATATTAGTGCCCGAGTCCTGCCAGGGACTTGGGCCGAGGAAGAGGCGTCCGATATTCTGGCACCATTTGCCGGCATAAGCTACGTCGTATTCGGGTCGTTGGATCTTGGTAAGCCTCTCTCCTCTCCAACATAACGAGAATAAATATTAAAAGTGCCTGGAAAATAATATTAGTTCATAAAGTTCGTCAGTCGTCAGTCCACACTGCCCCACAAGCTTAGCTGTAGCTTGATCGCAGTACGATCGGGCTGTGTTTTGGCCATATTCCCTCCCCTTCACACATTCGTGTGCCAATGGATCGTCGCGGGCCGCGCAATACGATCCCCTATTGTCAAGGTTGTCCGTCAAAAGTTATGTCATTGTTCTTGACCAACTCCACTTCTCGCGTCAGCACACCCCCTTAATAGAGCTCTAGCACTTCATGTTTTGATATCCTTTTACATTACAAATTTATTGGATAATATTTATATCAGCGAGTGCCGTGGATGATTAACATAATGTTGGCTAAATCATATGGAAATTAAGCTAATTGGCAATATTTGGTTAGCGGAGAGTATCGAATTTACCACCTGTGAAGGTGCACACATCAGCAAAATGCTGACTATTCGCTCAGAGAGCTCTTGCAATTGTACATACAACAACAAGGCTGATACTCGCCGCTGGAAAAGTTTATAGTAGTCTATAAAACTGTAGGATACTGCACGGATATTTATATATGTATGTTTATAAGAAAGGAACCGTGTTCAGACAAACTTACCCCCTCTTTAAATCCTGGGCGATGAGATCTCGACGCTCCGGATCCTGGGCTTTGGAAAATATTATATTGGATATATATATATATATATAAATATGAGTGCACCCAAATACGGCTGTTCTTAGGTATACCAATTCACTTAAACACAAAATATATATTTCTATTATGCCAGAGGCATGCGACTTCTTCAACGGCTGTTCATCATGATTCGCACTTTGTCTATCGGTTCGGTTGGTTTAAATGTATTTCAGTGCATGTTTGAATGCTTCCAATGTTTTTTTGTTGATTTTCACTTGTTTTCCAATTGTATTATTAGAGGATATTGGTCTTTGGTTATGCATGAGTTCACTTTGTTTGGCTCGATTAAAACATTTATGTTGCATCACAACTTTCTCCGACGTACGCTACGCCTCTGAACGGATGGCTCCTACAGCTGAACAATTTTCAGGAGCATGGGGATCACGGGTACTGCGGCTACAAAACATCACAGTATGACAGATGTCGTCCTTATTGTTGATCCTCTCCACGTTCTTTGTTGACAATGGCGGCGCTGGTCCAACACATAAGGATCTTTCGAGCAGCGATTTATGTCCTCCTCAAGGACTGTTGGATATGGTGGCTGGTCCTGGTGGCAGAAGACTCCGTGGACGACTACCCCAGGGAAAGTCGACTTCCCTCGGAGCTGCCGGCTTCCGTCAGCAAGACACACAAATGGATTCTCCCCTCTTCTCTAATTGTCTAAGGTCTTTTATACCAGACTAGAGCTTTTGCTTGGCTGCTGGTATGCATCGGATCACCTAGGTGTTCCCAGTTAGGATTACTATTCCTCGATATCTGCTATCATGGGAGTCAACGGCCGGCTGTTGCACTTTGCCAGCTACTGGAGTATGGTTACCAGTAGGTCGATCGTGGCCGTTGTTCTGGCTACGCGACACCCGAGAATTGCCGAATTGCATTTTCTTCTGCCTTTACCAGTATGAGTCTGATTAGTCACATGCACCCCTCCTCCTGTCTAAAGATTCGTCGTTGTTTCTCTATGTGAACCTTTCTATGTGGAGGGCGTACGTAACATCTTACCAATTTTACGATCCTTCCTATGGCAGCTATATGATATAGTCGTCCGATTTTGATAAAATTAAATTCGAAATTCAGAATAAACTAAAAAAAGGTATTTCCAAGCATAGGAGGTTATATGTTAAAAAACACCGAAGCTATAATTTGTTTCATATTATTTTCCAACCAATTTTATGATCGTTCCTATGGCAGCTATATGATATAGTCTTCCGATTTTGATAAAATTAAATTCGAAATTCAGAATTAATTAAAAAATGTTATTTCCAAGCGTAGGACGTTATATGTTAAAAAACACCGAAGCTATAATCTGTTTCATATTATTTTGCCATCAATTTTCCGATCGTTCCTATGGCAGCTATATGATATAGTCGTCCGATTTTGATAAAATTAAATTCAAAACTCAGAACTTATTAAAAAATTTTATTTCCAAGTGTAGGAGGTTATATGTTAAGGAACACCGAAGCTATAATTTGTTTCATATTATTTTCCCACCAATTTTACGATCGTTCATATGGCAGCTATATGATAAAGTCGTCCGACTTCGATAAAATTTAATTCGAAATTCAAAACTAATTAAAAAATGTTATTTCCAAGGAAGGAGGTAATATGTTAAAAAACACCAAAGATATAATTTTTTACATATTTTTTTCGATTATTCCCTTGGGAGCTATAAGATATAGTTGACCGATCCGGCTGGTTCCGACTTATATACTTCCTGCGAAAGATATAAGACTTTTGGGAAAGTTTCAGTCCGATAGCCTTAAAACTGAGAGACTAGTTTGCGTAGAAACGGACAGATAGACGGACAGACGGACATGGCTAGATCGACTCGTTTAGTGATGCTGATCAAGAATATATATACTTTATGGGGTCGGAAACGTCTCCATCACTGCGTTGCAAACTTCTGACTGAAATCATTATACGCTCTGCAAGGGTATAAAAACACAGAAGCTATAATTTGTTTCATATTATTTTTCCACCAATTTTCCGATCGTTCCTATGGCAGCTATATGATATAGTCGTCCGATTTTGATAAAATTAAATTCGAAATTCAGAACTAATCAAAAAATGTTATTTCTAAGCGTAGGGGGTTATAAGTTAAGAAACACCGAAGCTATAATTTGTTTCATATTATTTTCCCACCAATTTTACGATCGTTCCTATGGCAGCTATATGATATAGTCGTCCGATTTTGATAAAATTAAGTTCGAAATTCAGAACTAATTAAAAAATGTTATTGCAAAGCGTAGGAGGTTATATGTTAAGGAACACCGAAGCTATAATTTGTTTTATATTATTTTCACACCGATTTTACGATCGTTCCTATGGCAGCTATATGATATAGTCTTCCGATTTTGATAAAATTAAACTCGAAACTCAGAACTAATAAAAAAAATTATTTATTTATTTATTTATTTATTTATATTCTTGTTTTGGGACAATTGCAAATTGCCACCAACCACTTAATTTAGCTATAGCTACTGGGCCTTAAGCTAGGAGGATGTTATTTACATATTTTCTGAAAAAGTGTATTTATATATAGGTATTTACAAAATTTATATATTATTATATAAGGGTATGGCCTTGATGAAATCATTGGCGCTGGCGATATTGGTGGATTTTGGGGATAGGGCATCAGGTGTCTTTATGGAGAGGGTGTTGCTTCTTGAAGTTTCATGAACTGGACACTCTAGGAAGAAGTGCCGCACGTTGTTTCGCGTACTGCAGTGCTCGCACTGGGGTGGTGGTTGTTTATTGAGAACATGCTCTTGGGTGTATCTTGTGTGTCCAAAACGTAGTCTTAAGAATTTTGTGAGATCTCTGCGGTTGATGTTGTCTTCGGATGAGATGGTGTAATCTTTAATTGATAATTTTTTTTCGTTTAAATATTTGTAGTGGTCAGATGCGTTTTACCAGATCGATTCCATTTGTTTTTTGAAAGTATTTTTAATGAATAACTGTGTGTCTGTAAAGTTATAGTTGCATTCCATAACCTGTGGGAATTTGTGAGCTTCTTTTGCTGCTAGGTCTGCTGTGTCGTTACCAGGAATATTGTTATGGCCTGGAATCCACAGTAATATAATCTTTGGTTGGTGGCGGTTGAGGATGTCTCGAATACGAACGGTATAGAAAGATTGGTTATTGGTGTTGGTAACTGAAGTTACAGCAGATAGGGAGTCAGAGCAGATAAATACTTTTTTCTTTTGTTTGTCAGCGTATTTACATGCAGCATAGATGGCTGCCACCTCTGCTTTATAAATTGAGCTGAGTGTCGGAAGAATGGCTGTTTTAATTACACTTGTTTCTGTCGTGACGCTATAGGATACTCCTTGGGCTGATTTGGAACCTTCCGTGTAGATAAATCCGTAGTTATGGAAGTTTTTCTTGAGAGATATAAATTTTTGTTGGTATACTGTTGGCGGAGTGATTGCCTTTGTTGTATGGTGCAGAGAAAGGTTAACCGTGTCTTTTGAGAAAAACCATGGTGGTGTCTTTTGTTTGTCTTTGGAAAATTGGAATGCTTTACGTAAGACTGATTGGAGTCTGGGTCTTCGTATAGACTTTTTTATTTTTTGTAGGATGGTTTGGATTGGGGTGTTTGCTGAGAACAGTAATGCCTTGCACATCTTTGCTATGCTCATTTCAAACCCTAGCTCTATTGGCATCAAAAGGGCTTCGAAAAGGAGATTAGTAGGGTGGATATGTATGTTCTGGATCAATGGGGGGTTTGTATGTTCTGGATCAATGGGGGGTTTGTATGTTCTGGATCACTTTTTTATCGCTGGTGCGGGGGCGCTTATCGCGAGCGGAAGTTGTTGTTGTGGAAGCTTCTGGGGCCGCGCTCACTCTCCCTCCTCCTTCCCCTCCCGCTTGTCCTGGGGCTTGACTCTCTGGGGGGTTGCGCTCACTTCCCCTCCCACTTCCCCTCCCGCTTGTCCTGGGGCCTTACCCTCTGGGGGGTTGCGCTCACTTCCCGCTTGTCCTCGGACTCTCACTCTCGTTTGCGATAGCGCCCACTCCGCCCTCCCCTCCCACTTCCCCTCCCACTTGACCTCTCACTCTCGTTTAAAAGCTGTGTATGTATATATATTATTTTCTTCGGTTTACAAACTCCTGTATTATGTGAATATTAATATAGTACATCAAATTTGTACCCATAGAAAACAATATACTCTTTTTATCTCAATTTACTTTCTCTGAATTTTTTTTTAAGCCTTTTATGTATATTATTTTCTACGGACTCCAAATCTTCGTATTATGTGAATATTAATATAACACATAGAGTTTGTGCCCCATAGAAAACAATATACTCTCTTTTTTATCTCACTTCACTTTCTCTGCATTTTGAAGGCTTTAAATATATTTTTGAAGTTATCGTGTTTAAAGATCTATTAAATATACTAGATTTTTCCACACGATAACGTTAAAACAATATACTCTTTATCTCACTTCACTCTCTCAGCATTTTGAAAGCTTTAAATATATTTTTTGATGTCACCGTGGTGCAATATCTATTAAATATATTCGATTTTTCCACACAATAACATCAAAACAATATACTCTTTCACTTCACTTTCTCCGCATTTTTGAAGGCTTTAAATATATTTTTTGATGTCACCGTGACACACACACACATTATTGAAGGCTTTAGAAATATCTTATTTTTGTTATCGCGGAAAGAGTTCTTCTATTAAATTAATAGCAAATCTTTTTCCGCGACACAAAAAAAAAATACTCTTTCATCACTTTCTCTGCATTTCTGTTTTTTTTTTCTTTTTGAAGGCTTTAAAAATATATTTTTTTCTGATCGCGTAAAAAGATCTATTAAATATAGCAGATCTCCTCATCGATACAGAAAAAAAATATACTCTTCAATTCACGTTACACACACACACACACACACACACACACACACTTCGCATATAAACTCGTCACAAAACGGCTGCGGGTATTTAGTCGGCCATCACCGACATGCCCAGTCAGCCTAAAAAGGATCGTGGAAACACTATTCCCAGAGCAAGAAGGTATGGCGCGGACCTCACTGATCGTGAACAGGGCGAGCATAAAGCTCACAAGTGCCGAAGAAGTCCTCCAGGTATTGAAGACAATACTGGACGACAAGGCACCGGCACCAGATGGAATCCCGAATAAAGTTCTCAAAATTGCCATAAAAGCAAATACTAAAGAGTACGTTGACATGTATAACGCATGCCTAACGGAAGGTGTGTTCCCTAGCCGCTGGAAAATACAGCGGCTGGTACTCATACCAAAGGGGGAAAAACCCGCGGAGGAGCCTTCTTCGTATAGGCCACTCTGCATGCTGGACACGGTGGGTAAAATTCTCGAAAGAATAATCCACTCCCGGCTAGAAGGTGCCCTTGCCGAAACCAACGGCCTCTCAGAGATGCAGTATGGTTTTCGGAAGGGGCTATCCACCATCGACGCCGTCGGTAAACTGTGTGAAATCGCAGATAAAGCCATTGAGGGGAAAAGGTGGTTGTACGGCACTAAGCAGTACTGCTTAGCGGCAACGTTGGATGTAAAAAAACGCTTTCAACTCCGCCAGCTGGCACCACACACTAAATGCACTGAGCAACTTAAATGTACCAGTGTATATACAGAGAGTAATAGCGAGCTACTTTGAAGGCCGCCTGCTCCTGTACGATACTGATTCCGGGCAATCGACCCACAGGGTCACCGGGGGAGTTCCCCAAGGATCAGTCCTAGGCCCTTTGTTATGGAATGTCATGTACGATGGGATACTTAGGATCACGATGCCCGAAGGGGCACGACTCATTGGTTTCGCGGATGACGTGGCCATAGTGGTTACGGCAAAGAAACTCCCAGATGCGGAAGGAATCTGCAATGAAGCGGGGAAACGAGCAAGCGCATGGCTCGACTCCAAGGGACTCGCCTTGGCAGCGCACAAGACTGAAGCAGTCCTGATAAGTAGCAGGCAGAAAGTGGAGGCAGCTACTATCAAAATTGGAGAAGCCACAATTACATCGCGTCCAAGCCTAAAATACTTGGGCGTCATGATCGACCACCGGCTTTCTTTCAAAGAACATCTAGCGTACGCTAGTGGCAAGGCAAGTAGGACCGCGGCCGCGATATCGCGAATTATGGCGAACACTCGGGGACCAAGGCAACCAGGACGTAGATTACTGGTTAGTGCTGTCACATCGACGCTGATGTACGCTGCTCCCATATGGGCTCGAGCCACAAAAAATGGAAGTTATATGCAAGACGGCGACTCCGTGCAGAGATTGTGTGCACTACGGGTATGCTGTGCGTTCCGCACGGTATCCCATGACGCGGCGCTGGTAATATCGGGAGGCATACCGATTGATCTGCTGGCAGTGGAATCAGCTAACATCCGCGCGGGCAGCACAGGGGTCGCAACTGCAGAATCCGTACGGAAAAGGTGCAGAGAACTCACCATTGCTAAGTGGCAAGAGAGGTGGGTAAATAGTAGCAAAGGACGATGGACGTATAAGCTTATCCCAGAACTGCAGAGATGGCTGGGACGGAAGCATGGACATGTGGACTACTACTTAACGCAACTGTTGACGGGACATGGATGCTTTAAATACTATCTGAATAGGTTTAAGCATGAACGTTATCCGCACTGCCCACTCTGCGAGTCGGATAATGAAGACGCAGAACACGTGTTTTTTGTCTGTCCGAGATTCGAAAATGAACGAAGAGATCTGAGCATAAGGGTTGGGAGGACGCCAGCCGCTTGTAACCTGGTGGACATTATGCTTGAATCAGAAGTAAATTGGTCTGCGGTATGCAACATGGCCACAATAGTACTCAAAAAACTGCGCATCGCAGAAAGACTGCGAAATTCCAATAGGATAGAATCCTAGAGAGCCCTAAGGGCATTCCCCCCCCGGCGAAGTAATACCTAACGGCAGTACCGCCGGGGAAGCGGGGAGGGGGTGGAGTTTTTACTGGGTTAGAGTCCCAGACTTCGGCAAGCTAGTTCAGCTCCGAGTTGGCTTTCGATGCTTTAAACCACCACTAACACAAAAAAAAAAAAAAAAAACACACACACACACCTGGCTACCGCCAGGAGACGCTAAACGCCGAGGCGATGAGCAGGTGCCTCGCCGACATGCACTGCTCCACTGAAGCAGACGCGAACACCAACGCGGACGCGATAGCAGCCAGCTTGGAGGATGCGTGCAGGACAGGGATGCTGATGCGCAAACCATACAGGAGAGACCACGAGCCGGTACCTTGGTGGAACTCGGAGATAGCGACCCTCATAAGGATCT
This sequence comes from Drosophila subpulchrella, assembly GCF_014743375.2. Lineage (NCBI taxonomy): Eukaryota > Metazoa > Arthropoda > Insecta > Diptera > Drosophilidae > Drosophila > Drosophila subpulchrella. Next base: position 760,421 of record NW_023665636.1, read on the forward strand.
GCCTCAGAGCCAGAAGGGCTCTTCAACGGTCAAGAAGGACCGACAGGGCCGAGGCCGCACACGCCGCCTTCAAGCAAGCCAGGAGGACACTGAAGCACGCCATCCTGGACAGCAAACGGGAATGTTTCCTGAAGCTGTGCGACGCAGCCGAACAGGATCCGTGGGGTGGGGCCTACAGACTCGTGGTAAAGCGAGTAAGCGCAGGCAGCCGCTCTCCAACGGACCCTGAAACACTTAGCGATATTGTTCGCACACTGTTTCCTTCGGGTAGCGCCAAGGAAAGCGTACAGCACAAAACGGCGCCTACGTGGGAGATCGAGGAAGTCACGGAGGCCGAGGTTGCTGAAGCAGGACGCAGACTGCAGAACAACAAAGCCCCAGGTCCCGACGCAGTGCCCAACAGAGCAATGAAGCTGGCGCTTGGGCTTCGGCCGGGCTCTTTCGCGGACCTCTACAACGCCTGCCTGCGTGAGGGAACATTTCCCCGGAGATGGAAAGTACAGAAGCTGCTTCTACTCAACAAACCTGGGAAGCCGCCTGGTGAAGCTTCCTCCTACAGGCCAATTTGTCTGCTTGACACTGTTGGCAAAGTGTTCGAGAAGCTCATCTCGAAACGGCTAAACCTGGCCGTAGATGCGGCTGGTGGCCTATCCACCACCCAGTTTGGTTTCCGGAAAGGAAAGTCAACGCTGGACGCGATCCGAATGGTCACCGGGACAGCTGCGGAAGCCATACGCGGGAAGCGTTGGAAAGGCGGCACGAAGAAGTACTGCCTTCTGGTCACGCTCGACATCAAAAACGCGTTCAACACGGCGAACTGGACGAGGATCATGCAGGCACTAAGACGGCTACGGATTCCGGAGTACCTCACCAGGATAGTCGACAGCTACCTCGGCGAAAGGGTGCTGCTTTTCGATACGAGTGACGGCCCGAAAGAGTACTTCGTAACTGCTGGGGTTCCACAAGGATCGGTCCTGGGCCCCCTGTTGTGGAACACTATGTACGACGGAGTGCTGAGGCTCCCCATGCCTGCAAACGTCCACGTGACTGGCTTCGCGGACGACGTCGCCATCACGATCGTGGCCAAGACGATAGCAGAAGTGGAGGACATGGCAAACTCTGCGGTGAGGAAGGTGGAGTCATGGCTCTCACTCGCCGGGCTCCAACTCGCGGCACATAAAACAGAGGCCGTTCTTATAAGCAGCCGGCAACTCGTCGAGACGGCCAAGCTGACGGTCGGAGGGGTTGACATAGTCTCTCAAAGAGCCATAAAATACCTAGGCGTCATGATAGACACCAGGCTCTCCTACAAAGAGCACCTAGAGTACGCCAATAAGAAGGCCGCTGCGACCGCCAGATCGCTCGCGCGGATTCTCCTGAACACAAGGGGCCCAAAGCAGGTATGGGCTAAAGCCGCCACGACGCCCTCGTACATGAGTGGCGTGGCTCGCACGCACAGACTATGTGCAACAAGGATAGCGTGTGCCTTCCGGACAATCTCTGAGGAAGCTGCGCTGGTCATAGCCGGTCTAGTTCCGGTGCAAGAACTGGTAAGGGAGGCACTAGAAGTGGAGGAAACGGTCACGACCACGGACGACCAAACTAGGCGCGAGGCAAGACGGCCCGCGAGAGAGAGATCCATCTCTCGGTGGCAGGAGAGGTGGGATTCCGCAACCTCTGGACGCTGGACCCACGATCTGATTCCCGTCTTGAGTCCGTGGCTGGAAAGGAGGCACGGGCAGGTGGACTTCTACCTGACCCAGATCTTGAGTGGGCACGGATGCTTCCGGTCGTACCTTAAGAAGTACGGTCACGACACGAGTGACGGATGCCCATCCTGCGGCTCTGGAATCGAGGAGAACGCACGCCACGTCCTGTTCGAGTGCGTGCGGTTCGTAGAGGACAGGACCGCCCTGGAAATAGCGACCGGTGTCAGCACTAGCCCCAGCACGCTAGTGCCAACCATGCTAAGAGGCCAAACGGAGTGGGACGCGACGACCAAATTCGCCGCGTCTGTAATGCGAAAACTCAGGATAGCTGAGAGAGAGAGGAGAGGCCTGGACACGTAAGCTGCCGCGGTTGTGCGAAGCATTGCTTTGCGGCCGTACCGCACAACATCTGCAGTTTACGCCCATCTATCTTCTAAATGTATATTATTAGTTGTAGTAATAAAGTTAAAAAATTGAATACAAAAAAAAACACCTTTTATTAAATAATTCATAAAAATATTAAAGTCCGATCGGAAAACAGCAGATACTGCGGGTAAAGATCCAAGCTTACTGCAATACCATCGAACTCCCCAGGCGGGGAAATGGCGGGCAGGGGATCGGGGGCACAACACCCTGGCGCTAGCCTAGGGGTTGGGCCAACCAATAGTGGAGGCACGCCGGCAAACAAAGACCTGGCGGCGCCGGCTAATGCCGACGGCTTCCACACGCCTTTGTCCAGTCTACCTGACTGGGCCAACACGGGAGCTGACCCTTTTAAAAAAAGCAGTGTAATGGCGAGATCGCCAGAAAAAAGGGTGGAGTGCAGTGGCAGGCAGCCTGGCACCCCCCCAGCAGGAGATAAAAGCAGCCCAAAAGCTGCAGATGAGGAGCAGGGGGATATGCTGAAGCAGCTGACGGGCCTGGGATCAAAGGCCAGGGATCTGAAGAAGCTAATGGAAGGAAAGCGTTCCATTACTAACCCCATGAGGGATATAGTCGACGAAATCGACTATCTCCAGAGGGAAGTCCTGTCGGCTGTGCAATGCATAGTCGAAGAACAGGAAAAAGCTAAGGAGATAGCAAAAAAAAACCTGCGCAGAAGTGCTCGCGAGCGGCACCAGCAAGCGACCCAGGGGTCAAGAAACTGGGATGACGCTAGCGGTACCAGCGAAAAAGGCGATGCATAAGGCACCGGCAAGTGATGCCAGTCAAGGTGTAAAGAAAGGGAAACATGCTGGGACAGTTAGCACCAGCAAGCCCCAAAAACCTGGGAAGAAGCCAGAGGAGTGGACACAGGTGAAACAGAAGGTCCGGAAGCCCAAGGTGCGACCGCCACGGAACGACGCGATAGTCATCGCAGCCTCTGCTGGAGGGTCCTATGCCGACATCCTTAAAAAGGTTAGGGCTGAACCGCAGCTTAAGGAGCTAGGACAAGCAGTACAGGCCGTTAGGCGAACAGCAAAGGGGGAACTCCTAGTGATTCTAAACAAGGTCTCTGACCCTAAAACCGTAGAGCTTCAGACCACAATGAAGGCTGTCCTGGGCAACAATGTCGACGTCAGAGCGCTGACTGAGACAATGCTGATCGAGGTAAAAGACATCGATGAGACCACCGACAAAGCAGACATCTTATGTGCGGTTCAATCACAATTTGATGTGGAACTGCCGGAGTCCGCGGTGGTAAACCTAAGGTTGGCATACGGAGGCACCCAAACCGCCACACTAAGAGTTATGCCCGACATAGGGAGGCGACTCTTGGAGAAGGGCAAAATAAGGCTGGGATGGACCTGGTGTAGAGTCCGCCCAAAGCTAACACCTAAAAGGTGTTTTAAATGTATGGAGTTTAACCATGTAGCAGGGAATTGCAGGGTCCAGGAGGACTGCTCAAAATGCTGCTACAACTGTGGCGCAAAGGAGCACCAAGCCAGAGGTAATAGCAAAAAATCGGCAATATGGAGCTGCGGTAATCCAAGGTGACAGATTAGCAAGAAAAAATGCGGAAATTGCTTCGCTAGGGCCCAATTGAATGGTATAGCTTTCTATAGCTGTTACCTGCCGCCAAGCCTTAGCCTCCCCTAGGCAACATCTGCGCTCGAAGAGATTGCAGAAGACGCCCGAGAAAATCGCCCCGCCGTAATTGCCGGGGACTTTAATGCCTGGGCTACGGAGTGGGGCTCCCCCCGAACCAACGCGAGGGGAAAGGCGCTACTTGAGAGCTTCGCCGCACTTGACCTAGTGCTGCTGAACTCTGGAACAAAACCGACTTTTTCAAGAGCCGGCACCAGTTCTATCATTGACCTCACATTTGTGAACACTGGATTGGCCTCGGGCTCCAGCTGGGAGGTTAGTGACACCTACACGGGTAGTGACCATGCAGCAATAATCTGCACGATAAATTCTAGAAGTGGCCCACCACGAGTCCCTAAGACCGTGCCAGGGTACAAAATAGAAACGCTAGACGTGGAGATGGTACAGATGTTGTTCGAGGACCTCTCCACAAGCGGCTCAGCTGAAGAAAGGGCAAACCACATCGCAGAGTACACCAAGGTAGCCTGTGATGCATCTATGCAGAGAAGAGGGAAAAACCCATCAAGAAGAAGACCTGCATACTGGTGGAACCAATCCATTGCGGAAGCCAGGAAAGACTGCCACAGGGCAAGACGCGCATACCAACGCTCAAGAGGAAGGCCCGAATTTGAGGCACTCCAAATATACTTCAGGGAAAAGAGACGAGCCCTGGAAAAAACTATAAAAGAGAGCAAACGCAGGTGCTTTAACAATATCTTCGAGGAAATAGACTCCAACCCATGGGGCTTCGCATATAAACTCGTTACAAAACGGCTGCGGGTATTTAGTCGGCCATCACCGACATGCCCAGTCAGCCTAAAAAGGATCGTGGAAACATTATTCCCAGAGCAAGAAGGTATGGCACGAACCTCACTGATCGTGAACAGGGCGAGCATAAAGCTGACAAGTGCCGAAGAAGTCCTCCAGGTATTGAAGACAATACTGGACGACAAGGCACCGGCACCAGATGGAATCCCGAATAAAGTTCTCAAAATTGCCATAAAAGCAAATACTAAAGAGTACGTTGACATGTATAACGCATGCCTAACGGAAGGTGTGTTCCCTAGCCGCTGGAAAATACAGCGGCTGGTACTCATACCAAAGGGGGAAAAACCCGCGGAGGAGCCTTCTTCGTATAGGCCACTCTGCATGCTGGACACGGTGGGTAAAATTCTCGAAAGAATAATCCACTCCCGGCTAGAAGGTGCCCTTGCCGAAACCAACGGCCTCTCAGAGATGCAGTATGGTTTTCGGAAGGGGCTATCCACCATCGACGCCGTCGGTAAACTGTGTGAAATCGCAGATAAAGCCATTGAGGGGAAAAGGTGGTTGTACGGCACTAAGCAGTACTGCTTAGCGGCAACGTTGGATGTAAAAAAACGCTTTCAACTCCGCCAGCTGGCACCACACACTAAATGCACTGAGCAACTTAAATGTACCAGTGTATATACAGAGAGTAATAGCGAGCTACTTTGAAGGCCGCCTGCTCCTGTACGATACTGATTCCGGGCAATCGACCCACAGGGTCACCGGGGGAGTTCCCCAAGGATCAGTCCTAGGCCCTTTGTTATGGAATGTCATGTACGATGGGATACTTAGGATCACGATGCCCGAAGGGGCACGACTCATTGGTTTCGCGGATGACGTGGCCATAGTGGTTACGGCAAAGAAACTCCCAGATGCGGAAGGAATCTGCAATGAAGCGGGGAAACGAGCAAGCGCATGGCTCGACTCCAAGGGACTCGCCTTGGCAGCGCACAAGACTGAAGCAGTCCTGATAAGTAGCAGGCAGAAAATGGAGGCAGCTACTATCAAAATTGGAGAAGCCACAATTACATCGCGTCCAAGCCTAAAATACTTGGGCGTCATGATCGACCACCGGCTTTCTTTCAAAGAACATCTAGCGTACGCTAGTGGCAAGGCAAGTAGGACCGCGGCCGCGATATCGCGAATTATGGCGAACACTCGGGGACCAAGGCAACCAGGACGTAGATTACTGGTTAGTGCTGTCACATCGACGCTGATGTACGCTGCTCCCATATGGGCTCGAGCCACAAAAAATGGAAGTTATATGCAAGACGGCGACTCCGTGCAGAGATTGTGTGCACTACGGGTATGCTGTGCGTTCCGCACGGTATCCCATGACGCGGCGCTGGTAATATCGGGAGGCATACCGATTGATCTGCTGGCAGTGGAATCAGCTAACATCCGCGCGGGCTGCACAGGGGTCGCAACTGCAGAATCCGTACGAAAAAGGTGCAGAGAACTCACCATTGCTAAGTGGCAAGAGAGGTGGGTAAATAGTAGCAAAGGACGATGGACGTATAAGCTTATCCCAGAACTGCAGAGACGGCTGGGACGGAAGCATGGACATGTGGACTACTACTTAACGCAACTGTTGACGGGACATGGATGCTTTAAATACTATCTGAATAGGTTTAAGCATGAACGTTATCCGCACTGCCCACTCTGCGAGTCGGATAATGCAGACGCAGAACACGTGTTTTTTGTCTGTCCGAGATTCGAAAATGAACGAAGAGATCTGAGCATAAGGGTTGGGAGGACGCCAGCCGCTTGTAACCTGGTGGACATTATGCTTGAATCAGAAGTAAATTGGTCTGCGGTATGCAACATGGCCACAATAGTACTCAAAAAACTGCGCATCGCAGAAAGACTGCGAAATTCCAATAGGATAGAATCCTAGAGAGCCCTAAGGGCATTCCCCCCCCGGCGAAGTAATACCTAACGGCAGTACCGCCTGGGAAGCGGGGAGGGGGTGGAGTTTTTACTGGGTTAGAGTCCCAAACTTCGGCAAGCTAGTTCAGCTCCGAGTTGGCTTTCGATGCTTTAAACCACCACTAACACAAAAAAAAAACAAAAAAAAAACACACACACACACACACGCACACGATCGTTGAAGGTATTTGATATATTGTTTCTGTCCAACGTTCCAGTGCCATACTTTGTGAATATTAATACAAGCAATAGGTCGTTGCACAGAAACAATATTTTTTTTGTTTTGTTTTTAACAGTGTATATACTAGTTCTCACAAACCTCACATAATATTGTTTTTTTTTTTTTTTTTGGGGGCTGTAAGCTGAAATGAGAACGTTGCATATTAAGAGATTCTATTTTCAGGAGTAAATAAGTTTTTTATTAATGTTGATAATATATATATATGTATATAGGTTATTATTATATATGTGTATATAATTAATTTCGCCTTTCAATTCTATCAGCCAAGTCCTGGTAGCGTTGTATTATAATATAAACTCCTACTTTGAAGCGTTTTCTAATGTTACGCGAAATCTTCATATCGGTGTCTGATATGTGTGCCCCTATCGTCATCAATTTCCTCATATTACGTAAGGTCTGTAGTTCAAAATCGGGTAGTATATCTTCATACTCAATACAAAATTCGTCTATTTCTTTTTTTAGATCATCAACTTCGTCTGTATTAACGAATGTTTCAATCTCATAACTGCTTAATTCTTTCCTATTTCTGTATCCCATACCGAAAACGTCATCATCATCTTCAACAATAATTTTAGAATTTTTTTTTGATAAGTTTTCACGCATAAAGCGATAGCGTTGCATTAGATTGAAGGCTCCCCACATGAATTGCCCCCTGATTGGGCGTAAGGCTCTGTAGTCCCCAGGCGTAATTACTGTTCCTACATACAACATTTTTTTTACGGTACGTAAGGTCCTCAGATCGCTGCTAGATATTACATCATCGTATAACGTACGAAATTCTTCAATTTCATCTTTTAACTCTCGAATTTCTCTCTCAGCAACATCAACATTCAATGTTGATGGATCCTCGTTTAGCAACCAAATTTTTGGGTCGAGGATCTTCCTTTTCAACAGCAGCAGCAGCAGCACCAGCAACACCAGCAGCATCATCAACAGTAGTACCATCATCAGTACTAGCAGCATCACCATCACCATCAATGATAGATTTAGAAACTTGTGTTTTGGGGTCCTTTATTTTTTTTATTTGATTAAAAAAATATAAATAAAAAAAGAGATGAAGAATAAATTGTAATTTTACATTCTTTTTTTATGTTTTTTTTTTTTGTCTAGGCGCAGCAGGTATGGTTATGGTGGAGACCTACGTTATTATCCTTAATGGTGTGCTCAGGAATTTGTGTTAAGATCTTGTAGTCGTGGACGGCGTAGTCTTCTTCTTCTTCTTCTTCTGAGGTTACGTAACCGGGTTGTCTGTGGGTACACACCACGCATTTGCAATTGGAGCATCGAAGCGCTTTCGGTGGTCTAACCAATTTGCTTAACCAATTTGAATCGGATGCTTCTTCTGCTCCTACTACCAATTGCTTGAATTTGATCGTTTGTGACTCCATGTTTACTTCTGCTTGCTTAGTTCTGGTTCTAAGTCTGGATGTTGGTGGTGGCGGCGGCGGCGGCGGGTTATATATTGTTCACGTACTTAGTCAATGTAAGACAATTATGAACTGCCTTTGAATTTGACTGTCCCAGCGCTATTTATTGGCAATTTTTCTCTGATTGACTGTGTGTATGTGGACGCTATATTTTCTCGCAATCACTTGCAAATAAAAAGTAAGTGCTTTTTTGTTTGAAATCCCTTTTGAACACCGGATGCGCGATAACTGCATCCAATGCAAAAAAAAATTATTAATTTGTTTATTTCTACCCCCACGCTCAATTTTTCTTAATTGAGTAGGTGGCTTGCTGGATTTTTTTTAAAGTTATGTGAAAGATAACGAAGAAAAAAAGGGTTTTAATTTTTCTCTGATTGACTGTGTGTGTGTGTGTATGTGGACGCTATATTTTCTCGCAATCACTTGCAAATACAAAGTAAGTGCTTTTTTGTTTGAAATCCCTTTTGAACACCGGATGCGCGATAACTGCATCCAATGCATCCACGCTCAATTTTTTTATTTGAGTAGGTGGCTTGCTGGATTTTTTTTTTTTTTTTTTGTTTTTTTTAAAGTTATGTGAAAGATAACGAAGAAAAAAAGGGTATTAAATTTATTGGCTGAGTGGGTGATTTAAATCCCCAACTGCGCAACAAGTGAGTGGTAAAAAAATCCCGGTCTCGCCCTCCCTCCCGCTCTCCCTCTCGCTCTCCCACCCGCTCTCCCTCCCGCTCTCCCTCTCGCTCTCCCTCCCGCTCTCCCTCCCGCTCCCCCCAATATTAAATATGCTGCTGGTTGTTGTTTGTGTTGCTGCTGTTGTGTTGTCTGCTGCTGATGAGGCTGGCTCTTTGGTGCTGGTTGTTGTTTGTGTTGTTGTTGTTGTTGTTGTCGCTGTTTCTGTTGTTGTTGTTGTCGCGGGTTGTGGTGTTGTTATTGTTGTTGTTGTTGTTTGATTTGAAGTGATTTTAGCGACTGCGCATTGCATTTTTTTTTTGTTCGAAATGCTGGAGAGAGAGAGACTCGAGAATAATTTCCAACATACTAAATCTACTGACCAACATATAGTCAATTTTATAGCTGAATCTATATACTATTTTCCCATTTTCTTTGTTTCCTTTTTACAATCTCTCGCTCTATAATATACACACACACACAACACAGGAAGCCTCCCACTTATTATTCGGATGATGACGATGATGTCGATCTGAAATATATAAATCAAATAAAATAATTGATCTATATATATATTTATTATTAGTATACTTACAAAATTTGATAGGAGGTCATAATTTGTAATGCGTCATGTTCATCAACCAATTTTTGTTGAATGTACTTGGAATGTTGTTCTTTTTCACAATCTACTACAACATCAGCAGCAGCAGCATAAGTTGTACTCATCTCTTTATTCGCTTCCATTTGATTAAAGGTAATATTTAAATTTTTAATATGTTCTAATCGCATATGTATACTTTGGAGAGTTTCTTTATCCTCTGGCGACAGAATGTGTAAATAATTTTGAATGAAATCAATAATTTTTTTTGTAAATGTCTTTTTTTTTTTTTTTGTGATGTTATTATTGAATATTCATATGCAAGACCTGTTGATAATAATTGATATTATACGTTCCGGTGTGTCTCTCTAACTGAAGGTTGGTGGGGTTGGCTTCATCGTAATAATCATCTCCCTCATCGATGGTAAAGTCTCGTTCAAAAAAATAATTTTTCTCTAACAGGTTTCGCTCATTGGTATTGCTTACAGCATTATAGTGATGACAAAAAATTCGTAATGTTTTATTTGTGAAATCGCTATAATAATTGCATCGAATATTGACAATACTTCTCAAGTATCTTAATTTGAAATATCTACAAATTACAGCGGGTGCATAAATTATTCCACCGTATCCTCTTCTTTTCTAATTAACTCTTGGCGGAAATTTTCAACTACCTCATCGATCGTGGGGAAAGTATGAGGCATTTGCTCGAATAGTATCAAATCTCGTTTAAATCTATTATCATGTTGACTTTTGTTGTTGCTGGTGCTGCTCTCTCGAATCACTTCCACAAATGCGGTATTAAGTTCAAAAATTAAATTTACTTTGACAGTCAATGTTTCGTTTACAACGAGATCAAAACTAGAGTATTTAATTTCCGTTTGATAGGGAATTTTTTTGATATCAGATTCGCTTTTTACTGGCGCTATTCCGACGACGATTCCAAGTACAAATAATAATATCAAAACCATAATTATTTTCATTTTTTGTGTATTTTATTAATTTTTAATATGCGATTATATACTTTCCCTGTGGGCGAATGCTTAGAGACTAGTTTTACAGAATTGTGATTAAAGTAAAAAATGCATGAATGCATGTATAGTATATAGGTATAAAGAATATAACTTTTTTTGTCGTCTCTCTCTCGGGCTCTGGCTTTGGCTCTCTACTGATTATTGAGTACTAGATGCATTTGTTTTGGGCTGATAGCTTAGCAACACACTAGTAAGTAAATACATGAATAAAGTATGTGTATATAAACATATATATATATATATATATATATATAGGTATAAGTATAAAAAAGATTAAAAAAGTTTTTTTTTTGTCTGTTCTCTTTCTCTCGGACTCCGGCTCTCTCCACTGATTATCGTTTATTGGCTGCGTCTGTTTGTTTGTGTTGTCATCGACTTCTAGCGCTTTCCCCTCTCTCAAGTGATTGTCATCGTCGCAGTTTGTACATAGTTGTTGATGTCTTCGTTGAGGATAATGTTCTTCAGGGTGTTGGGGTTTTTTTCAACAAATGTTTATTCTACCTCACCGTTTGGTAATAAACGTTCAATTATGACTGTTTCAATATATTGCTTGCATTTTATATTTAGTGTTCTCTTCTCATAATTGCTTTTATATAAACAACGAATTGATATAGCCGACTCTTTATATTGGAGAATAAAGTGCCTAATGAATGGTACTGTTGCATTCAATATTCCTCCAATATTTTTCTCCTTTTCTATTAGGTTTTCTTGAAACAATTCAATTACTTCATCCACCGTAACTTTAATATTATCCTCAGCATTGTCCTCATCGTTAGCTGTTAATGTTGATGCTGCTGGTGGTGGTGGTGGTGTTGACGATTCAGTTATCAATTCCACCCACTCAATGGGTTTTATTGTTGTGGTTGGTGGTGGTGGTGGTGTTGATGATGATTGTCTCATAAATTGTAATGAGAGGTTTACTTTTAACACCTCGTTGTTCGATAATGTTATATTAAATTCTACACTTTTTGTATTTGCATTGATACTATTGGTGATATTCAGAATAGAAGCAAATTCAGGATTCGGAATAGGATTACAGTTTCCTCCCGAATTGCAACCGAATAGTAAAATAATTGTAATGATTATTATTCGCAACATTTTTATTTATTTATTTTTTTTTTTTTAATCTAGTTTTGATTGTAGTTTCTAGCTTGCAGTTCGACTTGCTACTAATGCTTGCTTGCTTGCTTGCTTGCAATCTCACAGAGAACGAAATAGAAAACATATTCACATATACGTACATATATATATATATATATATATATATATTTATAATATTTTTCTAACCTCGTTTGATAGCGGTGTATATTCGAATAATTTATCATGAATTATGAGACAATATGCATATGTTTTTGAAGGGATATTACTTTGTGTTTTAATCTCAATTCGTATATCAATGGGTCCACTTTTTACTGCTTAATTTTGATGCGTAACATCTAAGATAATAACGGGAGCCTTATTTTTATAAGTCTCTAGCGATAATAACGGTTGTGACTCACAGCCGTAGTAACTTTTTGAAAATTGATTTACATATCGTATAATAGTGCATATCTATTTTGATTTAATCCGTCATACGGATATACTTCAGAATTGAGATATACTTTCACATCGACTAAATCACAATGAACATATTTCTTATTGTTTTTAAATGCGATAATAACATAGCGAGGGCGTTCAGTTTCAGCAGCTAATTTAACACTCCAAATAAATGTAGTAGTCTGTGGAACTACTGGGTTATAATATATATCCCAACTCCTGAAGGAAATCAATAATGGCGTTTGTTTGTTTATCACATTAAACATGTACAATTTATAAGCATCAGACAATTGTACATGAGGCATTTTCCAAACAATGCTCGAAATCGTCATTTTCAATTGACTCATTGTTAAAGCTACAGCAGTGCTCTTATAAACATCATCGTTATCTTTTCCTCTTAATAGAACTAGCTCGTGTTTCCCATTAAGCAATATTTTATTGTAGTCTTCAGCAAATCCAAGTAACAGATTCAACGGCACGCAAAAATTAAAGTTTCCTCTTTCAAGTTTTAAATTGTCTGCGATGGACCATCCGCAATTTTCGAGCAAGTGTTCTTGATTTTGTTTAATTGATAAATAATTTTTTAAATCGCTTGTTACACCCAAATGTCGTGTTCGATCAATTTCAATACCATTCAATTCATATCGAATTTCACTAAATAGATACGCCATACAATTATTCAATAAAGCTATTGTGGTTTCGATTTGATCATCAACTTTTGTGATATGCCCTTGAATGTGAAGAAAACTTTCGCTCGGCAACACATACAAATCTTGATTTTGTATGGCAATCCGAATTTCGTCATTGTTCTCATACGATCGCAAATAGGGTGAATAACTATGATAATCTTTCTTTATTATTGAATTATCAATAGTCGGTTTCTCGAGCACGTTAATTATATGTGACATTTTTTTTTTTATTTTGAATCCTAAACTCAATAAAAATTTTTTATTGCACTCCGTTAATGGGATTTGTTTTTGTTGTCGTCGCCGTCGTTGTTGTTGTTGAGTAGCTAATCTGGTCAGCGTTGGTGAAGCGAGTGAGGGAGAATTGAGTGATAATGCCTTTTTATAGACGTTGTTGTTGTTGTTGTATATAATCATTTTTTTATACCCTTGCAGAGGGTATATTGATTTCAGTCAGAAGTTTGCAACGCAGTGAAGGAGACGTTTCCGACCCCATAAAGTATATATATTCTTGATCAGCATGACTAGACGAGTCGATCTAGCCATGTCCGTCTGTCCGTCTGTCCGTCTGTCCGTCTGTCCGTCCGTTTCTACGCAAACTAGTCTCTCAGTTTTAAAGCTATCGGGCTGAAACTTTCCCAAAAGTCTTATATCTTTTGCAGGTAGTATATAAGTCGGAACCAGCCGGATCGGACAACTATATCTTATAGCTCCCATAGGAATAATCGGACAAAAAAATGAAAAAAAATTATATCTTTGGTGTTTTTTAGCATAAAAACTCCTAAGCTTGGAAATAACAATTTTTAAATAATTTTGAATTTTGAATTAAATATTATCGAAATCGGACGACTATATCATATAGCTGCCATAGGAACGATCGGAAAATTTGTGGAAAAATAATATGAAAAAAATTATAGCTTCGGTGTTTTTCAACATATAACCTCCAACGCTTGGAAATAACATTTTTTAATTAGTTCTGAATTTCGAATTAAATTTTATCAAAATCGGACGACTATGTCATATAGCTGCCATAGGAACGATCGCAAAATTGGTAGAAAAATAATATGAAACAAATTATAGCTTCGGTGTTTTTTAACATATAACCTCCTACGCTTGGAAATAACATTTTTTAATTAGTTCTGAATTTCGAATTTAATTTTATCAAAATCGGACGACTATATCATATAGCTGCCATAGGAACGATCGGAAAATTGCTACGAAAATAATATGAACCAAATTATAGCTTCGGTGTTTTTTGACATATTATCTTATACTATTGGGAATATCATTTTTTGTGTTTTTAAATTTAATAATTATAGCTGCAAGGGTATATAAGCTTCGGCTTGCCGAAGCTAACTTCCTTTCTTGTTTTATATTGGTTTTAACTGTAATCTTATTGTAATTCTTTCACCGCGAAAATTAATCAGATTACCGTCTTGATCACAGATTTTTAAAGTTATCGAATGTATTTCTTTTGTGTTTACTGGTAGATATATAACATTTTGTGGTACCTCAGTTATTTTATATCCAGGAGTAACGACAAGCGCAAACTGATGTAGTGTGTGTGTTGTTTCGTTGTTTATATATGTACCATTTATAATATTGCATTGTATACAAATGGTATTAATTTTTGTGATATCAATTGCCTTATCAGAAGTATGTAATATATTAGGGCTTAATATATTCGAAGTGAATCCCAATAAAGAGCCGATTGACTTTTCCTTATTGAAATATATTTCATCAGTTGCAGAGAAAATTTCTGATTGCAAAGTGTTATAGTTTGGAACTAGATAAAATTTGGGACTTCCGTCGGTCTCATTCTGTGTTAACTTTCTATATTTTCGCGTCAATAGGTCGTTAATATCGCTGATTTCGTAGGAACCTACGGGGATTTTTATCAAATGTTTGCCAATATGAAATAAATTATTGTCTACGTCAACGTTTGGAATCGAATTATAAGTGTCCATGCTGATTAACGCACACTGATAGTTCTGTTCAAGTTCAATTGGAGGAAAATAATCTGCAACAAGTACTGACGTATTGCCTGTTAGTGTTAATGTTATCGACATCTTAACGGTTCGGGAGCAGAGCTCGCAAATAACTGTTGACCGTTTTTCTTCTCGTGCTCTCGTTGCGAGCAAAACCGAAAAAGGTCCTACTGTCTCGCTCTCGCTCTGAGCAAGAGACACTTGCTGTCATCATTTATGTTTTCTGTTGAGCGCTTTTCGTTGAGCTCGTTGTATGTTGCTCCTTAATGAGCAGTGCGTAAAGAGCGGAACGAGAAACGCTCGCACAATGACAGTCAACAAAAGACCGATTGACCGAAAAACTCAAGGCAAACGGTCTTTACATTTACTTTCGTTGTTGTGAAAAAGAAATAATATAATTTGTTTAATACAACATTTTAAATTTATTTTCAAATGTTTTGGTTAACAAGTTCCATTTCGATTCTATATTCCATATAACAAATTGATATCAAAAAGCAATAAAAAGTTTCAGAATATGTTGTTTTTACATTTTATTTTAACATTTAACATTTTTTATATATGTAAGACGGTTGAGTAAGCAACAGCAGAATTAAAAGCAGAGCGACGGAGCGACAAGAGAGAACAAAAGCAGAGCAACAGCAGAATTAAAAGCAGAGCGACGGAGCAACAAGAGAGGACAGAAGCAGGGGAAGAGCAGAAAAAGTCGGAGGAGTTGATTCGGGATTCGGGAAGTGACGGTCAGCAGAGAGAGTCGATTTTCAGCAGCAGAGTAAAAAAGAAAAAACCCGAACGAGACTTTGAGAAAAGCCGAAACGCGGAAGATATTCTGCAATTATCATTGTTAACCATAATACTTTATATATATTATTATAATAAACGTCAAGTGAGAGTATTTCTAATCTTACATTTGGGGGCTCGTCCTAACGCAAAAATTGCAAGTGACGCCGTTCCGAGAAGTCTCACCGCCTTCCCGGAAAGTCGCAAAAGAGGAAGAAGCTGAGCTTGACAGTAACGGGGAATGAGTGTAAGCGAAAAGGAAATAAAGAAAGAACCTTCGAGAATACCAATTTCAAAAGGAAAACAGCCGTATTACACAAGATCAGTGGCTGCAGCAGACAAAATGAATAACATGAGTGAGCCGGCGAAAAGTGTTTGCGAAATAAGTGCAGGTGGAAATCCAAAGGAAATTAAAGAAGTGCAAGAACCTTCCGAAATCAGCGGAGAGGAAAGTGGAGCAGCCGGTTTAATTGAAAGCTCTATCGACGAAAATACAAGAACGCTGAAAGACCTGGTTCAGCTGCTTGCTATTAAGATTGGAGCGGATGAGCGAAACAACAGTTTCTCGATTACGGCTGAAAGCTTTGCGAAGATCATTCCAGAGTTTGACGGAGAGTCTATACCGGTAAAGAATTGGTTTGACAATTTTGAGCTGAATGCTGCGGCCTACGGTCTAAACATAAAACAGATGTATGTGCAGGCTCGTGCCAAAATGACGAACACAGCAAAGTTGTTTTTGGATTCTACGTACGTACTCGAATACTCAGAGATGCGTATGCTGCTGGAGACTGAGTTCAGCCGACAATATGTGTGCAGCGCGGATGTGCATGAGCAGCTCCGCGATCGCAAGAAACGCAAGCAGGAATCTTTTCACGAATACCTATTGCAGATGAAAAAGATTGCTTCACTTGGCAACATTGATGCGCGCTCGGTTATCCGCTATGTTGTGGACGGCCTAAACATGAGGAGCGATTTCAGATACTCTCTCTACAGTTGCAAGTCCTACAAAGAGCTACAGGAGCAGTATGAGGTGTTCGACCGCGTGGTCGACAAGCCGTACAAGCAGAACGACGAAAAGTGGGCGTCGAACCAGAGGAAGCAGAAGGATTTCAACGACAGGAAGAGTCACTGCTTCAATTGTGGGTCAGTAGATCATCTCCGCAAGGATTGCAAGTCTGCCGTTAAATGCTTCAGTTGCAACAAAGAGGGGCACATGTCAAGAGATTGCCCTGGGTCAGTGGCTGGAGTCCAAGTCGTACGCAGTGCAAGTCGTATGAAAATGGTTAGCATCAATCACGTGGAAGTGGAGTGTCTGGTAGATACGGGAGCCGATGTATCTATTCTGCGCAAGTACATCTTCAACAAAATACCAAATGTTATTTTGGAGAGATTTGCGTCCAAGCTTCGTGGGCTGGGAAATAAGACTACGTGCCCAGTTGGTTACTTTTTGGCTGAGGTTGCAGTAGACCAGGAAATGACGCCACACAAGTTCGTCGTAGTTGAGGATGAGGACATCGAGTATGACGCGCTGCTTGGATTCGATTTCGTCTCGAGGTTTGACTTTTCGCTGTCGGCCGACGGATACAAGTTTTCTTCTCCGCTGGGGGAGAAAGCTTGTAAGGAACCAAACCAGATGAGTATTTATAACATAATTAATACAGATGATGAAATAGATGTTCCTTCGCAGTATGCTAAGGAGGTGTCTCAGCTGATCATGAACTACAAAGCGGCGGATTCGGTAGCAGAAGTTCCAGTCAAGCTGCGAATCGTTCCGGATGGGGAAATCGTCCCATTTCGTCAATCACCAAGTAGATTTGCGATTGCCGAAGAGAAGGATGTCCAAAAGCAGATCGACGAATGGCTAGCTGCTGGAATCATTCGCCCATCTACATCTAACTTTGCCAGCCGTCTTGTACTGGTGAGCAAAAAGGATGGCACACGGCGTATTTGCGTTGATTTTCGCAAGCTGAACTCAATGGTGTTGAGAGATTGCTTTCCTGTTCCGGTTATCGACGACGTTCTGCAAAAGCTGCAAAAAGCAAGGTTTTTTACTGCGATGGACTTGGAGAATGGTTTCTTCCACGTGGCTATTGAGGAGGATAGTAAGAAATTTACAGCATTCATCACTAAATACGGATTGTACGAATTCAATAGAACCCCGTTTGGATTTCGGAACTCGCCAGCAGTTTTTATTCGCTACGTTAATTATGTATTCCAAGAGCTGATGAACAGGGATGTACTAGACTTGTACATGGATGACATAATAATTCACGGCGAAACTGCAGAGCAATGTTTGGAGAAGATGAAACTGGTATTTAACACAGCTGGAGCGTTTGGTCTGAAGATAAAGTAGCGAAAATGTCACTTTTTGCAGAAGAAGATTTATTTTTTAGGCCACAACATTGAGGACGGAAACGTATGGCCTGGGCAAGAAAAGACAGCTGCGGTCAACAAATTTTCGGTGCCGAAAAAGTCAGAGCGGTTCAAGCGTTTTTAGGGCTGACTGGATTTTTCAGAAAATTCGTACTGAATTATTCGCAGATTGCACGCCCATTGACTGACCTGCTGCGAAAAGATGTTTCTTTTCAAATGGCCGAGCCGCAGATGAACGCATTCCAAAGATTAAAGGACGCCTTGACGAAAGAACCTGTTTTAAAGTTGTATATCAGAGGGGCCAAAACAGAGTTACACACGGATGCATCAAAAGATGGATTTGCAGCGGTCTTAATGCAGTGGTTCGACGGCAGACTCCATCCAGTACAATATTGGAGCAAGAAGTCATCAGAAGCTGAGTCCCGCCAGCACAGTTATATCCTTGAAGCAAAGGCCGTTTATCTAGCTGTAAAGAAATTTAGACATTACCTGCTGGGAGCGCCATTTAAGCTGGTAACGGATTGCTCTGCATTTAAGCAAACCCTACAGAAGGCGGATGTGCCAAGAGCAGTCACGCAGTGGATTGTTTATCTACAGGATTTCGAGTTTGCAGTGGAACATCGCCCCGGAGAACGGTTGAAGCATGTTGACTGCCTCAGTCGCTATCCCGACCGTGTGATGCTCGTATCTTCGGAGATCACAGCTCGGATCAAAGCCGCACAAGGAAAAGACGAGATGCTAAAGGCAATTATGGAAATTCTGACCAGCTGTCCATATGAGGGCTACAAGATGAAAGCTGGACTTGTTTATAAGGAGGTGAAAGGCAACGACCTCCTCGTGATCCCGAAAGCGATGGAAAAAGAAGTTATTGTCGACGCCCATAGTGCAGGTCATTTTGCATTACAGAAAACTGTTCACGCTGTTCAACAATTGTATTGGATTCCTCACTTAGAACAGAAGGTTCAGCAGGTGGTGAACAACTGTGTGAGATGCATAATTTTCAACAAAAAACTTGGCAAGAAAGAAGGATTCTTAAGCTGTATTGATAAAAGGGATCAACCCCTTCACACGCTGCATGTTGATCATCTAGGCCCCGTGGATGCCACTGGAAAACAGTATAAGTACATATTTGCGATGGTGGATTCATTTACAAAATTTATTTGGCTGTTCCCAACAAAAACTACAAGCTGCGAGGAAACGTTGAAAAAGTTAAGGATTTGGTCGGAAATTTTTGGCAACCCTGTGCGGATAGTTTCGGACAGAGGCTCCGCTTTCACGGCCAACTCGTTTGCAGAACATATGAAGGAAAACGGAATCGAGCACCTTTGGAGCACAACCGGAGTTCCCCGTGGAAATGGTCAAGTTGAAAGGGTGAATCGCACAGTTCTATCCATTATTTCAAAGATTTCGGCAGATGAACCAGCCAAGTGGTTTAAAGCAGTGCCGGAGGTCCAGAGAGCGGTTAATTCCCACGTACATGCGTCAACTAAAAAGTCACCATTTGAGCTGCTTTTTGGCGTGAAGATGAACAATAAACCAATGGATCGTATTCTACAGCTTTTGGAGGAGGAGATGTACTTAAATTTTGACGAACAACGGCAGCAACTGAGAAAAGATGCAAAGATTGAGATTCAACGCGCACAGGAATCATATAAAAAGAACTTTGACCTAAAGCGGAAACCGGAAGTCGATTATAAAGTGGGAGACCTGGTCGCTATACGCCGCACACAGTTTGTTGCAGGAAAGAAGTTGGCGGGAGAATATATGGGACCGTACGAAGTTTCAAGGGTCAAGAGGAATGGCAGATACGAGGTCCGGAAGGCAGCAGACTTTGAAGGCCCATCTAACACGTTCACCAGTTGTGATTATATGAAGCTGTGGCGATATGTCCAGGACAATACGGATGATTGGTCATCTGGGACAGATGATTAGTCAGGAATGGCCGAATGTAAGACGGTTGAGTAAGCAACATCAGAATTAAAAGCAGAGCGACGGAGCGACAAGAGAGAACAAAAGCAGAGCAACAGCAGAATTAAAAGCAGAGCGACGGAGCAACAAGAGAGGACAGAAGCAGAGGAAGAGCAGAAAAAGTCGGAGGAGTTGATTCGGGATTCGGGAAGTGACGGTCAGCAGAGAGAGTCGATTTTCAGCAGCAGAGTAAAAAAGAAAAAACCCGAACGAGACTTTGAGAAAAGCCGAAACGCGGAAGATATCCTGCAATTATCATTGTTAACCATAATACTTTATATATATTATTATAATAAACGTCAAGTGAGAGTATTTCTAATCTTACATATATTATGTGTTAAGCTTTATAACTAATAAGGCGTTCAGATTCTCTGCACTAATCGAACTTCTTCGTTCACTTAATATAAAGTGTAAGGCTGAGAATGCCCGTTCGGCTGCAAAACTGACGATTAACGATTTGCTTGCCTATGCGTGTGAGTGTATACCAATACATACGCAAAAGACCGTTTGCCTCACCTGAACAGGACAAAACGGTCCTGGAACAACCATAATAAAACAGAATAGAAAAAAAGGTTTTGCTCTGAGCGCGAGCGAGCTCATTCAAGAACCCATAAATCGGTTGCTCTCTGAGTCTTTTCGTAAAGAGTCAGGAAAAGACACATATTTCCAGACAACGAGAAACGGTCAACAGTTATTTGCGAGCTCTGTTCGGGAGGGAATGAAATGTTTATAGACTTTACACATACACATATATAGTATGCTGTGTGTGTGTGTGTGTTTACAAATCAATCCAGGAATTATGCTCTGATGAGAATCCTTACCATTTAACGAATGCTCTACCATTTCGACGTCTAATAACCTTCTCCACTAGATATGTATCGGGAAATTTAGTTTTCATCAGCTCATATTCGTAAAATCCCCCCTTAATATCATTTCCCTGATAATCTTTCAATATATATGTGATGGGATTGGTATTTTGTATCCGTTTGATTTGGAATATCTCAGTTGTCCTGTTTGGAGTATAACCTTTTTCGAACACATGTTTATATTTACTTATTCGCACATAATCGTCAACTTTGAATTTTGGTTTATGAGTGATTTTCAAATGATTGTAAACGGTTTGGAGGAGTAATTCTTCATTTAGAAAACTTACATCGTTTGGCGCCATCAGAATTGTTTTATGGTATGTGTTATTATATTTAGCAATCAATGCCTTATAGATATTAATCCACTTGTAGCTACCTTGATAGCTGAACTCTTTCCACATCATATTTTTGATGGTTCTATTAAATCGTTCAACGATGCTGGCTTTTAAAATACTATACGTTGAATAATGATTAATATGATTTAATTTCATCAGATTTTGAAATGTCATATTGAAAAATTCTTTACCATCATCTGTTTGTAAGTTTTTCGGTTTTCTTTGTGCGTCATCGAAAAAGCTTTTCATACTCTTTGTGACGCTGTCTCCTGTTTTGTTTTTAATAGCAACAGCCCATGCTTGCTTCGAAAACGTGTCAATAACAGTTAAAAGATAACGATATCCCTTATTATATAATTGATAGGGTATCATTTCAACTAAATCGGCTTGCCATAAATCATCTATCCCCTTCATTATCACACGTCGTCTGATAAAATTTTTTCGTCCTTGTCTATGCAACTCTTCGGTAAGTTGTCTTTTATTCGCATTCAAGTTATTGTTGTTGTTGTCACTCATTTTGTTTATTTTCAATACCCTTGATAATAATAGGGAACTGTACTTTAATTCTTTTCACCTCATCCGTAGGTAGCTGTGTAGAGAGTAATTTAAAGAGAACGTCCTCAAGCCGTTGAATATTTTCTTCTAATCGCTCTATATACTTAGTATAAATATCTTGAGAGTAGTCCTCTAGAGCTAATTTTATAAGATTCGCACTTTCAGTGACATCTGATTGAAGGTTTGTTTCCAATAAAATTATTTTGCTTTTTAAAATATTTATGCTCTGTCTCAAGCTGTTTAAATCAATATCCGTTTTCTCTTGTCGATTTAAAATATATTTTTTTAGACTTGCTCCTCCTCCTCCTCCTCCTCCTACTCCTCCGGACGACAAGCTTTCACCAAATTTATTAATCTGATTCATTTTATTATATTTGCCTCTCTAAGCTCTTCAATAATGGATATAATTTCGTTTTTGTGATTGGTATTTCCAGCACTCTCGGATGCTAATAGTAATCTTAATCTCTCGATTAATTCATTCGGATCATCCCAATACTTGTATCCTCTATCCTCCTTAGAGTAAGATTTTGTTGTTGCTGCTGCTGCTGCTGTTTGTGTTGTAAGCAAACCTTTACCAATAAGTTGTGTTTTCGGTTTGAATAGATTTTTTATAATATGCTGATACTTAAATGATTTAGACCCCTTAACTTGTGAACTATTCTGATATTTTCGTTTGTGTGCGTTTGTTCTTAACAGAATATCTCGATAATTTTTCAATTCCAGATTTGAATAATGCGCGGGCTTCGTGTGAAATAGCAATTGAAATATACCAGGAGTCAATTTCCATTTTTCCTTATCAATAATAATTGTATTATTATTATATTTCAATTTACTTTTGGCAAAATACCATTCACCATTTTCTTTTATATTCAGACCATACAACATGTCCAATTGTTTTTGACTTTTTAAGAGCTGAATATTATGCAAAAACGGTGATTTCTTGATCGAAACTTTTCTCTTGATTGCAATTTGTTTTTCCTTTTTGATCACATTGTTGTTGTTATGTTGTTGTTGTTGTTGTTGTTGTTGTGGTTGTTGTTTTGTCTTGTTATATCTTGGATATCTGGGTCCATTTATCAAAAAACTTTTCTCAAGCATAGAATCTCTTTTTTCGATTAATTTTAATCTTTTATTAGAGGAAGAAGAAGAAGACTGAGGCAGAGGCAAATTTTCTGTGTGAGCACTTCGTTTTTTTGTGTGTGTGTGTGATCTCGGTGTAAAATTTATAATGTTCGACGACGACGACGATGTCTGTGCTGTTTTTTTAAATCTATTAAATTTGGGACCATTGACCTTACGACTTTTTTCAAGCATAGAATCTCTTTGTAGCAGATTAAAAGGTAATTTGTATCTCTTGTTATTAGGCTGGTGTGCTGCTAATAAAGATAAATTCCCAATGTTAGCATTACGTTTGAGATTTTTAAAAAGACTTAATTTTAAATCATAATCATCATCATCAACAGCAGCAGCAGCAGCAGCAGCAGGGAGAGCTGGGGGGGCAGGGGGAGCAGGAGGGAGAGGGAGAGGGAGAGCAGCAGATGTACTACTACTAACTACTGCATTGTGGTCGTCGTCGTCGTTGCCGTTTTGTGTGTATGCAGAACTGTTTTTTTCTAATAAATTAGAGTATTTTGCTCTTTGACTATCCAAAAATGAAGTATAGTCTGATAGGATATCGTTGGAAGTATCTATCAAGTCGGGTGGGCTGTTGTTGTTGTTGTTGTTGATTATTGGAAAACTCGTTATTTGCGGACGATTAAATTCCATATCAAACACATTAGCATCATCATCACCATCATCAGCATTAGCAGCAGCAGCAGCAGCAGCAGCACCAGCATCCTCATGCTGGATGTTTCTTCGTTGATAAGGTCTTCTTTTCCTTCTGTTTGCATTATAGGATTTAAATTTTCCCACTTTTATCCCCAAATCGTTGTTGTTGTCGGTGTCTAGTCTTCTTCGCATAACCCTCTTTGGAGAGTATCGTCTTTTGTATTTAAGCATTTCAACATGTTGTTGCTGCTGCTGTTGTTCTCCTTCTCGACGTCCTCGATGCTGATGATCATCATATTTTATCAGTTCACGCTTATTATTGTTGTTGTTGTTGTTGTTCGGGTTAGTCGGATTCTCAACGTTGTATTTATTTGCCTTCTTGTTCTTTTTTAGAAAATTTTCTGCAATCACATTCAAAGGTTTTGTGATTGGTTTAAAAGTATTTTCCAGCATATTAATTCGATCCATTTCATTCGACTTCATGCTCTTCAAATTCTGTGTCAACAACAATCTGGTTTGAACCAGATCATCCAACACTTTAGACTTATTTTTTGATTTCACCATTGCTGCTGTTGTTGTTGTTGTTGCTGTTGTTGTTGTTGTTTGTTTAAAAACCAATTATTTACTAGTAAAATATATGATATTATATATATATATATATATATATATAGCTGATCCAAAGCTGATCCAAAGCTGATCCAGAGCTGATCCAGAGCTGATGCCGAGCTGATCCAAAGCTGATGCCGAGCTGATCCAGAGCTGACCGAGAGATGATGATGATTATAGATGTATAAAACTATCGAATCCTTTTCTATATCGTCCTTTATCAATATCATTATCTTTACTTATGAGAACAAATTCATATTTTTGCTTCCAGCATTCCTCACAAATTTTTATAAATTGCTTAAAAGTCATATCGCCTATAACATGATCATTGTAAATATGTTTAATATTCATATCATCTTGTTGAAAAATTATAATCAAATTAGCGTTGTCACGTATTAAGTGTTTTGGTATTTTTGTATAAGTTTGGCATAGATAGAAGGAGTCTATGTGTTTGTGGCGACCCATACAGAAATAATCTCTTATTGCTGTTTGCTTATCACAGATTACGTCATCAAATATCATTATTGAGTGTGGTCTAGCCCTTTCTGGACTGACGACTTTTTCCTTGTCTGAAAACGTGAACATGTGTATCCCCTTAATTGGTTTAATCAATTTCATTAAACATTGATACTTTGGCTGATACAACGATTTTGAATAAATGTATATATTTTGAAATTTAAGTCCATTGGGACTTTCGATCAAACTTATCATTACGTTTGTCTTTCCACAATTAGATGGTCCCACAATTAACGCGCGTATCGAATTCGGTAACAATGGGCTATGTGTAATTTTTCCGCTCCTCTCCCCCTCACCACAAATTTGATCGACATTTCGAACTTTAATTTGCCTGGTTTGTTTTATAAATCTCATTTTGTTGTTGTTGCTATTGTTGTTGTTGTTGTTGTTGTGGTTGTTTTATTGAACAAATTTTTACAACTACTAATGAAAATACTATAAATATTTGAGTATATATTTTTTTTTAATATACGATTGTCTTTGAAACAGAATAGTCATAAACAAAAAACAGAAATGCAATAATGCGTATAAATCATAAACATAAATTAAATTCATATCAGTATCGAATTGGTAGTGGACTCGTTAACAACTTGATTAACACACTACCAATTGAACTTCATTTGCCAGGATATCAATTTTGTGGACCAGGCACATAACTTGCAGAGCGTTTGAAACGTGGAGACAAAGGGATTAATCCGCTAGATGCAGCGTGTCGAGAGCACGATATTGCATATTCACAATTCAAAGACCTGAAAAATCGTCATCAGGCCGATGATATATTAGCTTATAGAGCGTGGGAACGTTTTAAAGCAAAAGATAGCGGTCTAAAAGAACGTTCTGCTGCTTGGTTTGTGACTAACGCCAAGAAAACAAAAGTTAAATTCGGTCTAGGTATGTCTAAAATCAAATCTCGTCGACGTCAACGTAAGAGGAAACCAGCTAGTAATAAAAAAAAAAACAACGTCGACGTCATCGACAAACAAAAAAAAAATCATTCGCAAGCATTGTGAGTCAAACGAAGCGAATTTTGAAACGAAGAAATCCTACGAGTATCTATGAAGCAATTCAGATATCTCAACAATCAATCCCACCAAGTTTTCATCGAGGTCAACGAGGACGAGGTCGACTAGGTCTAGCGAATAATATCTCCAATATTCCGAGGGTGATACCATTAACAAAAATTGGGGGATTCCTACCGTTGGTACCAATATTGACTGCACTTGGTGCAGTTGGTGGTCTTGCCAGTGGTGGATCTGCTGTTGCTAAAGCAATAAACGCTGTCAAAAATGGTAAAGAACAATTAGCTGAAGCGACACGTCATAACCGCTATATGGAATCAATTGCGATGGGAAAAGGACTTTTCCTGAAACCTTATAAGAAAGGATATGAACTATTTTATAAACCATATTCACCAAAAAACTAATAAAAATGCTACCCAAACAAGCACTTACCGATATTGATTTAATTGATTTTGGTAAACAGCATTTTAGACACTTTCGTGGTGTTTTTATGCGTGATCGTCTCCCCAAGAAACCATGGACCAACGAATGTGGGACAATTAATTTAGATAACGAAAGCGGTAGTGGCACGCATTGGGTAGCATATTTCAAGAATAGAAATTATAAAGAATACTATGATAGTTTTGGTGGTGAAATTGTGAAATATTTAAAACCACCCATTGAATATAACTATAGAAATGAACAAAAATTCAATACATATATCTGTGGTCATTTATGTTTAAAATTTTTATTTCGAAAAAATAAAATGTAATATATTTGTATAAAAAAAGACAATATTTTTTATTTTTAGCTTAACTTAGTAGGCTATATCTTTGTGTCCCCATACAAGTGTGTCTATATTATTCTCTTTTATATAGCGCTTATCATCTAAATAGTTTAGGGTATATAGGAAAATCGTTAATAGTTAATTTTGAGGTCACACTCGCCTTTACTCCTTTAATTTTTTTGATCTCCGTTGTTTCAGCATTATTTATATTAGAGACTTGTATTGAATACATTTTAGCTCTGAGTCCAATAAATTCTTTTATTATATCCCCCCTGCACTCATCTTTCATCATACCTTATTTTTTTTTGTTTATCAATGGTAATTTAAAAACATTATCCTTATCATATTCTGAAGTATCGAAATCAAAGAAATCATCGGCTAATTGCTATACATTCTTAAAATTAAATTTTGAGATAAGTGCTCTAGCTCCCAATTTTTTACCATCACTCTCCCACCTGGACACTAATTTAATTGATTTTCTCTTGTCGACATTCTCCATTGTCTTGCCATAGACTGCATTGTTTAGCAGTTTGAAAAAATTCTTTTCAAAATCATTAACAGCCAATGTTCTGTGATGATTGTTGCAATCAATATATTTTTTAAGCCAATCAGATTGATCAAATTGTAATATTCGATGAATTTTCTTTAAAATCAGTCCATGTTGAAGACATTGCCGCAAATATCTATAGTGAATTATATAATTATATTTGTTTGTCAAGTCTGCAATCAATTTTAATTGTTGCATATTTTCATTTTTTTTGTTTTGCGGACAAAATGGTAAATCATTGTGCTGGCTGTGTAAGTTTTCAGTGTATTCCAAATCTACCTCTAAAATATAACCAATTGATTGATCATCTACGCACGTGTTTAAATCAAAATTTTCAAAATTTCCCTCTTCTGTTTCTTCTAGCCATTTAAAATTTTTATACGGAATAGCTTGTGACATAGCATACCCATATAAATTATTAACATCTAAGTATACAATATAATTTGATTCTTTTTCACAGTCGTAATCGTTATTTAGATATTTGTTATTTGCAATAGAATGACGCTTACTACATTGAACAAGACCACCTCTAATACCTTTCATTATAAAATTATACATATCAATATCTGTGATTTGATCTAATTCAATTTTAGTTGTCTTCAACATAGCATCCCATGATAGACCAGGAGTTGTATAATATTGACAAGGATCTAAATTATAGATTTTTTTACATACTTTTCTAAAATTCTCAAAAACATCGCATAGCAACAGCACATCTACCTTCAAATATAACAATAAATAATCTAATAAATTTGTGCACTCGAAGGCATTCCAAACGTTTTGAGCGTGCTGATAACTCTCTTCAGAACAGTGTCTACCAGTTAATTGATTATACAAATTTTCGCGCAACGGTAATTGTGTATCTGACAAGCGTTCAACTGAATTTAAATAGCTATACGGAAATATGCCTTTACGTTTAACCATTTGAAATTTGTTCGGGTCCGTGAAAAATGACTTTATTGTGATTAGATTATCTTCTTTTAAATAACTGGCTAAGCTGTCTAAACTAGAAGGCATAAATCTAAATGAATCTAAAAATCGAAGTTCTAACGTTTCATTGGGATTTATATAAATTTTCTTTGAGATCGAAATATAAAACTCTTTGTTTAACGGAATTATAGAAATATCACCAGGAATTTTAATTAATTCTTTCACAAATAAATGAGCATCGTATGCCGAGAGATTATGGAAAAATATTGGGAAAAATTTTGCTAATTTATAGTTTAAATTGCAATTATTATGAGCTACACCTCTATACTTGCCTGTTAAGTGACAATGGTCTAGAACTCTTTTAGATTGATCAGTGAATAAATTACCGCATATACTACAATTTTGTTCTAAATCAATTATTTTTTGTTGCTCCATTGATAGCGGATACAAGGGAATCGTTACACTTGTGATTTTGATATAACACTAAACAATCATTATATATGCTCTCAACAAAATGTGCTGCACAATCTTCACCATAATATATTCGATATATGTCCAAACTATTGTCAAATGAACACTTTATATAATAACTATATGCATACGGTATGTGCTTTTGAATTAAATTTATGTTATCCGAAGTTTTCAGATTCATCCCTTCTAAAATACACTCAAAATCAGCATATGCCACAAAAGAAACATCTAATTAATTTTTTAAATTTTTAAATCTTAAAATCGCTGTTTCATTCGAGAGCATCTCAGTTATAATTCTATTACACTCCATAATATGTCGTTCCAGTATGTCGCTATCATCGAAATGTAGAAAACAGCCATTGCATAGATGAATCTTCCTCGTACTTTTCGTTATTTGTTTGCGAAGTAATCTAATGGAGAAGCAAAGAAATAAATATAATTTTTTTTTTTAATTTTCTAATTTAATACTTACTTGGAAATACTTTTAATCCAAGCATAGTGATATTTGTCATCCTTCTCGAGAAGTAGTAGATATATAGTGTGTAAGACGTTGCTAGTTTTATTATTAGTTAAATAATATGGGCCGATAATTGTCTTTTCATCGCTGTCTACACCCAACACAGTTATACTAATTTCAGGATTATTTTCTTCAAATATGTTTATGCTGTCGACCGGTGTGGGGAATTTTAACCCACTAAAATTTAACGATTTATTATTTATATTTATTATATCCGACCTAATGTTGTAAATGCCTTTACGTTTATATTGATTGGGTCGATTCTTATTAACTGGAAGTTTCACAAAAGCCGATATTAATGCCCATTTAAAACAATATTCGTCTCTATTTTGCACGTTGATGCAGGCTTTTCTGCTTACTATTTCTCTGGGCAAATCAATGAAATTCGAGCCCTTTATGAGTTGATATTTATTTATATTAACTTCTAAATGAACTATTTCAATTAGGGACCAACCACTGTCTCGTTCTTGAAACTCGCTCATCTCACTTTTTATATAGTCATTTAAATTATTGATTATTTCATTTAGACTTTCAGTCTGACTCGTTGTTGGATTTAAGGCTTGCATTTTTGTTTGAAATGACTTTAGATTTATTTCACAATGATCTTCACTCTCTTTAATCAAAACATAATTACAGAATTGTTCAAAATTAAATTTGATATTGATGTTTTTTTTTTTTGAGCTTCTTGGAGTAGAGTGATCACTTGTTCTTTGATTGATTGTTGAAATAATTTGATATCCAAGCACTCTTTATTGTGATTTGTGATTATATAAGTTTCAATACGATTCCGAAATGCACTTCTTACACACCGCAAGTTATCACTTATTTGCGCACCAGATAATTGTTTATGCAAGTTGGTGCGTAAGTGATGCGACCAACTAATTTTAGCAACATTTAGATTACAGACATCACAATATCGTATTTCACTAGCGACAGGATTTGTGTTATTAGGCCCAGGATTGTTATTGTTATGTAAAGCATCAGCCATTTTTGTTTTTGTTTTGTTTTAAATGTTAATTAAAAAAGTTTTTTTTAAAATATAATTATCCCCATCCGATCTAAGCTTGACTAGCTTGTAGCCCCCGTCGCCATGTGTTCCACAGCGTTCGCTGACAGCGTACTAAACCGTTCTGGTAAGAACACCACAAAATCTTCAAATGTAAGCATAATTTTATCGCCGTAGCGTGTCCGCTTCACTTCAGCGTTCTGTATCACAATCGGTGTGTTAAACGGGAGAGCCTTAACACTTTTAATTGGGGGTAGAGAGACGCCCCCAAGCTCGTTAAACTGTTCTCCAAAGTCAGACATGCTTCTGCTGCTGCTGCTGATGATAATGCTGATGATGAAGGATTCTTCAAATAGTGCGAGTGACTTCTTGCTCTGAATTTGACTTCTGCTTTCTGAATTACTCCAGTACTCTACATCTCATATTTATACCAGTTTGCGAGACGAACAAATCTGAAAAGAAAGAGAGATAAATACTTATGTATATTTAAATAAAATAAATACTTGTGGTAAGTGGGATAACAACAATGTATATATACACACAACAATGTTTCACGATAACCATATATATACATACACAGCTTTTAAACGAGAGTGAGAGGTCAAGTGGGAGGGGAAGTGGGAGGGGAGGGCGGAGTGGGCGCTATCGCAAACGAGAGTGAGAGTCCGAGGACAAGCGGGAAGTGAGCGCAACCCCCCAGAGGGTCAAGCCCCAGGACAAGCGGGAGGGGAAGTGAGCGCAACCCCCCAGAGAGTCAAGCCCCAGGACAAGCGGGAGGGGAAGGGGGAGGGAGAGTGAGCGCGGCCCCAGAAGCCTCCACAACAACAACTTCCGCTCGCGATAAGCGCCCCCGCACCAGCGATAAAAAAGTGATCCAGGACATACAAACCCCCCATTGATCCAGAACATACAAACCCCCCATTGATCCAGAACATACATATCCACCCTACTGAGATTGTTGATGGGGGTGGTGCGAAATGCTCCGAACGCCAGCCTTAAGGCTGAATGGTAATTGGCTTTAAGTTTTTTAAAGTACGATGCAGGGCAATTTCCGTAGAATGGGAGGCAGTAGTCGATTTTGGCCATTATTGGGGCATTTGTGAGGCTTATAAGAGTCCTTGTATCGCAGTTGTATTTCTGGCTTGCCAACCATTTTATGATGTTGAGACGCTTGGAGATTTGGACTGTCAGTGAGTCAATGTGTTCCTTCCATCTGTATCTCTTGGTTATGGTTAAACCAAGAACCTTAATGTGGTCGCTTGAGCATAGAGGGTAAGCGGTCGAGTTGATTTTGAAATTGCAATTGGTTTTTCTACATATGTGTAAGTGCTTGCATTTGGAGATGGAAAGCTTCGCGCCAGAATAACTACACCAATTTAGGATGTCAGTGAAAAGTGCATTTATGTTTGCGTTCATAGGAAAAGAAGTTGAACTTCTTGTGGATAGCAATCGTGCGGCACAATTTATTATACGCGATAAGGAAGAGTATCACTGATAGGGGTGATCCTTGTGGTATGCCATTGTGAAAAGGTTTGCTTTCTGAATATACGTTTCTTATTTTTATGTTTATTCTTCTGTTGCTGAGAAAGTTAATGACATATCTTAGAATTCTAGAACCTATTCGCCATCTGATCAGTTCATCTACTATCGTATGGATTCCAATTTTGTCGTATGCTTTTTCGAAGTCCAAGCTTATTATTGACTAATGTCTTCTTGTCGATAGGGCAGCGTTAGCCTGATGATCTAGCAGTGCTAGACACTCAGATATCGACATACCTTCTCGAAAGCCAAGTTGACGGCTATCGAGGTGCTTGCAATTGGTAGCAAACCACCACAGCCTGTTCGCAACGATTTTATCCATGACCTTTGCCATGCATGGGTTTAAGGATATGGGGCGGTATGAACTTACTGCTGTCTTTACGGAATTCGGTTTGTGGATGGGTATGACTGTGCTGTTTTGAAATTGTTGAGGTATGTGGCTGTTAAGGATATTGTTGAATAGCTTTATGAGTCTTTGAGTTACAGGGTTTGATAGGTTCTTTAACATTGGGTATGATATTCTATCGCGGCCAGGAGTTTTACCTTTGAGGGAATTTAACGCTCTGGAGAACTCTATAAAATTGATATTATCGTCTATCATCAATGCTTCTGCGCACGGTGCTAAGAGAGTAGTTGACGATTCTATTTAAGTTTTTTTCTGTTGAAAAACTGAGCTAAAATTCTCGTCGGCTGCTTGTTCTGACCAGTAGTTTGCAAAGGTTTGAGCGATTTCCGATTTGCCAGTTATGTTTCGGGATGAATCATTTAGAGAGGAAATGCAATGGATGTCATGTTTTAGCTTCCTGCCACAGAAAGTATTAATGTTTGACCACATTCTAGCAGTCGTAGAGTTTGGGCTAATTTCCGATGTAAAAGTTTGTAGTGCTATCTTTATACCCTTGCAGAGGGTATAATGATTTCAGTCAGAAGTTTGCAACGCAGTGAAGGAGACGTCTCCGACCCCATAAAGTATATATATATTCTTGATCAGCATCACTAGACGAGTCGATCTAGCCATGTCCGTCTGTCCGTCCGTTTCTACGCAAACTAGTCTCTCAGTTTTAAAGCTATCGGGCTGAAACTTTCCCAAAAGTCTTATATCTTTTGCAGGTAGTATATAAGTCGGAACCAGCCGGATCGGACAACTATATCTTATAGCTCCCATAGGAATAATCGGAAAAAAAATGTTAAAAAATTATATCTTTGGTGTTTTTTAACATATTACCTCCTTTCCTTGGAAGTAACATTAAGTTTTATCAAAATCGGACGACTACATCATATAGCTGCTATAGGAACGATCGAAAAATTGGTGGGAAATAACATTTTTTATGGAACAAATTATAGCTTCGGTGTTCCTTAACATATAACCTCCTACGCTTGGAAATAACATTTTTTAATTTGTTTTGAATTTCAAATTTAATTATATCAAAATCGGACGACTATATCATATAGCTGCCATAGGAACGATCGTAAAATCGGTGGGAAAATAATATGAAACAAATTATAGCTTCGGTGTTCCTTAACATATAACCTCCTACGCTTGGAAATAACATTTTTTAATTAGTTCTGAACTTCGAATTAAATTTTATCAAAATCGGACGACTATATCATATAGCTGCCATAGGAACGATCGTAAAATCGGTGGGAAAATAATATGAAACAAATTATAACTTCTGTGTTTTTTCACATATAACCTCCTACGCTTGTAAATAAGATTTTTTAGTTCATTCTGAATCTCGAATTTAATTTTATCAAAATCGGACGACTATATCATATAGCTGCCAAAGGAACGATCGTAAATTGGAAATAAAATTTTTAATTAGCTCTGAATTTTTTTATACCCGTTACTCGTAGAGTAAAAGGGTATACTAGATTCGTCGGAAAGTATGTAACAGGCAGAAGGAAGCGTTTCCGACCCCATAAAGTATATATATTCTTGATCAGGATCACTAGTCGAGTCGATCTAGCCATGTCCGTCTGTCCGTCTGTCTGTCCGGATGAACGCTGAGATCTCGGAAACTATGAGAGCTAGGCTATTGAGATTTGGCGTGAAGATTTCTGAGCTTCTTACGCAGCGCAAGTTGGCTTCAGTAGAGTGCCACGCCCACTCTAACGCCCACAAACCGCCCAAAACTGTGGCTCCTACAGTTTTGATGCTAGAACAATAATTTTAACTGAAATGTATTGTTCTCATCAATACCTATCGACTGATAAAAAAAAAGTTTGCTACGCCCACTTTTACGCCCACAAACCGCCCACAAACTTCAAAAAATCGTAAATATTAACGCGTATATCTCGGAAAATATCAAGGATATAGAAATGTGATTTTAGATTTAGATTCCGTAGGCTTGAGCGCAGCGCAAGTTTGTTACGCGAATATGCCACGCCCACTCTAACGCCCACAAACCGCCCAAGCCTGTGGCGCCCACAATTTTCATCCTATATAAATTTTAACTGAAATGTATTGGTCTCGTCAATACCTATCGATTGATTTAACAAAAATTTTGCCATGCCCACTCTAACGCCCACAACGCTTAAATCTGTCTACCGCCGGTAGGTGGCGCATTTCAATATCGCTTTGCTGCTTGCATATCTCCATTTCCCTTAAGTCCCTTAAGCTGAGTAACGGGTATCTGATAGTCGAGGTACTCGACTATAGCGTTCTTCCTTGTGTGAATTTAATTTTATCAAAATCGGACGACTATATCATATAGCTGCCATAGGGACGATCGGAAAATTGGTGGGAAAATAATATGAAACAAATTATAGCTTCGGTGTTTTTTTTAACATAAAACCTCTTAAGCTTGGAAATGACATTTTGTTTTAATTTGTTTTGAATTTCGAATTAAGTTTTATCAAAATCGGACGACTACATCATATAGCTGCTATAGGAACGATCGGAAAATTGGTGGGAAAATAATATGAAACAAATTATAGCTTCGGAGTTTTTTGCTATATTATCTTATACTATTGGAAATAACATTTTTTGTATTTTTAAGAATTTCGAATTATATTTAATACAAATCGGACGACTCTAACATATAGCTGTCAAAGAAACGGTCAGCGAAATAATGAAATATTTATTATACCCTTGCATTTATTATTTTTATATTATTTTTTTGTAATTGATTTTTTTAGCCATGTCCGTCTGTCTTAAAGCTATCGCGCTGAAACTTTTCCAAAAGTATTCTTTCTTATGCAGAAAGTATATAAGTCGGAACCAGCCTGATCGGACAACTATATCTTATAGCTCCCATAGGCATAATCGAAAAAAAAATTTTTTATTATATCTAAGGTGTTTTTTATTTTTAACATATAACCTCCTACGCTTGGAAATAACATTTTTTAATTAGTTCTGAATTTCGAATTTAAAGTGTAAAAATAAAATGAAACAAATTATAGCTTCGGTGTTTCTTGGCATATTATTATCTTATGCTATTGGGAATAACATTTTTTGTATTATTAATAATTTCGTATTTAAATTTAATAAAAATCGGACGACTCTAACATATAGCTGTCAAAGAAACGGACAGCGAAATAATGAAATAATTAAAAAAATTAAATAATAATTAATTATTTAAAAAAAAATTTTTGATTTGTTGATTTTGATCGTATTTTTCTTTACTCTGGGTATAGAATATTTTAACTTTTCAGAATTACGAAATTAATTTTACACAAAAAACTGACGACTAAAATATTTTGCTGAATGGGGTGGTGTTAGGACACGAATAACATGGATACAGGTGTCCAAATTATAAGGTAGGATACCCGTTTTTCCTGTTTTAGATTACAGAAATAACCTTAAAAAGGTTGCCACGAAGCTAGATAACAGGTAATAATGCAGTTATTACGCAATCCTTAAATTAGGTAATCAACTTGGCTTACCTAATTTACCTACGAATTGTCCCTAAAATCAGGCATTGTCCGCCATCGAAAGGGTTATATGAAGGTTAATAGCAGGTATGATTCAAACCTATATATTGACTCGTAATCCTAATCCCCGGATTAGTCTGTGAAAACCAGTTGCCGAGTGACAACGTATACATTGTTGTGAGTATCTTTTATATTCAGTTAATATAAACACACCGAAAGTATAAGGTGAAAAGTGAAAGAAAATCCACCAAAAAGTACAAGGTGAAATGTGAATATAAGCCCATAAAAAAGTAAAAGGTGAAAAGTGCTTAAAAATCCACCAAAAGGTATAAGGTGAAAAGTGAAAAAAGTGTGTAACAAAATAATAAAGTATTATTATATTTTTTTCCTTTGGTAAGTATTTCTATAAAGTAAAACAGGATTCATAAATTCGTATCACATAAGTCTCTTCTGGTGAAATTCAGGTGGAACATCAATAAATATTTACCAGAATCCCGACCAAAGATATTTTGAAAATCTCTGACAAATTATAACCCCTTAACTTTTATACAATTATTTTTTAACAGCAAAATAAAGAGAATGCCGCGCATATCATCTTTATCTCAAGAGCAGCGCCGCCAAGCTGCGCTTAGACGAAGCCGAGACCAATATGCTCAAAATGCGTCACAAATAAGGACCCGTAATGCGCAGCACATTGCCTTGGCCCGTACAAGTAATTTGGAGGTAGCAGAAGAAGCTCGCTCGCGAAATTCCGCTGCTCGCTCTCAGAGAAGGAGAAGCGAAAGAATTCGAGCCAGCGAACGATTGAGGAACACAGACAATCGCGCTACCTGGAGAGCGAACGAGGAAAATCGAGGACTCGAACGCACACGGGACGCTGAAGCGCACGCAAGCGCCAGGTCGAATTCCGAAGAGCGACGACGACAGCAGGTGCAAAATACGGCTGACCATGCTACCTGGAGATCGATCGGGGAAAATCGAGGACTCGAGCGCACACGGGACGCTGCAGCGCGCGCAATGTACAGGTCGGATTCCGAGGAGCGACGACGAGAGCAGTCGCGAAACACTGCTGATCATGCTAACTGGAGATCGATCGGGGAAAATCGAGGACCCGATCGCTCACGGGACGCTGTAGCGCGCGCAATGGTTAGGTCGGATTCCGAGGAGCGAGGACGAGAGCAGTCGCGAAACACTGCTGATCATGCTACCTGGAGATCGATCGAGGAAAATCGAAGACTCGAGCGCACACGGGACGCTGCAGCGCACGCAAGCGCCAGGTCGAATTCCGAAGAGCGACGACGACAGCAGGTGCAAAATACTGCTGACCATGCTACGTGGAGATCGATCGAGGAAAATCGAGGACCAGAGCGCGCACGGGACGCTGTAGCGCACGCAATAGTCAGGTCGGATTCCGAGGAGCGACGACGAGAGCAGTCGCGAAACACTGCTGACCATGCTACCTGGAGATCGATCGAGGAAAATCGAGGACTCGAGCGCACACGGGACGCAGGTCGAGTTCACAAAATCGACAGGCGGAATCTTCCAGACAGTCACAGCGCAATATTGCTGCAAGAGCATAACTTTCAGAGGATGAACAAGAGGATCAACGGGAACGCCAGCGACGGAGGAGTCGAGCTACGGCAAGGGAACAATATCTTCGTAACATTAAGGACGGACCAACTAAGTTTTGTACGTGCTGTGGAGGAACGTGGTTTCAATCTCAGGTAAGTGGTTTGAACATACGTACTATTTCTTCTAAATACCCCAATTTTAGTCTAGACAATGCCTTTTATTTAAGCAGAAAGTTTCCGATTTCAATTTTGCAGTACATGTCGTCAAGGCGTTTCCAAAGGTAGGATACCATCCCTTTGTCTCTCTAATGGCTTCGACTTTCCAGAGATACCTGAATGCCTTAAAAACTTGACATGTCTTGAGGAGCGCCTTATTTCTCCTCGAATTCCCTTCATGCGCATTATATCCCTTGGATATGAAAGGCAATGCGGAATAAGAGGCGCTGTAGTCAATGTTCCAATTTCAGTACCTGATACTGTAAGCGTACTCCCGCGCACCTTTGATTCGACCCATCTAATCCAGGTTCATTTTAAAAGAAAGTTAGAATATTCCCATAATTTCATGACGGAAACTATTCGACCCGCTCGGGTTATTCAAGCTGTGCGATACTTGGTTAACACTGAGCTCTACAGAAAGCACAACATTTCCTTTGACAGTGATTGGCTCAATCAAATGGGAGCCGTAGAAGAGATACCTTTCATCGCAGATGAATCTGACCGAGAAGTCGTAGAAGAGCTTCTTCGTCAACATTCTCATTCTCAATCAAATGACGCGCAAGAAGGTGATTTAAATCCCGGAGGTCATGAAACCCTATTAGAAAACGATGATATTGGACTTCAGCGTATTGCTATGGCTCCCGGAGAAGGCCGCATTCCAACAAATTTAACCCTTGACGACGACGCAGAAGAACTTTCCTTCCCAACTATTTCTTGCGGCGAAATATTTAAGGGGAATTCGACCTATGCAAAAAAAGCAAGATCGCAAATGAAATGCAACGAATTCAAAGTTCTATTTCCATTGCCCTACGAAAAAAATCAGGTGCAGTAACTGCTGCAAATGTGAGGGACAGTCTTGTACAACATGACGATGGATTTCACATTCTAAAAGGCCTCCGTTCAGCTCCAGCACACTGGGAGGCAGAAAAAAAGAAAGTTATAGCCATGATAAGACAATTTGGGTTGCCTACATTCTTCATAACCCTCTCTGCTGCTGAATCTAAATGGAACGAACTCTTAGTTATTCTATCTCCTTTATTGGATAGTAGAGACATTACTGAGGAAGAGGCAGCAGCTCTTTCTAGCGCCGAATAAGCTAGATTAATTCGATCTGACCCAGTAACGTGCTCCCGGTACTTCGACTACAGGTTCCGGCAATTAATGAAATTATTTAAAAACTCCAAGATAATTGGTGAGTTAAGACACGTCCATTATTATTGGAGGATCGAGTTCCAGCACAGAGGATCGCCGCACTCTCATGGCATGTATTGGTTTTCTGGTGCCCCAAAGCTAGAAGGACCCGATAACGCCGAAGAGGTCACCCGCTTTATTGATCGTTTCATTACTACCAGCGGGGACGATCCTGAAATTCATGAAGTAATTCAATATCAGCGCCATAAGCACAGCGCTTCATGTTTAAGGGAACTGCGAGGACAACAATTCTGCCGTTTTAATATGCCATACCCACCAATACCTGAAACTCTGGTTTTGTTTCCATTTGAAGAAAACGAATCCAACGTTGAAGAATATAGAGAAATATTTAAAAAAGTTAAAGAGCTCCTAAAGTCTGTTTCCGAAGAAGAATCGGCCATGTTTAATAATTTTGAATATTTTCTCAGCCAACTTGAAATTTCATATAAGGAGTACAAGTTCGCCATTCGGTCTAGCTTAAAAAAGCCCCAAGTATTTCTTCGTCGCCAATTTTCTGATAGGTTGCTAAGTGCTTACAATAGAAATATTTTAGGCTTGCATAGAGCAAACATGGATATTCAATTCGTTCTAGATGCTTACGCCTGTTGTAGTTATATAATTAACTACATAAATAAATCCAACTGTGGCGTGTCGTAACTGCTTCGAGAAGCAATGACAGAAATAAGCCATGGAAGTGTTTCCGTCAAAAGAAAATTGCAGCATTTAGGGAGCATGTTTATTAACGCTACAGAAATATCTGCCCAAGAAGCTGCATACAACATTTTAGGTTTACACTTGTCTGATGCTAGTGAAGGGAATGTTTTTATTAACACTTGCCATCCAGATAAAAGGGTCCGGATAGTCCGATCTAACAGAGAATTAGAACAGCTTCCCGCAAACTCAACAGATATTTTTGAGCGAAATTTACTTGATCGATACGTGCAAAGACATGAACAACTAGAATCGTTATGTCTTGCGGAATTTGCGGCTTGGTTCAATTTTTCCAAGCTAAATGCACGGTCAGAACAGTCAAACGAAGAATATGACGAACCAATCGACTTTGATGAAGATGAAG
Organism: Drosophila subpulchrella; assembly: GCF_014743375.2. Classification (NCBI taxonomy): domain Eukaryota; kingdom Metazoa; phylum Arthropoda; class Insecta; order Diptera; family Drosophilidae; genus Drosophila; species Drosophila subpulchrella. The sequence continues at coordinate 799,599 of NW_023665636.1, forward strand.
AAAATAACGTTGCTGCACAAAGTTACCAAATGCTGGATGGGACTGGTAGGGTAAAAAGACGTAATCATGCCCTAATTCTTAGGTGGGTTCGCTTCAGTTTAAGCTCTTCTCCATCAGATTATTTTAGAGAGCACGTTATGCTCTTTTTCCCATGGAGAAGTGAAGAGACGGAACTCATTGCAAACGACAATGAAAGCACATTTAGAAATAATTTTGAAATTATTAAACGCAATAAAGAGCAGGATGATGTGTTTGACGACATGGAGTTAGAGAGAGTTCTTCAAGATCTGCAAAATGTGGATAGAGAAGAAAACGGCCCCCTTCCCGAAGGGCCAGCCTCTCAATACCTTGATGAAGAGTTCAGAGCTTTGGCAGTCCCCGACGTCGGCCAAAACGTAAATGTACTCCAAGATGAAAATGATTCAAATGGCGAACTTCCTCTTATAAGACTTCCTCCGATAGTATCTGACGATAACCTTTGCTCGCTTACCCGGTCTCTCAACTTTAAGCAACGCCAGTATTACGCCCACGTAATGTATAATGTTGCAGCCAAAAAAACATTTTATGAATATGTTGGTGGAGGGGCCGGAGTGGGAAAAAGCAGATTGATTTCTACAATATTTCAGTCTATAACTTGGCGAGCAAATAAACTTCCTGGGGCAACATATTCCGCAAAGGTTTTACTTTGTGCTCCTACTGGAAAAGCAGCTTTTGGGATTGGGGGACTAACGCTTTATTCAGTTTTCTCCCTTCCTGTTAATCAAACATCTGGTCCTTTAAGACCCTTAAGCAATGACACTTCAAATAAAATGCATTGCAAGTTGATTGATATCCAATTGATTATTATAGATGAGATCTCGATGGTCGGATCAAAAATGCTTGGATACTTAGATCAAAGACTTTGTCAAATTTTTAGAAGTCAAGATGTAAGTTTTGGGGGCAAGTCTATAATAGTGTTTGGAGATCTGAAGCAGCTTAGCCCAGTTTGAGATCGTTGGATATTCGCAGAAAACACATCAAATCCCTATAATATTCTGGTAGGAGCTAACCTTTGGAATAACTTTAAGTTTTTCGAGCTAACGGAAATAATGCGGCAACGTGACGACCACGCTTTTGCTTTGGCTTTGAATAATATGTCTGAAGCCAACATGACAAATGCAGATATTGAGCTTTTCAGGACAAGAGTTCTTCCAGTAACCGACGTTCCTGACGATGCAATTCACTTATTCTGTTCTAATGCTGACGTAAACCATTACAACTCCCTAAAACTTGCCCAAATTAGAACTGAAGAATTTGTGTCAACTGCAGTAGATACAGTTAAGTCAGCTAATATGTCTGAAAGAAGTCGAGAATCAACTCTTAGGCATGCCCAAAACATGAAGACCTCTGAAACTCAGGGTCTACCATATATTTTACACCTGAAGACTACTGCAAAATATATGGTTACCGTCAATATTGACACAAATGATGGACTTGTAAATGGGGCAACTGGTCAATTAATGCGAATTGACAACTGTATGGTTAACGGCTCATTATTAGTTACTGGACTGTGGATTAAGTTTACAGATGCCACTGTCGGTACTATACTCTTCTGTTTCTTCTAGCCATTTAAAATTTTTATACGGAATAGCTTGTGACATAGCATACCCATATAAATTATTAACATCTAAGTATACAATATATATTGATGGACGTTGCTGAACTACGAGCAGTACAAACAAGTGGCCCAACGACACCAAGCACGTGCTTGTTACGCGCGGGGCCCTTTTATCAATTTGGGCAAAAATACGAGTTCGCGAGGACAAATAGAGACGGGACACAAATGAAAATAAAAGAAGCATCTAAGAAAGAAGCAAATGAGTTAAAATATTAGTTTTTAATACCGGGATAGAAGTTGAAGTGCAAAGTAAATGATAAAGGTTATTATAATTATTACATAGAACGCGAAAGGGCTCGTGCAGACAAAAATTAGATGTACATCGTGGCAAATTTAGGGGATAATAATTTCGTGTAAGTCTAACAGGAACATTTAAAGTTAGGCGGTTTACAAGTTCTACAGAATCAATATTACCTCTTATAAGATTTTGCATAAAAATAGTACCAAGCATTGTTCTACGATTTGCAAGGGTAGGTAAATTAAGCAATAGTAATCTACTCTGATAGGAAGGTAGCCTTATGTTTTGATCCCAGTTCAAACTACGAAGGGCAAAAAGAAGAAATTTTTTTTGTACCGACTCAATACGGTCAATATGCACTTGATATTGTGGACTCCAAACCGAAGAACAATATTCCAAAATAGGACGGACAAGGGAGGTAAATAATAATTTGGTTGTATAAGGGTCATCAAATTCTTTTGACCAACGCTTTATAAACCCAAGAACACTCATGGCCTTGCTGACAGTGGACATTATGTGGCAGTCAAATTTAAGTTTTGGGTCCAGAAGAACGCCTAAGTCATTAACTGAATATATACGGTCGAGTGGCGTATTTTGAAGAGAGTAACTAACAAAAGTAGGAGTACCCCTATGAAAAGTCATAACGTTGCATTTAAGGCAGTTCAAATTTAAAAGGTTATACTCACACCATCCCTGAAAACAATCAATATCTGACTGTAAGTTGAAACCCGACGCTATATCATTATGTGATAAACAAAGCTTAACATCATCAGCATACATTAGTACACGAGAGTGTGTTATGATAGAGGAAAGATCGTTAATAAACAAAGTAAACAGCAAAGGGCCCAAATGACTACCCTGAGGCACTCCAGATGTCACATAGATCAGTTTTGAGGCAGAGTTCTTGAATATAACCCTCTGAGTCCTACCATTCAAATAACTTGAAATCCAAGTTAATAGATTACATGGAAACCCAAGCTGATTTAATTTAAATAAGAGAAGAGAGTGGTTGACAGAGTCAAAGGCCTTACTAAAATCTGTGTATATTACGTCAGTCTGCATTTTATTCTTAAATCCATTTATTACAATAGATGACAATTCCAGAAGGTTGGTGGTGGTCGATCTTCGCTTAACAAAACCATGCTGACACGGTGATATTAGCGAGGAACATAAATGTTGCAAATGAGAAGTAATAATACGTTCAAATGCTTTAGGAATTGCCGACAATTTAGAAATACCTCTGTAATTCTGGGCATCCGCCTTCGCACCCTTTTTGTGAAGTGGAATGATAAAAGAGTCCTTCCAGATAGTAGGAAAAACTGACGATGAAATAGACAAATTAAAAAGTTTAAGAATCGGTTTACATATGGTTGACGCACAAAACTTAAGCACACACCCGGGGATTCTTTTTCACAGTCGTAATCGTTATTTAGATATTTGTTATTTGCAATAGAATGACGTTTACTACATTGAACAAGACCACCTCTAATACCTTTCATTATAAAATTATACATATCAATATCTGTGATTTGTTCTAATTCAATTTTAGTTGTCTTCAACATAGCATCCCATGATAGACCAGGAGTTGTATAATATTGACAAGGATCTAAATTATAGATTTTTTTACATACTTTTCTAAAATTCTCAAAAACATCGCATAGCAACAGCACATCTACCTTCAAATATAACAATAAATAATCTAATAAATTTGTGCACTCGAAGGCATTCCAAACGTCTTGAGCGTGCTGATAACTCTCTTCAGAACAGTGTCTACCAGTTAATTGATTATAAAAATTTTCGCGCAACGGTAATTGTGTATCTGACAAGCGTTCAACTGAATTTAAATAGCTATACGGAAATATGCCTTTACGTTTAACCATTTGAAATTTGTTCGGGTCCGTGAAAAATGACTTTATTGTGATTAGATTTTCTTCTTTTAAATAACTGGCTAAGCTGTCTAAACTGGAAGGCATAAATCTAAATGAATCTAAAAATCGAAGTTCTAACGTTTCATTGGGATTTATATAAATTTTCTTTGAGATCGAAATATAAAACTCTTTGTTCAGCGGAATTATAGAAATATCACCAGGAATTTTAATTAATTCTTTCACAAATAAATGAGCATCGTATGCCGAGAGATTATGAAAAAATATTGGGACAAATTTTGCTAATTTATAGTTTAAATTGCAATTATTATGAGCTACACCTCTATATTTGCCTGTTAAGTGACAATGGTCTAGAACTCTTTTAGATTGATCAGTGAATAAATTACCGCATATACTACAATTTTGTTCTAAATCAATTATTTTTTGTTGCTCCATTTATAGCGGATACAAGGGAATCGTTACACTTAGTGATTTTGATATAACACTAAACAATCATTATATATGCTCTCAACAAAATGTGCTGCACAATCTTCACCATAATATATTCGATATATGTCCAAACTATTGTCAAATGAACACTTTATATAATAACTATATGCATACGGTATGTGCTTTTGAATTAAATTTATGTTATCCGAAGTTTTCAGATTCATCCCTTCTAAAATACACTCAAAATCAGCATATGCCACAAAAGAAACATCTAATTAATTTTTAAAATTTTTAAATCTTAAAATCGCTGTTTCATTTGAGAGCATCTCAGTTATAATTCTATTACACTCCATAATATGTCGTTCCAGTATGTCGCTATCATCGAAATGTAGAAAACAGCCATTGCATAGATGAATCTTCCTCGTACTTTTCGTTATTTGTTTGCGAAGTAATCTAATGGAGAAGCAAAGAAATATATAATAATTTTTTTTTAATTTTCTAATTTAATACTTACTTGGAAATACTTTTAATCCAAGCATAGTGATATTTGTCATCCTTCTCGAGAAGTAGTAGATATATAGTGTGTAAGACGTTGCTAGTTTTATTATTGGTTAAATAATATGGGCCGATAATTGTCTTTTCATCGCTGTCTACACCCAACACAGTTATACTAATTTCAGGATTATTTTCTTCAAATATGTTTATGCTGTCGACCGGTGTGCGGAATTTTAACCCTCTAAAATTTAACGATTTATTATTTATATTTATTATATCCGACCTAATGTTGTAAATGCCTTTACGTTTATATTGATTGGGTCGATTCTTATTAACTGGAAGTTTCACAAAAGCCGATATTAATGCCCATTTAAAACAATATTCGTCTCTATTTTGCACGTTGATGCAGGCTTTTCTGCTTACTATTTCTCTGGGCAAATCAATGAAATTCGAGCCCTTTATGAGTTGATATTTATTTATATTAACTTCTAAATGAACTATTACAATTAGGGACCAAACACTGTCTCGTTCTTGAAACTCGCTCATCTCACTTTTTATATAGTCATTTTAATTATTGATTATTTCATTTAGACTTTCAGTCTGACTCGTTGTTGGATTTAAGGCTTGCATTTTTGTTTGAAATGACTTTAGATTTATTTCACAATGATTTTCACTCTCTTTAATCAAAACATAATTACAGAATTGTTCAAAATTAAATTTGATATTGATGTTTTTTTTTTGAGCTTCTTGGAGTAGAGTGATCACTTGTTCTTTGATTGATTGTTGAAATAATTTGATATCCAAGCACTCTTTATTGTGATTTGTGATTATATAAGTTTCAATACGATTCCGAAATGCACTTCATACACACCGCAAGTTATCACTTATTTGCGCACCAGATAATTGTTTATGCAAGTTGGTGCGTAAGTGATGCGACCAACTAATTTTAGCAACATTTAGATTACAGACATCACAATATCGTCTTTCACTAGCGACAGGATTTGTGTTATTAGGCCCAGGATTGTTATTGTTATGTAAAGCATCAGCCATTTTTGTTTTTGTTTTGTTTTAAATGTTAATAAAAAAAGTTTATTTTATTTATTTTTCTTATTCGTTACAAAAATTTAAAATATAATTATCCCCATCCGATCTAAGCTTGACTAGCTTGTAGCCCCCCGTCGCCATGTGTTCCACAGCGTTCGCTGACAGCGTACTAAACCGTTCTGGTAAGAACACCACAAAATCTTCAAATGTAAGCATAATTGTATCGCCGTAGCGTGTCCGCTTCACTTCAGCGTTCTGTATCACAATCGGTGTGTTAAACGGGAGAGCCTTAACACTTTTAATTGGGGGTAGAGAGACGGCCCCAAGCTCGTTAAACTGTTCTCCAAAGTCAGACATGCTTCTGCTGCTGCTGCTGATGATAATGCTGATGATGAAGGATTCTTCAAATAGTGCGAGTGACTTCTTGCTCTGAATTTGACTTCTGCTTTCTGAATTACTCCAGTACTCTACATCTCATATTTATACCAGTTTGCGAGACGAACAAATCTGAAAAAAAAAGAGAGATAAATACTTATGTATATTTAAATAAAATAAATACTTGTAGTAAGTGGGATAACAACAATGTATATATACACACAACAATGTTTCACGATAACCATATATATACATACACAGCTTTTAAACGAGAGTGAGAGGTCAAGTGGGAGGGGAAGTGGGAGGGGAGGGCGGAGTGGGCGCTATCGCAAACGAGAGTGAGAGTCCGAGGACAAGCGGGAAGTGAGCGCAACCCCCCAGAGGGTCAAGCCCCAGGACAAGCGGGAGGGGAAGTGAGCGCAACCCCCCAGAGAGTCAAGCCCCAGGACAAGCGGGAGGGGAAGGGGGAGGGAGAGTGAGCGCGGCCCCAGAAGCCTCCACAAGAACAACTTCCGCTCGCGATAAGCCCCCCCGCACCAGCGATAAAAAGTGATCCAGAACATACAAACCCCCCATTGATCCAGAACATACAAACCCCCCATTGATCCAGAACATACAAATCCACCCTACTGAGATTGTTGATGGGGGTGGTGCGAAATCTTCCGAACGCCAGCCTTAAGGCTGAATGGTAATTGGCTTTAAGTTTTTTAAAGTACGATGCAGGGCAATTTCCGTAGAATGGGAGGCAGTAGTCGATTTTGGCCATTATTAGGGCATTTGTGAGGCTTATAAGAGTCCTTGTATCGCAGTTGTATTTCTGGCTTGCCAACCATTTTATGATGTTGAGTCGCTTGGAGATTTGGACTGTCAGTGAGTCAATGTGTTCCTTCCATCTGTATCTCTTGGTTATGGTTAAACCAAGAACCTTAATGTGGTCGCTTGAGCATAGAGGGTAAGCGGTCGAGTTGATTTTGAAATTGCAATTAGTTTTTCTACATATGTGTAAGTGCTTGCATTTGGAGATGGAAAGCTTCGCGCCAGAATAACTACACCAATTTAGGATGTCAGTGAAAAGTGCATTTATGTTTGCGTTCATAGGAAAAGAAGTTGAACTTCTTGTGGATAGCAATCGTGCGGCACAATTTATTATACGCGATAAGGAAGAGTATCACTGATAGGGGTGATCCTTGTGGTATGCCATTGTGAAAAGGTTTGCTTTCTGAATATACGTTTTTTATTTTTATGTTTATTCTTCTGTTGCTGAGAAAGTTAATGACATATCTTAGAATTCTAGAACCTATTCGCCATCTGATCAGTTCATCTACTATCGTATGGATTCCAATTTTGTCGTATGCTTTTTCGAAGTCCAAGCTTATTATTGACTAATGTCTTCTTGTCGATAGGGCAGCGTTAGCCTGATGATCTAGCAGTGCTAGACACTCAGATATCGACATACCTTCTCGAAAGCCAAGTTGACGGCTATCGAGGTGCTTGCAATTGGTAGCAAACCACCACAGCCTGTTCGCAACGATTTTATCCATGACCTTTGCCATGCATGGGTTTAAGGATATGGGGCGGTATGAACTTACTGCTGTCTTTACGGAATTCGGTTTGTGGATGGGTATGACTGTGCTGTTTTTAAATTGTTGAGGTATGTGGCTGTTAAGGATATTGTTGAATAGCTTTATGAGTCTTTGAGTGACAGGGTTTGATAGGTTCTTTAACATTGGGTATGATATTCTATCGCGGCCAGGAGTTTTACCTTTAAGGGAATTTAACGCACTGGAGAACTCTATAAAATTGATATTATCGTCTATCATCAATGCTTCTGCGCACGGTGCTAAGAGAGTAGTTGACGATTCTATTTGGGATTTTTTCTGTTGAAAAACTGAGCTAAAATTCTCGTCGGCTGCTTGCTCTGACCAGTAGTTTGCAAAGGTTTGAGCGATTTCCGATTTGCCAGTTATGTTTCGGGATGAATCATTTGGAGAGGAAATGCAATGGATGTCATGTTTTAGCTTCCTGCCACAGAAAGTATTAATGTTTGACCACATTCTAGCAGTCGTAGAGTTTGGGCTAATTTCCGATGTAAAAGTTTGTAGTGCTATCTTTATACCCTTGCAGAGGGTATAATGATTTCAGTCAGAAGTTTGCAACGCAGTGAAGGAGACGTTTCCGACCCCATAAAGTATATATATTCTTGATCAGCATCACTAGACGAGTCGATCTAGCCATGTCCGTCTGTCCGTCCGTTTCTACGCAAACTAGTCTCTCAGTTTTAAAGCTATCGGGCTGAAACTTTCCCAAAAGTCTTATATCTTTTGCAGGTAGTATATAAGTCGGAACCAGCCGGATCGGACAACTATATCTTATAGCTCCCATAGGAATAATCGAAAAAAAAATGTTAAAAAATTATATCTTTGGTGTTTTTTAACATATTACCTCCTTTCCTTAGAAGTAACATTTTTTAATTAGTCTTGAATTTCGAATTAAGTTTTATCAAAATCGGACGACTACATCATATAGCTGCTATAGGAACGATCGGAAAATTGGTGGGAAAATAATATGGAACAAATTATAGCTTCGGTGTTCCTTAACATATAACCTCCTACGCTTGGAAATAACATTTTTTAATTAGTTTTGAATTTCAAATTTAATTTTATCAAAATCGGAAGACTATATCATATAGCTGCCATAGGAACGATCGTAAAATCGGTGGGAAAATAATATGAAACAAATTATAGCTTCGGTGTTCCTTAACATATAACCTCCTACGCTTGGAAATAACATTTTTTAGTTAGTTCTGAGTTTCGAATTTAAAATTTAAAAATAAAATGAAACAAATTATAGCTTCGGTGTTTCTTGGCATATTATTATCTTATGCTATTGGGAATAACATTTTTTGTATTTTTAAGAATTTCGTATTTAAATTTAATAAAAATCGGACGACTCTAACATATAGTTGTCAAAGAAACGGTCAGCGAAATAATGAAATAATTAAATAATTAAATAAATTAAATAATAATTAATTATTTAAAAAAAAAATTTTGCTTTGTTGATTTTGATCGTATTTTCCTTTACTCTGGGTATAGAATATTTTAACTTTTCAGAATTACGAAATTAATTTTACACAAAAAACTGACGACTATAATATTTTGCTGAATGGGGTGGTGTTAGGACACGAATAATATGGATACAGGTGTCCAAATTATAAGCTAGGATACCCGTTTTTCCTATTTTAGATTACAGAAATAACCTTAACAAGGTTGCCACGAAGCTAGATAACAGGTAATAATGCAGTAATTACGCAATCCTTAGATTAGGAAATCAAATTGGCTTACCTAATTTACCTACGAATTGTCCCTAAAATCAGGCATTGTCCGCCATCGAAAGGGTTATATGAAGGTTAATAGCAGGTATGATTCAAACCTATATATTGACTCGTAATCCTAATCCCCGGATTAGTCTGTGAAAACCAGTTGCCGAGTGACAACGTATACATTGTTGTGTGTATCTTTTATATTCAATTAATATAAACACACCGAAAGTATAAGGTGAAAAGTGAATGAAAATCCACCAAAAAGTACAAGGTGAAATGTGAATATAAACCCATAAAGAAGTAAAACGTGAAAATTGCTTAAAAATCCACGAAAAGGTATAAGGTAAAAAGTGAAAAAGTGTGTAACAAAATAATAAAGTATTATTATATTTTTTCCTTTGGTAAGTATTTCTATAAAGTAAAACAGGATTCATAAATTCGTATCACATAAGTCTCTTCTGGTGAAATTCAGGTGGAACATCAATAAATATTTACCAGAATCCCGACCAAAGAGATTTTGAAAATCTCTGACAAATTATAACCCCTTAACTTTTATACAATTATTTTTTAACAGCAAAATAAAGAGAATGCCGCGCATATCATCTTTATCTCAAGAGCAGCGCCGCCAAGCTGCGCTTAGACGAAGCCGAGCCCAATATGCTCAAAATGCGTCACAAATAAGGACCCGTAATGCGCAGCACATTGCCTTGGCCCGTACAAGTAAATTAGAGGTAGCAGAAGAAGCTCGCTCGCGAAATTCCGCTGCTCGCTCTCAGAGAAGGAGAAGCGAAAGAATTCGAGCCAGCGAACGATTGAGGAACACTGACAATCGCGCTACCTGGAGAGCGAACGAGGAAAATCGAGGACTCGAACGCACACGGGACGCTGAAGCGAACGCAATCGCGAGGTCGAATTCCGAAGAGCAACGACGACAGCAGGTGCAAAATACTGCTGACCATGCTACCTGAAGATCGATCGAGGAAAATCGAGGGCTCGAGCGCACACGGGACGCTGCAGCGCACGCAAGCGCCAGGTCGAATTTCGAAGAGCGACGACGACAGCAGGTGCAAAATACTGCTGACCATACTACGTGGAGATCGATCGAGGAAAATCGAGGACCAGAGCGCGCACGGGACGCTGCAGCGCACGCAAGCGCCAGGTCGAATTCCGAAGAGCGACGACGACAGCAGGTGCAAAATACTGCTGACCATGCTACGTGGAGATCGATCGAGGAAAATCGAGGACCAGAGCGCGCACGGGACGCTGTAGCGCACGCAATAATCAGGTCGAATTTCGAAGAGCGACGACGACAGCAGGTGCAAAATACTGCTGACCATGCTACGTGGAGATCGATCGAGGAAAATCGAGGACCAGAGCGCGCACGGGACGCTGCAGCGCACGCAAGCGCCAGGTCGAATTCCGAAGAGCGACGACGACAGCAGGTGCAAAATACTGCTGACCATGCTACGTGGAGATCGATCGAGGAAAATCGAGGACCAGAGCGCGCACGGGACGCTGTAGCGCACGCAATAATCAGGTCGGATTCCGAGGAGCGACGACGAGAGCAGTCGCGAAACACTGCTGACCATGCTACCTGGAGATCGATCGAGGAAAATCGAGGACTTGAGCGCACACGGGACGCTGCAGCTCATAGGATCACCAGGAACAACCCTATCACTAGGACACAGAAACAAAGGACCAACACAGTGCATCATCGGAACACAAGACTTCAGCAAAGATTTCGGGAACAACAAATTCAGGAAATGGCTGACGAGCGACTTCTCACATACAGGTCGAGTTCCCAAAATCGACAGGCGGAATCTTCCAGACAGTCACAGCGCAATATTGCTGCAAGAGCACAACTTTCAGAGGATGAACGAGAGGATCAACGGGAACGCCAGCGACGGAGGAGTCGAGCTACGGCAAGGGAACAATATCTTCGTATCATTAAGGACGGACCAACTAAGTTTTGTACGTGCTTCTTTCTTCTAAATACCCCAATTTTAGTCTAGACAATGCCTTTTATTTAAGCAGAAAGTTTCCGAGTCCGTCCGGCAAATATCAATTTTGCAGTACATGCCGTCAAGGCGTTTCCAAAGGTAGGATACCATCCCTTTGTCTCTCTAATGGCATCGACTTTCCAGAGACTTGAATGCCTTAAAAACTTGACATGTCTTGAGGAGCACCTTATTTCTCCTCGAATTCCCTTCATGCGCATTATATCCCTTGGATATGAAAGGCAATGCGGAATAAGAGGCGCTGTAGTCAATGTTCCAATTTCAGTACCTGATACTGTAAGCGTACTCCCGCGCACCTTTGATTCGACCCATCTAATCCAGGTTCATTTAAAAAGAAAGTTAGAATATTCCCATAATTTCATGACGGAAACTATTCGACCCGCTCGGGTTATTCAAGCTGTGCGATACTTGGTTAACACTGAGCTCTACAGAAAGCACAACATTTCCTTTGACCAATCCTTTCCTTTGAGCCAATCACTGGCTCAATCAAATGGGAGCCGAATAAGAGATACCTTTCATCGCAGATGAATCTGACCGAGAAGTCGTAGAAGAGCTTCTTCGTCAACATTCTCATTCTCAATCAAATGACGCGCAAGAAGGTGATTTAAATCCCGGAGGTCATGAAACCCTATTAGAAAACGATGATATTGGACTTCAGCGTATTGCTATGAAGGAGAAGGCCGCATTCCAACAAATTTAACCCTTGACGACGACGCAGAAGAACTTTCCTTCCCAACTATTTCTTGCGGCGAAATATTTAAGGGGAATTCGACCGATCGCTGCGCAGTAGTGCCCAAAGTCCTTTATATGTACAAATTTTATGAAATGCAACGAATTCAAAGTTCTATTTCCATTGCCCTACGAAAAAAATCAGGTGCAGTAACTGCTGCAAATGTGAGGGATAATTCATTTGTTGACAGTCTTGTACAACATGACGATGGATTTCACATTCTAAAAGGCCTCCGTTCAGCTCCAGCACACTGGGAGGCAGAAAAAAAGAAAGTTTTAGCCATGATAAGACAATTTGGGTTGCCTACATTCTTCATAACCCTCTCTGCTGCTGAATCTAAATGGAACGAACTCTTAGTTATTCTATCTCTTTTATTGGATAGCAGAGACATTACTGAGGAAGAGGCAGCAGCTCTTTCTACCGCCGAAAAAGCTAGATTAATTCGATCTGACCCAGTAACGTGCTCCCGGTACTTCGACTACAGGTTCCGGCAATTAATGAAATTATTTAAAAGCTCCGAGATATTTGGTGAGTTAAGACTCGTCCATTATTATTGGAGGATCGAGTTCCAGCACAGAGGATCGCCGCACTCTCATGGCATGTATTGGTTTTCTGGTGCCCCAAAGCTAGAAGGACCCGATAACGCCGAAGAGGTCACCCGCTTTATTGATCGTTTCATTACTACCAGCGGGGACGATCCTGAAATTCATGAAGTAATTCAATATCAGCGCCATAAGCACAGCGCTTCATGTTTAAGGGAACTGCGAGGACAACAATTCTGCCGTTTTAATATGCCATACCCACCAATGCCTGAAACTCTGGTTTTGTTTCCATTTGAAGAAAACGAATCCAACGTTGAAGAATATAGAGAAATATTTAAAAAAGTTAAAGAGCTCCTAAAGTCTGTTTCCGAAGAAGAATCGGCCATGTTTAATAATTTTGAATATTTTCTCAGCCATCTTGAAATTTCATATGAGGAGTACAAGTTCGCCATTCGGTCTAGCTTAAAAAAGCCCCAAGTATTTCTTCGTCGCCAATTTTCTGATAGGTTGCTAAATGCTTACAATAGAAATATTTTAGGCTTGCATAGAGCAAACATGGATATTCAATTCATTCTAGATGCTTACGCCTGTTGTAGTTATATAATTAACTACATAAATAAATCCAACCGTGGCGTGTCGCAACTGCTTCGAGAAGCAATGACAGAAATAAGCCATGGAAGTGTTTCCGTCAAAAGAAAATTGCAGCATTTAGGGAGCATGTTTATTAACGCTACAGAAATATCTGCCCAAGAAGCTGCATACAACATTTTAGGTTTACACTTGTCTGAGGCTAGTGAAGGAAATGTTTTTATTAACACTTGCCATCCAGATAAAAGGGTCCGGATAGTCCGATCTAACAGAGAATTAGAACAGCTTCCCGCAAACTCAACAGATATTTTTGAGCGAAATTTACTTGATCGATACGTGCAAAGACATGAACAACTAGAATCGTTATGTCTTGCGGAATTTGCGGCTTGGTTCAAATTCTCCAAGCTAAATGCACGGTCAGAACAGTCAAACGAAGAATATGACGAACCAATCGACTTTGATGCAGATGAAGAAAATAACGTTGCTGCACAAAGTTACCAAATGCTTGATGGGACTGGTAGGGTAAAAAGACGTAATCATGCCCTAATTCTTAGGTGGGTTCGCTTCAGTTTAAGCTCTTCTCCATCAGATTATTTTAGAGAGCACGTTATGCTCTTTTTTCCATGGAGAAGTGAAGAGACGGAACTCATTGCAAACGACAATGAAAGCACATTTAGAAATAATTTTGAAATTATTAAACGCAATAAAGAGCAGTATGATGTGTTTGACGACATGGAGTTAGAGAGAGTTCTTCAAGATCTGCAAAATGTGGATAGAGAAGAAAACGGCCCCCTTCCCGAAGGGCCAGCCTCTCAATACCTTGATGAAGAGTTCAGAGCTTTGGCAGTCCCCGACGTCGGCCAAAACGTAAATGTACTCCAAGATGAAAATGATTCAAATGGCGACCTTCCTCTTATAAGACTTCCTCCGATAGTATCTGACGATAACCTTTGCTCGCTTACCCGGTCTCTCAACTTTAAGCAACGCCAGTATTACGCCCACGTAATGTATAATGTTGCAGCCAAAAAAACATTTTATGAATATGTTGGTGGAGGGGCCGGAGTGGGAAAAAGCAGATTAATTTCTACAATATTTCAGTCTATAACTTGGCGAGCAAATAAACTTCCTGGGGCAACAGATTGCGCAAAGGTTTTACTTTGTGCTCTTACTGGAAAAGCAGCTTTTGGGATTGGGGGACTAACGCTTCATTCAGTTTTCTCCCTTCCTGTTAATCAAACATCTGGTCCTTTAAGACCCTTAAGCAATGACACTTTAAATACAATGCATTGCAAGTTGATTGATATCCAATTAATTATTATAGATGAGATTTCGATGGTCGGATCAAAAATGCTTGGATACTTAGATCAAAGACTTTGTCAAATTTTTAGAAGTCAAGATGTAAGTTTTGGGGGCAAGTCTATAATAGTGTTTGGAGATCTGAAGCAGCTTAGCCCAGTTGGAGATCGTTGGATATTTGCAGAAAATACATCTAATCCCTATAATATTCTGGCATGAGCTAACCTTTGGAATAACTTTAAGTTTTTCGAGCTAACGGAAATAATGCGGCAACGTGACGACCACGCTTTTGCTTTGGCTTTGAGTAATATGTCTGAAGAGTTCTTCCAGTAACCGACGTTCCTGACGATGCAATTCACTTATTCTGTTCTAATGCTGACGTAAACCATTACAACTCCCTAAAACTTGCCCAAATTAGAACTGAAGAATTTGTGTCAACTGCAGTAGATACAGTTATGTCAGCTAATATGTCTGAAAGAAGTCGAGAATCAACTCTTAGGCATGCCCAAAACATGAAGACCTCTGAAACTCAGGGTCTACCATATATTTTACACCTGAAGACTACTGCAAAATATATGGTTACCGTCAATATTGACACAAATGATGGACTTGTAAATGGGGCAACTGGTCAATTAATGCGAATTGACAACTGTATGGTTAACGGCTCATTATTAGTTACTGGACTGTGGATTAAGTTTACAGATGCCACTTTCGGTACTATAGCTAGGTCAAAAGTTCGAGGAAATGATCACCCAGACTGGACTCCAATTTATAAAACAGCCCGAGTATTCCAATGCGGAAATTCGGGACATTCTTCTATTGATCGAAAACAATTTCCAGTTGTTCCTGCTGAGGCTATTACCATCCATAAGAGCCAAGGAGCAACCTACAGCAAAGTCGCAGTGCATCTTAAAAGAGGCATTAAGCGAGCTTCGTTGTACGTAGGTTGCAGCAGAGCAACTAGCGCATCGGGCTTTTCCTTTTAGGAGACTTTGTCCCTCCAACTAGATTTGGAGCTACAAATGTCCAAGTAGAACTTGAACGTTTAAGAGGCGAAAAGGCTTTGACTACGCATTATGAATTTTTGGTCAATGAAAATGAGGATATCTCTTTATATTACCACAACGTGGAATATCTTCGCGCTCATCGCGAAGATGTTGCCAACGACAACATTATTTGTTCTGCCAACTTTTTATGTTTTGTTGAAACCTGGACTCTTCCACAAGAAGAGTACACTTTAAGGGATTTCGACATTATAAGAAGAATAGATTGCAATCGTTTGAATGGTATTGGGAAGAACGGAATACTTATTTATGCTAAACAAAACATTTCGCAAAATGTATTATTTCTGTTTGAGACAAAGAAGTCCACAAACACAAGGGCAACGTATCAATCGATTGCATTTAAATATCTTAACACGTCATTTATAATTGTTTATAGGAGTCCCGGATTTCCTATTGTAAGATTTCGAAATGAAATTAAAGCTGATGTGGAAAAAGTGCGTAGAATGGATAATACTAAAGTAGTAATATTAGGAGATTTTAATATTTGCAGATCCACAGGGACTGATATTCTGGAGGAACACTTGAATGCCTATAACCTCTTTTCAATCAATCATTCTCCCACAACAAAACAAATAACACAAATTGATTGGATATTTTCAGATTCTCGAGTTCCACAAGCTCTTGCCATTACTTATGTGACACCATATAGCCACCACGATGGATTTTTTTTAAGTATAGCTTGTAGTCGGTAATATAATTAAATATATAAATTGTAAAAAATGTAATAGGTTAGAAAAAATAATTAATTGTATATAGCATATTGTATATATGTATTTTTATGGTATTATTAATTTATTTATTTCTATCTATCAACGTAGTTTTCAAAATTGTATATATATATATAAATGATAATATTTTTCCCCTCGTGGATTGTGACCTTGACGTGGTGTGGGGGCTGAGTACGTGAAATTGTTTTAATATCACTGAAGCTAGCAACAATCCTTAAAATGTTACATAGTGTTACTAACATTGATTATTTCTTATAACTGCAAGGGTATTCAAACTTTGGCTTGCCGAAGTTAACTTCCTTTCTCGTTTTAACATAAAACCTCTTAAGCTTGGAAATGACATTTTGTTTTAATTAGTTTTGAATTTCGAGTTAAGTTTTATCAAAATCGGACGACTACATCATATAGCTGCTATAGGAACGATCGGAAAATTGGTGGGAAAATAATATGAAACAAATTATAGCTTCGGTGTTTTTTGATATTATTAAGAATTTCGTATTTAAATTTAATAAAAATCGGACGACTCTAACATATAGCTGTCAAAGAAACGGACAGCGAAATAATGAAATAATTAAATAAATTAAATAATAATTAAATATTTTTAAAAAAAATTTGATTTGTTGATTTTGATCGTATTTTCCTTTACTCTGGGTATAGAATATTTTAACTTTTCAGAATTAAGAAATTAATTTTACACAAAAAACTGACGACTATAATATTTTGCTGAATGGGGTGGTGTTAGGACACGAAAAACATGGATACAGGTGTCCAAATTATAAGCTAGGATACCCGTTTTTCCTATTTTAGATTACAGAAATACCCTTAACAAGGTTGCCACGAAGCTAGATAACAGGTAATAATGCAGTTATTACGCAATCCTTAAATTAGGTAATCAACTTGGCTTACCTAATTTACCTACGAATTGTCCCTAAAATCAGGCATTGTCCGCCATCGAAAGGGTTATATGAAGGTTAATAGCAGGTATTATTCAAACCTATATATTGACTCGTAATCCTAATCCCCGGATTAGTCTGTGAAAACCAGTTGCCGAGAGACAACGTATACATGGTTGTGTGTATCTTTTATATTCAATTAATATAAACACACCGAAAGTATAAGGTGAAAAGTGAATGAAAATCCACCAAAAAGTACAAGGTGAAATGTGAATATAAGCCCATAAAAAAGTAAAAGGTGAAAAGTTCTTAAAAATCCACCAAAAGGTATAAGGTGAAAAGTGAAAAAAGTGTGTAACAAAATAATAAAGTATTATTATATTTTTTCCTTTGGTAAGTATTTCTATAAAGTAAAACAGGATTAATAAATTCGTATCACATAAGTCTCTTCTGGTGAAATTCAGGTGGAACATCAATAAATATTTACCAGAATCCCGACCAAAGATATTTTGAAAATCTTTGACAAATTATAACCCCTTAACTTTTATACAATTATTTTTTAACAGCAAAATAAAGAGAATGCCGCGCATATCATCTTTATCTCAAGAGCAGCGCCGCCAAGCTGCGCTTAGACGAAGCCGAGACCAATATGCTCAAAATGCGTCACAAATAAGGACCCGTAATGCGCAGCACACTGCCTTGGCCCGTACAAGTAATTTGGAGGTAGCAGAAGAAGCTCGCTCGCGAAATTCCGCTGCTCGCTCTCAGAGAAGGAGAAGTGAAAGAATTCGAGCCAGCGAACGATTGAGGAACACAGACAATCGCGCTACCTGGAGAGCGAACGAGGAAAATCGAGGACTCGAGCGCACACGGGACGCTGAAGCGCACGCAAGCGCCTGGTCGAATTCCGAAGAGCGACGACGACAGCAGGTGCAAAATACGGCTGACCATGCTACCTGGAGATCGATCGGGGAAACTCGAGGACTCGAGCGCACACGGGACGCTGCAGCGCGCGCAATGGACAGGTCGGATTCCGAGGAGCTACGACGAGAGCAGTCGCGAAACACTGCTGATCATGCTAACTGGAGATCGATCGGGGAAAATCGAGGACCCGATCGCTCACGGGACGCTGCAGCGCGCGCAATGGTCAAATTGGTCCTCGATTTTCCCCGATCGCTCACGGGACGCTGCAGCGCGCGCAATGGTCAGGTCGGATTCCGAGGAGCGACGACGAGAGCAGTCGCGAAACACTGCTGACCATGCTACCTGGAGATCGTTTGGAGAAAATCGAGGACCGGAGCGCGCACGGGACGCTGTAGCGCGCGAGGAGCGAGGACGAGAGCAGTCGCGAAACACTGCTGATCATGCTACCTGGAGATCGATCGAGGAAAATCGAAGACTCGAATTCCGAAGAGCGACGACGACAGCAGGTGCAAAATACTGCTGACCATGCTACGTGGAGATCGATCGAGGAAAATCGAGGACCAGAGCGCGCACGGCACGCTGTAGCGCACGCAATAGTCAGGTCGGATTCCGAGGAGCGACGACGAGAGCAGTCGCGAAACACTGCTGACCATGCTACCTGGAGATCGATCGAGGAAAATCGCGGACTCGAGCGCACACGGGACGCAGGTCGAGTTCACAAAATCGACAGGCGGAATCTTCCAGACAGTCACAGCGCAATATTGCTGCAAGAGCACAACTTTCAGAGGATGAACGAGAGGATCAACGGGAACGCCAGCGACGGAGGAGTCGAGCTACGGCAAGGGAACAATATCTTCGTAACATTAAGGACGGACCAACTAAGTTTTGTACGTGCTGTGGAGGAACGTGGTTTCCATCTCAGGTAAGTGGTTTGAACATACGTACTATTTCTTCTAAATACCCCAATTTTAGTCTAGACAATGCCTTTTATTTAAGCAGAAAGTTTCCGAGTCCGTCCGGCAAATATCAATTTTGCAGTACATGCCGTCAAGGCGTTTCCAAAGGTAGGATACCATCCCTTTGTCTCTCTAATGGCTTCGACTTTCCAGAGACTTGAATGCCTTAAAAACTTGACATGTCTTGAGGAGCACCTTATTTCTCCTCGAATTCCCTTCATGCGCATTATATCCCTTGGATATGAAAGGCAATGCGGAATAAGAGGCGCTGTAGTCAATGTTCCAATTTCAGTACCTGATACTGTAAGCGTACTCCCGCGCACCTTTGATTCGACCCATCTAATCCAGGTTCATTTAAAAAGAAAGTTAGAATATTCCCATAATTTCATGACGGAAACTATTCGACCCGCTCGGGTTATTCAAGCTGTGCGATACTTGGTTAACACTGAGCTCTACAGAAAGCACAACATTTCCTTTGACAGTGATTGGCTCAATCAAATGGGAGCCGAATAAGAGATACCTTTCATCGCAGATGAATCTGACCGAGAAGTCGTAGAAGAGCTTCTTCGTCAACATTCTCATTCTCAATCAAATGACGCGCAAGAAGGTGATTTAAGTCCCGGAGGTCATGAAACCCTATTAGAAAACGATGATATTGGACTTCAGCGTATTGCTATGGCTCCCGGAGAAGGCCGCATTCCAACAAATTTAAGCCTTGACGACGACGCAGAAGAACTTTCCTTCCCAACTATTTCTTGCGGCGAAATATTTAAGGGGAATTCGACCTATGCAAAAAAAGCAAGATCGCAAATGAAATGCAACGAATTCAAAGTTCTATTTCCATTGCCCTACGAAAAAAATCAGGTGCAGTAACTGCTGCAAATGTGAGGGACAGTCTTGTACAACATGACGATGGATTTCACATTCTAAAAGGCCTCCGTTCAGCTCCAGCACACTGGGAGGCAGAAAAAAAGAAAGTTATAGCCATGATAAGACAATTTGGGTTGCCTACATTCTTCATAACCCTCTCTGCTGCTGAATCTAAATGGAACGAACTCTTAGTTATCCTATCTCTTTTATTGGATAGTAGAGACATTACTGAGGAAGAGGCAGCAGCTCTTTCTAGCGCCGAAAAAGCTAGATTAATTCGATCTGACCCAGTAATGTGCTCCCGGTACTTCGACTACAGGTTCCGGCAATTAATGAAATTATTTAAAAACTCCAAGATAATTGGTGAGTTAAGACTCGTCCATTATTATTGGAGGATCGAGTTCCAGCACAGAGGATTGCCGCACTCTCATGGCATGTATTGGTTTTCTGGTGCCCCAAAGCTAGAAGGACCCGATAACGCCGAAGAGGTCACCCGCTTTATTGATCGTTTCATTACTACCAGCGGGGACGATCCTGAAATTCATGAAGTAATTCAATATCAGCGCCATAAGCACAGCGCTTCATGTTTAAGGGAACTGCGAGGACAACAATTCTGCCGTTTTAATATGCCATACCCATCAATGCCTGAAACTCTGGTTTTGTTTCCATTTGAAGAAAACGAATCCAACGTTGAAGAGTATAGAGAAATATTTAAAAAAGTTAAAGAGCTCCTAAAGTCTGTTTCCGAAGAAGAATCGGCCATGTTTAATAATTTTGAATATTTTCTCAGCCATCTTGAAATTTCATATAAGGAGTACAAGTTCGCCATTCGGTCTAGCTTAAAAAAGCCCCAAGTATTTCTTCGTCGCCAATTTTCTGATAGGTTGCTAAGTGCTTACAATAGAAATATTTTAGGCTTGCATAGAGCAAACATGGATATTCAATTCGTTCTAGATGCTTACGCCTGATGTAGTTATATAATTAACTACATAAATAAATCCAACTGTGGCGTGTCGTAACTGCTTCGAGAAGCAATGACAGAAATAAGCCATGGAA
Organism: Drosophila subpulchrella; assembly: GCF_014743375.2. Taxonomy (NCBI): domain Eukaryota; kingdom Metazoa; phylum Arthropoda; class Insecta; order Diptera; family Drosophilidae; genus Drosophila; species Drosophila subpulchrella. The sequence continues at coordinate 820,707 of NW_023665636.1, forward strand.
GTGTTTCCGTCAAAAGAAAATTGCAGCATTTAGGGAGCATGTTTATTAACGCTACAGAAATATCTGCCCAAGAAGCTGCATACAACATTTTAGGTTTACACTTGTCTGATGCTAGTGAAGGGAATGTTTTTATTAACACTTGCCATCCAGATAAAAGGGTCCGGATAGTCCGATCTAACAGAGAATTAGAACAGCTTCCCGCAAACTCAACAGATATTTTTGAGCGAAATTTACTTGATCGATACGTGCAAAGACATGAACAACTAGAATCGTTATGTCTTGCGGAATTTGCGGCTTGGTTCAAATTCTCCAAGCTAAATGCACGGTCAGAACAGTCAAACGAAGAATATGACGAACCAATCGACTTTGATGCAGATGAAGAAAATAACGTTGCTGCACAAAGTTACCAAATGCTGGATGGGACTGGTAGGGTAAAAAGACGTAATCATGCCCTAATTCTTAGGTGGGTTCGCTTCAGTTTAAGCTCTTCTCCATCAGATTATTTTAGAGAGCACGTTATGCTCTTTTTCCCATGGAGAAGTGAAGAGACGGAACTCATTGCAAACGACAATGAAAGCACATTTAGAAATAATTTTGAAATTATTAAACGCAATAAAGAGCAGTATGATGTGTTTGACGACATGGAGTTAGAGAGAGTTCTTCAAGATCTGCAAAATGTGGATAGAGAAGAAAACGGCCCCCTTCCCGAAGGGCCAGCCTCTCAATACCTTGATGAAGAGTTCAGAGCTTTGGCAGTCCCCGACGTCGGCCAAAACGTAAATGTACTCCAAGATGAAAATGATTCAAATGGCGACCTTCCTCTTATAAGACTTCCTCCGATAGTATCTGACGATAACCTTTGCTCGCTTACCCGGTCTCTCAACTTTAAGCAACGCCAGTATTACGCCCACGTAATGTATAATGTTGCAGCCAAAAAAACATTTTATGAATATGTTGGTGGAGGGGCCGGAGTGGGAAAAGCAGATTGATTTCTACAATATTTCAGTCTATAACTTGGCGAGCAAATAAACTTCCTGGGGCAACATATTCCGCAAAGGTTTTACTTTGTGCTCCTACTGGAAAAGCAGCTTTTGGGATTGGGGGACTAACGCTTTATTCAGTTTTCTCCCTTCCTGTTAATCAAACATCTGGTCCTTTAAGACCCTTAATAGTGTTTGGAGATCTGAAGCAGCATAGCCCAGTTTGAGATCGTTGGATATTCGCAGAAAATACATCTAATCCCTATAATATTCTGGCAGGAGCTAACCTTTGGAATAACTTTAAGTTTTTCGAGCTAACGGAAATAATGCGGCAACGTGACGACCACGCTTTTGCTTTGGCTTTGAGTAATATGTCTGAAGCCAACATGACAAATGCAGATATTGAGCTTTTCAGGACAAGAGTTCTTCCAGTAACCGACGTTCCTGACGATGCAATTCACTTATTCTGTTCTAATGCTGACGTAAACCATTACAACTCCCTAAAACTTGCCCAAATTAGAACTGAAGAATTTGTGTCAACTGCAGTAGATACAGTTAAGTCAGCTAATATGTCTGAAAGAAGTCGAGAATCAACTCTTAGGCATGCCCAAAACATGAAGACCTCTGAAACTCAGGGTCTACCATATATTTTACACCTGAAGACTACTGCAAAATATATGGTTACCGTCAATATTGACACAAATGATGGACTTGTAAATGGGGCAACTGGTCAATTAATGCGAATTGACAACTGTATGGTTAACGGCTCATTATTAGTTACTGGACTGTGGATTAAGTTTACAGATGCCACTGTCGGTACTATAGCTAGGTCAAAAGTTCGAGGAAATGATCACCCAGACTGGACTCCAATTTATAAAACAGCCCGAGTATTCCAATGCGGAAATTCGGGACATTCTTCTATTGATCGAAAACAATTTCCAGTTGTTCCTGCTGAGGCTATTACCATCCATAAGAGCCAAGGAGCAACCTACAGCAAAGTCGCAATGCATCTTAAAAGAGGCATTAAGCGAGCTTCGTTGTACGTAGGTTGCAGCAGAGCAACTTGCACATCGGGCCTTTTCCTTTTAGGAGACTTTGTCCCTCCAACTAGATTTGGAGCTACAAGTGTCCAAGTAGAACTTGAACGTTTAAGAGGCGAAAAGGCTTTGACTACGCATTATGAATTTTTGGTCAATGAAAATGAGGATATCTCTTTATATTACCACAACGTGGAATATCTTCGCGCTCATCGCGAAGATGTTGCCAACGACAACATTATTTGTTCTGCCAACTTTTTATGTTTTGTTGAAACCTGGACTCTTCCACAAGAAGAGTACACTTTAAGGGATTTCGACATTATAAGAAGAATAGATTGCAATCGTTTGAATGGTATTGGGAAGAACGGAATACTTATTTATGCTAAACAAAACATTTCGCAAAATGTATTATTTCTGTTTGAGACAAAGAAGTCCACAAACACAAGGGCAACGTATCAATCGATTGCATTTAAATATCTTAACACGTCATTTATAATTGTTTATAGGAGTCCCGGATTTCCTATTGCAAGATTTCGAAATGAAATTAAAGCTGATGTGGAAAAAGTGCGTAGAATGGATAATACTAAAGTAGTAATATTAGGAGATTTTAATATTTGCAGATCCACAGGGACTGATATTCTGGAGGAACACTTGAATGCCTATAACCTCTTTTCAATCAATCATTCTCCCACAACAAAACAAATAACACAAATTGATTGGATATTTTCAGATTCTCGAGTTCCACAAGCTCTTGCCATTACTTATGTGACACCATATAGCCACCACGATGTATTTTTTTTTTAAGTATAGCTTGTAGTCGGTAATATAATTAAATATATAAATTGTAAAAAATGTAATAGGTTAGAAAAAATAATTAATTGTATATAGCATATTGTATATATGTATTTTTATGGTATTATTAATTTATTTATTTCTATCTATCAACGTAGTTTTCAAAATTGTATATATATATATAAATGATAATATTTTTCCCCTCGTGGATTGTGACCTTGACGTGGTGTGGGGGCTGAGTACATGAAATTGTTTTAATATCACTGAAGCTAGCAACAATCCTTAAAATGTTACATAGTGTTACTAACATTGATTATTTCTTATAACTGCAAGGGTATTCAAACTTCGGCTTGCCGAAGTTAACTTCCTTTCTCGTTTTAACATAAAACCTCTTAAGCTTGGAAATGACATTTTGTTTTAATTAGTTTTGAATTTCGAGTTAAGTTTTATCAAAATCGGACGACTACATCATATAGCTGCTATAGGAACGATCGGAAAATTGGTGGGAAAATAATATGAAACAAATTATAGCTTCGGTGTTTTTTGATATATTATCTTATACTATTGGAAATAACATTTTTTGTATTTTTAAGAATTTCGAATTATATTTAATACAAATCGGACGACTCTAACATATAGCTGTCAAAGAAACGGTCAGCGAAATAATGAAATATTTATTTACCCTTGCATTTATTATTTTTATATTATTTTTTTGTAATTGATTTTTTTAGCCATGTCCTTCTGCCTTAAAGCTATCGCGCTGAAACTTTTCCAAAAGTATTCTTTCTTATGCAGAAAGTATATAAGTCGGAACTAGCCTGATCGGACAACTATATCTTATAGCTCCCATAGGCATAATCGAAAAAAATTTTTTATTATATCTAAGGTGTTTTTTATTTTTAACATATAACCTCCTACGCTTGGAAATAACATTTTTTAATTAGTTCTGAATTTCGAATTTAAAATTTAAAAATAAAATGAAACAAATTATAGCTTCGGTGTTTCTTGGCATATTATTATCTTATGCTATTGGGAATAACATTTTTTGTATTATTAAGAATTTCGTATTTAAATTTAATAAAAATCGGACGACTCTAACATATAGCTGTCAAAGAAACGGACAGCGAAATAATGAAATAATTAAATAAATTAAATAATAATTAAATATTTTTAAAAAAAATTTGATTTGTTGATTTTGATCGTATTTTCCTTTACTCTGGGTATAGAATATTTTAACTTTTCAGAATTAAGAAATTAATTTTACACAAAAAACTGACGACTATAATATTTTGCTGAATGGGGTGGTGTTAGGACACGAAAAACATGGATACAGGTGTCCAAATTATAAGCTAGGATACCCGTTTTTCCTATTTTAGATTACAGAAATAACCTTAACAAGGTTGCCACGAAGCTAGATAACAGGTAATAATGCAGTTATTACGCAATCCTTAAATTAGGTAATCAACTTGGCTTACCTAATTTACCTACGAATTGTCCCTAAAATCAGGCATTGTCCGCCATCGAATTGGTTATATGAAGGTTAATAGCAGGTATTATTCAAACCTATATATTGACTCGTAATCCTAATCCCCGGATTAGTCTGTGAAAACCAGTTGCCGAGAGACAACGTATACATTGTTGTGTGTATCTTTTATATTCAATTAATATAAACACACCGAAAGTATAAGGTGAAAAGTGAATGAAAATCCACCAAAAAGTACAAGGTGAAATGTGAATATAAGCCCATAAAAAAGTAAAAGGTGAAAAGTGCTTAAAAATCCACCAAAAGGTATAAGGTGAAAAGTGAAAAAAGTGTGTAACAAAATAATAAAGTATTATTATATTTTTTTCCTTTGGTAAGTATTTCTATAAAGTAAAACAGGATTAATAAATTCGTATCACATAAGTCTCTTCTGGTGAAATTCAGGTGGAACATCAATAAATATTTACCAGAATCCCGACCAAAGATATTTTGAAAATCTCTGACAAATTATAACCCCTTAACTTTTATACAATTATTTTTTAACAGCAAAATAAAGAGAATGCCGCGCATATCATCTTTATCTCAAGAGCAGCGCCGCCAAGCTGCGCTTAGACGAAGCCGAGACCAATATGCTCAAAATGCGTCACAAATAAGGACCCGTAATGCGCAGCACACACACAAGGAGAAGTGAAAGAATTCGAGCCAGCGATGATTGAGGAACACAGACAATCGCGCTACCTGGAGAGCGAACGAGGAAAATCGAGGACTCGAGCGCACACGGGACGCTGAAGCGCACGCAAGCGCCAGGTCGAATTCCGAAGAGCGACGACGACAGCAGGTGCAAAATACGGCTGACCATGCTACCTGGAGATCGATCGGGGAAAATCGAGGACTCGAGCGCACACGGGACGCTGCAGCGGGCGCAATGGACAGGTCGGATTCCGAGGAGCTACGACGAGAGCAGTCGCGAAACACTGCTGATCATGCTAACTGGAGATCGATCGGGGAAAATCGAGGACCCGATCGCTCACGGGACGCTGCAGCGCGCGCAATGGTCAGGTCGGATTCCGAGGAGCGACGACGAGAGCAGTCGCGAAACACTGCTGACCATGCTACCTGGAGATCGTTTGGAGAAAATCGAGGACCGGAGCGCGCACGGGACGCTGTAGCGCGCGCAATGGTTAGGTCGGATTCCGAGGAGCGAGGACGAGAGCAGTCGCGAAACACTGCTGATCATGCTACCTGGACATCGATCGAGGAAAATCGAAGACTCAAGCGCACACGGGACGCTGCAGCGCACGCAAGCGCCAGGTCGAATTCCGAAGAGCGACGACGACAGCAGGTGCAAAATACTGCTGACCATGCTACGTGGAGATCGATCGAGGAAAATCGAGGACCAGAGCGCGCACGGCACGCTGTAGCGCACGCAATAGTCAGGTCGGATTCCGAGGAGCGACGACGAGAGCAGTCGCGAAACACTGCTGACCATGCTACCTGGAGATCGATCGAGGAAAATCGAGGACTCGAGCGCACACGGGACGCAGGTCGAGTTCACAAAATCGACAGGCGGAATCTTCCAGACAGTCACAGCGCAATATTGCTGCAAGAGCACAACTTTCAGAGGATGAACGAGAGGATCAACGGGAACGCCAGCGACGGAGGAGTCGAGCTACGGCAAGGGAACAATATCTTCGTAACATTAAGGACGGACCAACTAAGTTTTGTACGTGCTGTGGAGGAACGTGGTTTCCATCTCAGGTAAGTGGTTTGAACATACGTACTATTTCTTCTAAATACCCCAATTTTAGTCTAGACAATGCCTTTTATTTAAGCAGAAAGTTTCCGAGTCCGTCCGGCAAATATCAATTTTGCAGTACATGCCGTCAAGGCGTTTCCAAAGGTAGGATACCATCCCTTTGTCTCTCTAATGGCTTCGACTTTCCAGAGACTTGAATGCCTTAAAAACTTGACATGTCTTGAGGAGCACCTTATTTCTCCTCGAATTCCCTTCATGCGCATTATATCCCTTGGATATGAAAGGCAATGCGGAATAAGTGGCGCTGAAGTCAATGTTCCAATTTCAGTACCTGATACTGTAAGCGTACTCCCGCGCACCTTTGATTCGACCCATCTAATCCAGGTTCATTTAAAAAGAAAGTTAGAATATTCCCATAATTTCATGACGGAAACTATTCGACCCGCTCGGGTTATTCAAGCTGTGCGATACTTGGTTAACACTGAGCTCTACAGAAAGCACAACATTTCCTTTGACAGTGATTGGCTCAATCAAATGGGAGCCGAATAAGAGATACCTTTCATCGCAGATGAATCTGACCGAGAAGTCGTAGAAGAGCTTCTTCGTGATTTAAGTCCCGGAGGTCATGAAACCCTATTAGAAAACGATGATATTGGACTTCAGCGTATTGCTATGGCTCCCGGAGAAGGCCGCATTCCAACAAATTTAAGCCTTGACGACGACGCAGAAGAACTTTCCTTCCCAACTATTTCTTGCGGCGAAATATTTAAGGGGAATTCGACCTATGCAAAAAAAGCAAGATCGCAAATGAAATGCAACGAATTCAAAGTTCTATTTCCATTGCCCTACGAAAAAAATCAGGTGCAGTAACTGCTGCAAATGTGAGGGACAGTCTTGTACAACATGACGATGGATTTCACATTCTAAAAGGCCTCCGTTCAGCTCCAGCACACTGGGAGGCAGAAAAAATAAAAGTTATAGCCATGATAAGACAATTTGGGTTGCCTACATTCTTCATAACCCTCTCTGCTGCTGAATCTAAATGGAACGAACTTTTAGTTATCCTATCTCTTTTATTGGATAGTAGAGACATTACTGAGGAAGAGGCAGCAGCTCTTTCTAGCGCCGAAAAAGCTAGATTAATTCGATCTGACCCAGTAATGTGCTCCCGGTACTTCGACTACAGGTTCCGGCAATTAATGAAATTATTTAAAAACTCCAAGATAATTGGTGAGTTAAGACTCGTCCATTATTATTGGAGGATCGAGTTCCAGCACAGAGGATTGCCGCACTCTCATGGCATGTATTGGTTTTCTGGTGCCCCAAAGCTAGAAGGACCCGATAACGCCGAAGAGGTCACCCGCTTTATTGATCGTTTCATTACTACCAGCGGGGACGATCCTGAAATTCATGAAGTAATTCAATATCAGCGCCATAAGCACAGCGCTTCATGTTTAAGGGAACTGCGAGGACAACAATTCTGCCGTTTTAATATGCCATACCCACCAATGCCTGAAACTCTGGTTTTGTTTCCATTTGAAGAAAACGAATCCAACGTTGAAGAGTATAGAGAAATATTTAAAAAAGTTAAAGAGCTCCTAAAGTCTGTTTCCGAAGAAGAATCGGCCATGTTTAATAATTTTGAATATTTTCTCAGCCATCTTGAAATTTCATATAAGGAGTACAAGTTCGCCATTCGGTCTAGCTTAAAAAAGCCCCAAGTATTTCTTCGTCGCCAATTTTCTGATAGGTTGCTAAGTGCTTACAATAGAAATATTTTAGGCTTGCATAGAGCAAACATGGATATTCAATTCGTTCTAGATGCTTACGCCTGTTGTAGTTATATAATTAACTACATAAATAAATCCAACTGTGGCGTGTCGTAACTGCTTCGAGAAGCAATGACAGAAATAAGCCATGGAAGTGTTTCCGTCAAAAGAAAATTGCAGCATTTAGGGAGCATGTTTATTAACGCTACAGAAATATCTGCCCAAGAAGCTGCATACAACATTTTAGGTTTACACTTGTCTGATGCTAGTGAAGGGAATGTTTTTATTAACACTTGCCATCCAGATAAAAGGGTCCGGATAGTCCGATCTAACAGAGAATTAGAACAGCTTCCCGCAAACTCAACAGATATTTTTGAGCGAAATTTACTTGATCGATACGTGCAAAGACATGAACAACTAGAATCGTTATGTCTTGCGGAATTTGTGGCTTGGTTCAAATTCTCCAATCTAAATGCACGGTCAGAACAGTCAAACGAAGAATATGACGAACCAATCGACTTTGATGCAGATGAAGAAAATAACGTTGCTGCACAAAGTTACCAAATGCTGGATGGGACTGGTAGGGTAAAAAGACGTAATCATGCCCTAATTCTTAGGTGGGTTCGCTTCAGTTTAAGCTCTTCTCCATCAGATTATTTTAGAGAGCACGTTATGGTCTTTTTCCCATGGAGAAGTGAAGAGACGGAACTCATTGCAAACGACAATGAAAGCACATTTAGAAATAATTTTGAAATTATTAAACGCAATAAAGAGCAGTATGATGTGTTTGACGACATGGAGTTAGAGAGAGTTCTTCAAGATCTGCAAAATGTGGATAGAGAAGAAAACGGCCCCCTTCCCGAAGGGCCAGCCTCTCAATACCTTGATGAAGAGTTCAGAGCTTTGGCAGTCCCCGACGTCGGCCAAAACGTAAATGTACTCCAAGATGAAAATGATTCAAATGGCTAACTTCCTCTTATAAGACTTCCTCCGATAGTATCTGACGATAACCTTTGCTCGCTTACCCGGTCTCTCAACTTTAAGCAACGCCAGTATTACGCCCACGTAATGTATAATGTTGCAGCCAAAAAAACATTTTATGAATATGTTGGTGGAGGGGCCGGAGTGGGAAAAAGCAGATTGATTTCTACAATATTTCAGTCTATAACTTGGCGAGCAAATAAACTTCCTGGGGCAACATATTCCGCAAAGGTTTTACTTTGTGCTCCTACTGGAAAAGCAGCTTTTGGGATTGGGGGACTAACGCTTTATTCAGTTTTCTCCCTTCCTGTTAATCAAACATCTGGTCCTTTAAGACCCTTAATAGTGTTTGGAGATCTGAAGCAGCTTAGCCCAGTTTGAGATCGTTGGATATTCGCAGAAAATACATCTAATCCCTATAATATTCTGGCAGGAGCTAACCCTTGGAATAACTTTAAGTTTTTCGAGCTAACGGAAATAATGCGGCAACGTGACGACCACGCTTTTGCTTTGGCTTTGAGTAATATGTCTGAAGCCAACATGACAAATGCAGATATTGAGCTTTTCAGGACAAGAGTTCTTCCAGTAACCGACGTTCCTGACGATGCAATTCACTTATTCTGTTCTAATGCTGACGTAAACCATTACAACTCCCTAAAACTTGCCCAAATTAGAACTGAAGAATTTGTGTCAACTGCAGTAGATACAGTTAAGTCAGCTAATATGTCTGAAAGAAGTCGAGAATCAACTCTTAGGCATGCCCAAAACATGAAGACCTCTGAAACTCAGGGTCTACCATATATTTTACACCTGAAGACTATTGCAAAATATATGGTTACCGTCAATATTGACACAAATGATGGACTTGTAAATGGGGCAACTGGTCAATTAATGCGAATTGACAACTGTATGGTTAACGGCTAATTATTAGTTACTGGACTGTGGATTTAGTTTACAGATGCCACTGTCGGTACTATAGCTAGGTCAAAAGTTCGAGGAAATGATCACCCAGACTGGACTCCAATTTATAAAAGAGCCCGAGTATTCCAATGCGGAAATTCGGGACATTCTTCTATTGATCGAAAACAATTTCCAGTTGTTCCTGCTGAGGCTATTACCATCCATAAGAGCCAAGGAGCAACCTACAGCAAAGTCGCAATGCATCTTAAAAGAGGCATTAAGCGAGCTTCGTTGTACGTAGGTTGCAGCAGAGCAACTTGCACATCGGGCCTTTTCCTTTTAGGAGACTTTGTCCCTCCAACTAGATTTGGAGCTACAAATGTCCAAGTAGAACTTGAACGTTTAAGAGGGGAAAAGGCTTTGACTACGCATTATGAATTTTTGGTCAATGAAAATGAGGATATCTCTTTATATTACCACAACGTGGAATCTCTTCGCGCTCATCGCGAAGATGTTGCCAACGACAACATTATTTGTTCTGCCAACTTTTTATGTTTTGTTGAAACCTGGACTCTTCCACAAGAAGAGTACACTTTAAGGGATTTCGACATTATAAAAAGAATAGATTGCAATCGTTTGAATGGTATTGGGAAGAACGGAATACTTATTTATGCTAAACAAAACATTTCGCAAAATGTATTATTTCTGTTTGAGACAAAGAAGTCCACAAACACAAGGGCAACGTATCAATCGATTGCATTTAAATATCTTGACACGTCATTTATAATTGTTTATAGGAGTCCCGGATTTCCTATTGCAAGATTTCGAAATGAAATTAAAGCTGATGTGGAAAAAGTGCGTAGAATGGATAATACTTAAGTAGTAATATTAGGAGATTTTAATATTTGCAGATCCACTGGGACTGATATTCTGGAGGAACACTTGAATGCCTATAACCTCTTTTCAATCAATGATTCTCCCACAACAAAACAAATAACACAAATTGATTGGATATTTTCAGATTCTCGAATTCCACAAGCTCTTGCCATTACTTATGAAACACCATGTAGCCACCACGATGAAATTTTTTTTAAGTATAGCTTGTAGTAGGTAATATAATTAAATATATAAATTGTAAAAATTGTAATAGGTTAGAAAAAATAATTAATTGTATATAGCATATTGTATATATGTATTTTTATGGTATTATTAATTTATTTATTTCTATCTATCAACGTAGTTTTCAAAATTGTATATATATATATAAATGATAATATTTTTCCCCTCGTGGATTGTGACCTTGACGTGGCGTGGGGGTTGAGTACGTGAAGTTGTTTTAATATCACTGAAGCTAGCAACAATCCTTAAAATGTAACATAGTGTTACTAACATTGATTATTTCTTATAACTGCAAGGGTATTCAAACTTCGGCTTGCCGAAGTTAACTTCCTTTCTCGTTTTTGATTCTTTTAAATGTCGTCTAAAGAGGGCCTTGGTTTTCTTGAAGTGTATTATATTCTCAGTGGTAATACAGCGCTTTAGCTGATTCCAAACTCTGTTTTTGTTAGATTTGAGTTCTTCAAGGTTTTTACTCCACCATGGTACTGTTTTCTTTCTGTTAAAGCTGGGGTTTGATTGTGGAATAGAGATGTTCGCACTTTGTCTTATAATTTTAATTATTTTTGCTGCTTCTTGATTTACTTCGTTGCTACTTGTTCTTAGATTGTGGTATTTCTCCGTAAGGACGGATAAAAATGACCAGTCAGCTGCGTCTAGTTTAAATCTTGGTTGTCCATAACCTTCTCTTTCCATTACATCCTCAAACAGAGATATGAGTATGGGAAAATGGTCGCTTCCAAAGAGGTCTTCGTCTGTTTTCCACTTTGAGTGGGTGACAAGATTTGGCGTACTAATTGTAAGATCAACGTGCGTCAGCGAATTATGAGTTGAAAAGTGGGTAGGAGATCCATCGTTAAGAGTGAGTAGGTTTGAATCAGTGATGTATTTGAATATAATATTTCCTTTTCTATTGTTTGTAGGCGACCCCCAGCTTTGATGCCAACTGTTGAAGTCCCCCGTTATTATTGTGTTCTCGTAAGGGTTTCCAAACATGTTAACCAAGTTATTAATCTGAAAACTTCTATCTGGTGGGATATACATAGGTTGTTATTAGACGTATTTTCATTTTGGAATGTAGGACTATGCCTACTGTATCGAAATCGTGATTCATTGTAAGGCGGTCGTATTGCATAGAGTTGTGGACTAGCATTGCTACTCCACCATGTGAGTTGTTGGCTGTGTTTTTTTCTATAATTGTGAAGTTTGGGGGTATAGGGATGTTGTGAAGGGAGTGGATGTGGGTTTCTTGAAGGCAGATTACTTTAGGCATTTAGGATTTTAGAATAAGTTGTAAATTTATATAATTGTTCATGTAGCCGTTGCAGTTCCATTGAATTATAAGCAGGGTCATATCTAGGGTGCAGAGTAAATTTTTTAACTAAAGATCTACTGGTCTTTTAGATTCTTAGTTTAATAGTGGGTGTTTCGGTTTTGTCTTTGGCCTTAAGGGGTTTAGATACTATTGATTTTTCTTTAATTTGGCTTCTCAGCTTACGGTCTGATTCTGGAACGTCTTTTTTGGTGATCTTTTGATTGTAGGCATCAATTCGGTCGACTTTCATGTCTTCGTCGCCGCTTTCACATTCGGCTACGGGACGGCGGTGTGTCGCTGTCCTGGATGTAGAAGGTTCCAATTCGTCGCTTAAGATGTCATCGTAGTTCCGTATAGGTCGTTGTTGGTGTTGCGTTTTATGGTTTCCGGAGTTTTCTTTGTTTTGGTCTTGAGTACTGGTTGTTTTTTGATTAGCAGCAATCTTTGCGTATGATGTTGGTTTGTGGATATGCCTGGAATGGTATATTTTTATGGCTTCCTTAAAATCGACTTCCTCGGTGACTTTAATTGCTGTTATTTCTTTTTGTTTAATAAAGGCTGGGCACGATTTGTCTGTTGGGCTGTGGTTGTGTTCGTCGTTTACGTCATTTCTACAATTGATGCAGAATTTGTTGTTGGAGCATTCCTCTTTGTCGGTAGTATGGTCAACAGATGAGCAATTGGAGCATAATTTTGGGCTTTTGCATGCTTTTGTTATGTGTCCCTGTCTGTGACAGTTGCGGCATTTAAGGGGCAAGGGGATGTAGGGTCGCACCTTAATACTCTCGTAGCCAATTTTCAAAGTAGGTGGTAGGCTTGTTGTTGCGAAGGTGAATTTAATAAGGCCGGTTTCAGTTGGTTTGTTATCAATAAACTTCAGGATTTTTTCTACTTTTGTTACTTTTCGGGATAAGAGCTCTCGCAGAATTTCGTCTTCCTGGATGCCTCGTAAGTCGTTTGACTAAACTATATCTAAACTATTCCTTGGGTGGAGTTAAGACTGCTGTGTTCGGATACTGTTACCGGAAAATCATGAAATGCTTTTAGATTTAATAATCTCTGTGCTTAATATAATCCCTTCGTTTTAATTAGCAGTGTTCCAGCTCGAGTTTTTTGGCAAGATATTACTTCGCTTCCACAAGTGAAGTCTATCACTTTCTTTATAACAAACGGTGAAACTTTTTTAAAACTGTTTTCATCGGATCTAGTTATAACAATAAATTTTGGATCATAAAAAGGTATCTCGTTGCACTGTGTGCGGTAATTTAAGTCCGGCGGTCGAAGCATTGCAGGTGCTTCGGGCTGGCTGCGGCCCTCCGTGGTCTGATGTTGATGTAACGGTTTCTGTGCAGAAATTGTTTTTGGTTTTTTTTTTGGATTTTGTTTTGATTTTGTTTTTTGAAAAAGAGCTTGGGTATTGCGATCACTTGCTCTGCGATGACAAAAGTACGTCTAATCTCCTCTAAGTCAAAACGTCGACTGTAAAAAAAAAAGCCAAAAATATAAGACTTTGGGAAAGTTTCAGCCCGATAGCTTTAAAACTGAGAGACTAGTTTGCGTAGAAACGGACAGACAGACGGATAGACGGACATGGCTAGATCAACTCGTCTAATGATGCTGATCAATAATATATATACTTTATGGGGTCGGAAACGTCACCTTCACTGAGTTGCAAACTTCTGACCGAAATCATTATACCCTCTGCAAGGGTATAAAAGCACCGAAGCTATAATTTGTTTCATATTATTTTCCCACCGATTTTACGATCGTTCCCATGGCAGCTATATGATATAGTCGTCCAATTTTGATCAAATTAAATTTGAAATTCAGAATTAATTAAAAAATATTATTTCCAAGATAAGGAGGTTATATGTTAAAAAACACCGAAGCTATAATATGTTTCATATTATTTTCTTACCAATTTTACGATCTTTCCTATGGCAGCTATATGATATAGTCGTCCGATTTTGATAAAATTAAATTCAAAATTCAGAATAAACTAAAAAAAGGTATTTCCAAGCGTAGCGTTATATGTTAAAAACACCGAAGCTATAATTTGTTTCATATTATTTTCCAACCAATTTTATGATCGTTCCTATGGCAGCTATATGATATAGTCGTCCGATTTTGATAAAATTAAATTCGAAATTCAAAACTAATTAAAAAATGTTATTTCCAAGCGTAGGAGGTTATATGTTAAAAAACACCGAAGCTATAATGTGTTTCATATTATTTTCCCACCGATTTTACGATCGCTCCTTTGGCAGCTATATGATATAGTCGTCCGATTTTGATAAAATTAAATTCGAAATTCAGAACTAATTAAAAATGTTATTTCCAAGCGTTATATGTTAAGGAACACCGAAGCTATAATTTGTTTCATAGTATTTTCCCACCAATTTTACGATCGTTCTGTTGATGAACGCATTACATCCGTTATTTAATTTTGAATCTTATTGTCTTTTGGTATATGAAATACTAACTTTTGCCTTAAGTATATTTTGGTGCTGCGTCACACTTTAGAGATTTTTTAGGACTTATTGTTAAGACTACAACGGAAAGCATCGGACACACAAGAAATGTGATAAATTTATTAATTGAAATACAGTCCACTCAAATTGGGAAATAAAACGTTTTTATTCTACACCATATCTTTGGTCCTTCTAGCCAAATTTAGTTACTGATAAACATGGATCAGCTTAAACTTTTGAAGGCAGCTAGAAGTTGTGCGAAGGCAAGCATTACGCGTTTGCTAACGGCGTCTCAAGATCCACGTGCGGGATCAAAATGGGAGCTTGATGAAATACAAGTTTCATTGGAAAGGCTCAACATCGTATGGAAAGAATTTGAGTCCATAAGCGACCAAATGGCCCTTTTTGACAAAGAGGAAGGGTACGTCGATCCAGCCATCGACAACGAAAGGTACGAGGACAAGTACTTACAAGCGATCTCATTATTTCGCAACCTCATACGCACATGTGAAGAATCTCAGGAGAATGAAAGAGAAGGCAACAACTTCAGACAACCTGGCAACCCTGATGAGGCCGCATCAATGGCATCAGTAGTGGGAAACGTTTTCTGGAACAACAACAGCAGCTCAATAAGCGTTTGGCTGAGCAACAAGCAGCGCTTTTAAGGACAAACTCGGCAGCAAATGCATAATGAACTGCCAAAAATCCACATCAAGCTATTCACTGGCGACTACAAGGAGTGGCCAGCCTTTAAAAACATCTTCGAGAGTACGATCCATAGCAAGCAGCATTCGACAGCAGTACAAAAGTTGCACTACTTGAAAACGTACATCACTGGAGAAGCAGCTGACTTGATACGACATATGCCAATAACGGATGCAGCTTTCGAGGCTGCTTGGACTTGCCTAACTGATCGGTACAATAGACCACGTCACATTGTTAACACTCTGCTGGATACATTTGTAAACTTACCTTCGACCGCCAAAGCAGATGTAACAGTTCTGCGCAAGGTGACGGACGGAGCCACCGAAATTGTACGCGGCCTGGATGCAGCAGGGCAAACTAATAGGGACTGCTGGATTATACACTTCATCCTAGCCAAGATCGATGCTGAAACCCGTCGCAAATGGATCGAACGAAGCCGGGATCTGGAATCTCCGTCTGTGGATGATCTACTCAAGTTTTTAGACCGACGTTGTGAGGAATTCGAGCTCAGCAAAAGTGAGGCAGACATAGACTTCAAGGTTGGCCCACAACATGGCAAGGCCAAGCGACCATCACACGCTTTAGTCTCAATGGAAGCAAACACTTGTGTGAAGTGTAACTCCAAGGAGGACAAGATCTACGACTTCTCAAAGTTTGATGAATTGACAATCGAGCAGCGACGCACATTTGTTAAGGCAAAATAACAGTGCTTTAACTGCCTTAAGTCTGGGCATATGTCGCGAAAGTGTGAATCCAAATTCACATGCAAGTTTTGCCATAATCGTCACCACTCTCTGTTACATGCTGATATTCTTAATTCGCAAGCCGCTGTCACTTCGACACACTCACGAGAGGATGAAAGGCACATTCCAAACGCTCCCGAAGATGCTACGGTCACCATCAGCCATATCGCACGGGCGCAAGTTTCTCCCACAGCTGAATCCTTGTGCCACGGTTCAACAACAGCAACACAGCCACAAGGGCTACGAAAAAGTGCATTGCCAACAGCTCTAGTGTTTGTCAAAAGCGCAACAGGATCGCACACTACCTGCCGGGTGCTTTTGGACAGTGGTTCGGAACTGTCGTACATCTCCGAGCGGTGCGTACAGGCACTCGGACTGGCATGCTCTCCGTCACGAATTTTGGTGACCGGAATCTCGTCAATCAAGGCTGAGACAACCAGAGGCTGCAGGACACTGGACTTGCAGTCAAGGATCTGAGATCATACAATGAAGGTACGTGCTCAGGTACTCAGCACCTCCACGTTGGCAAGACACGATATCGCCGCCTCAGCACTCAAGGCATTCGCTGGCTTTGAGCTTGCTGATTCTGACTATCAGTCGTTGGCGCCAGTTGATATACTCCTGGGCAGCGACCACGTTTGGACCGTGTTTACCGGTCAAAAGATGTTCGACAACCAAGGCAACATCATCGCCATTTCGACCATATTTGGATGGGTCATAACATCTATCGTTACTACCGGATGTTCATCTACAACAACAATGCACACGGCTATTGACATTGACGCATCGCTAAGGCGCTTTTGGGAGCTGGAGGATGTCAATCAGGAATTCCATGGGAAACCAGAGGACGATGAAGTTGAACAACACTTTGTGAAGACGCACTCTCGGGACTCTAAGGGGCGTTACATCGTCGACCAGTTTTCGAGGAACAGTTTTCGGATACATTACAAGGAGCGCTAACAAGATTCAGGGGTGTAGAACGCCGCCTAAAGAAAGACCCCAATCTGCATTCACAGTATGTGCAATTTATGCGAGATTATCTTCAGTTGGGCCACATGCGAGAACTATCGCCAGAAGACAGTGACAAAAAGCCGAGCTTTTACTTGCCACATCATCCTGTAATTACTCAAAAATTACGGGTCGTATTTGACGGTTCATTCAAGGACACGAACGGACGGTCCTTAAACGAAGCTCTGCACATTGGACCCAGCATTCTACGAAACCTTTTCTCAATTTGTATGCGTTTCAGAATGTTCAAGTTCGTCTTCTCAGCAGATATTGTGAAAATGTATCGAAAAATCTGGGTGGCTGCCAACCATTGTGGCTATCAGCGAATCGTTTGGAGAGAAGATGAAGCGACTCCTATTAAACACTATGAACTGTCCACGGTAACATACGGCACATCCTGCGCACCATTTTTGGCAGTGAGGGTCCTGGATCAGTTAGCTTACGACCATCAACACGACTTTCCTACCGCTGCAAAGATCTTGAAGGAGCAGTTTTATGTGGACGACGTACTGACCGGAGCACACACCGAGGAGGAGCACATTCGCTGTCAAAATGAGTTGATCCAGTTGATGAAATGTGCAGGCATGGAACTTGGTAAATGGGTTTCCAATTCATCTCGTGTCGCTGACACATCTCTCGCTACAACCGAAGTACAAGGCAAAGGATCCAATTCTACAGCAAAGGTTCTTGGCATTCATTGGGATCCAGAAGAGGACATGTTATCCTACAAAGTTTGCCTTACAACAAATCCGGACAACACCAAACGTCAAGTGCTGTCAGATGTGGCACGCATTTTTGACCCGCTGGGTATTCTGTCGCCAGTAGTAGTGCAGTTTAAGATTCTGTTCCAAGAATTGTGGCTACTCGATCTCGGCTGGGACACGGAGCTTCCTTCGAAAATTGCGGACTGGTGGAATAAATGCCGTAACGACCTACACATCCTTCGAGATCTACGCCTGCCACGGTTTGTCCAAAACAATGAAGATCACATCGAACTGCATGGATTTTCAGATGCATCCATCAAGGCATATTCCGCAGTCATCTATAGCAGAGTGGTGCGAGCAGATGGCACCGTATCTGTTTCACTCATAGCAGGAAAAACCAGAGTTGCTCCGCTGAAGCAGCAGTCTCTAGCGCGTCTCGAACTGTGTGGCGCTTTGCTACTAAGCCGACTGTTCTTATCAGTCAAGGCTGCACTACAACACAAGGACATTGAAGTACATGCATGGTGTGACTCAACCATAATCTTGGCTTGGCTTTCACATCCACCATCTAAGCTTTAAACATTTGTAGCCAATAGAACCTCAGAAATACTCGAAGCCTTACCGCGCAACGCATGGCATCATGTGAACACAAAGGAGAATCCGGCGGACTGCGCCACACGAGGAATGCTTGCTTCGGACCTTCTCCATTTCGACTTATGGTGGATGGGACCTTCATGGCTGCAAGATCCAGAAATGCTAGCGGTAAAGTTGACCTGTAAAAAGTTCTGTTCTTCCCTTTTAGAAAACCATGGAAAAGAAGAAGTGAAGACCACCGCATTAACCGCACAGGAAAGCAGCTCATTGTCAACAATAGAAACTTTGATTCAACGCGTCTCGTCCTGGACAAAGCTGGTTAAATCTGCAACGCTGGCAAATGGGAAAATGCTCACATTTGAGGAGATTCAGGCTGCTCGCATTCTTTGCCTACAAAAGGCTCAGAAGTATTTCATGGAAGACCGCAAACTACTGACGGAAAACAAGCCACTTCACAGCCGCTCCCAATTGCTGAAGCTCTCGCCGATTATCTGCAAGGATGGCCTTCTTCGAGTTGGTGGACGACTGGACAACTCACAATTACCAGCTGATGTAAAACACCCAATACTGCTTCCGAAGTCGAACCGCATCACAAGAATGATTTTGGAACACGAGCATACGACAAATCTTCATGCAGGAGTTTCTGGACTTTTTGTAATTGCTCGTCAAAAGTGCGCGTAACCTGATAAGAAATCTGGTTCACAATTGCATCAAATGTTTCCACCAACGTAAACTCACGGAGCACCAATTCATGGCCGCTTTACCAGGCATCCGTATAACAGAAGCTTTACCCCTTCAGCACTCAGGCTGTGACTACGCTGGTCCATTTATACTAAAGGAAAGGAGAGGGCGCAATCCCCGAAAAACTAAGGGCTACATATGCCTCTTTGTTTGCCTTGTAACATCAGCCATACATTTGGAACTGGCCACCGATCTTAGCACAGACACATTCCTGGCATGTCTTCGGCGTTTCATGTCCCTTCGAGGAAAATGCTCACAGATCTTCAGCGACAACGGGACGAATTTTGTTGGCGCCAAACGGCCATTAGATGAGATGCAGAAATTTGTATCTTCGCAGGAGCATCAACGCAATCTAACACAATCGCTGGCCAATGATGGAATTAAGTGGAGTTTTATACCTCCTCATTCGCCACATTGGGGAGGAAAGTGGGAGTCATCAGTACGTTCCGTCAAACTACATCTGCGTCGAGTTGTGGGAAAAACTGTTCTAACCTTTGAACAAATGCAAACTCTGATTGCTCAGATCAGTGCAGTGGTGAACTCGCGACCATTATGCTATACGCCTGACACTGACCTTACCTACTTGTCTCCGGCCCATTTTTTAATTGGGCGCCCATTCACAACTGCTCCAGAGGGAGATCTGACTCATTTGCCGATCAATCGTCTGGACTATTGGCAGCACTTGCAATCGATGTATCAAGGGTTTTGTAACGCCGGCACCAAGAGTAGTTAACATCCCTGCAGCAACGTCAAAAGTGGAGCAACAAAGAACGCAACATCGCTGTAGACACTGTAGTCCTCGTCAAAGACTCAAATCTCCCTCCAGCAGCTTGGATACTAGCCCGTGTAGTGGAAGCTCATCCTGGACCAGATGGACTTGTACGCGCTGTAAAACTTAAGACGTCTACTGGAGAGATGACCCGACCCATCACCAAGTTAGCTGTACTGCCTAGTTCTGAAACATTGTTTCAGGGCTGGCCGGGATGTTGATAAACGCATTACATCCGTTATTTAATTTTGAATCTTATTTTCTTTTGGTATATGAAATACTAACTTTCCCTTTTAGTATATTTTGGTGCTGCGTCACACTTTAGAGATTTTTTAGGACTTAGTGTTAAGACTACAACGGAAAGCATCGGACACACAAGAAATGTGATAAACTTATTTATTGAAATACAGTCCACTCAAATTGGGAAATAAAACGTTTTTATTCTTCACCACGTTCCTATGGCAGCTATATGATAAAGTCTTCAGATTTTTATAAAATTTATTTCGAAACTCAAAACTTATTAAAAAATGTTATTTCCAAGGAAAGGAGGTAATATGTTAAAAGACACCAAAGATATCATTTTTTAAATTTTTTATCTTCCAATTATTCCTATGGGAGCTATACGATATAGTTGTCCGATCCGGCTGGTTCCGACTTATATACTACCTGCAAAAGATATAAGACATTTGGGAAGTTTCAGCCCGATAGCTTTAAAACTGAGAGACAAGTTTGCGTAGAAACGGACAGACAGACGAATAGACGGACATAGCTAGATCGACTCGTCTAATGACGCTGATCAATAATATATATACTATATGGGGTCGAAAACATCTCATTCACGGCGTTGCAATCTTCTGACTGAAACCATTATACCCTCTGCAAGGGTATAAAAACACCGAAGCTATAATTTGTTTCATACTATTTTCCCACCGATCCTATGGCAGCTATATGATATAGTCGTCCGATTTTGATGCAATTTAATTCGAAATTCAAAACTAATTAAAAAATGTTATTTCCAAGCGTAGGAGGTTATATGTTTAAAAACACCGAAGCTATAACTTGTTACATATTATTTTCCCACCAATTTAACGATCGTCCCTATGGCAGCTATATGATATAGTCTTCCGATTTTAATAAAATGAAATTCAAAATTCAGAATTAATTAACAAATGTTATTTCCAAGCGTAGGAGGTTATATGTTAAAAAACACCGAAGCTATAATTTGTTTCATATTATTTTCCCACCATTTTACGATCGTTCCTATGGCAGCTATATGATAAAGTCGTCCGATTTTGATAAAATTAAATACGAAACTCAGAACTAATTAAAAAATGTTAGTTTCAAGCGTAGGAGGTTATATGTTAAGAAACACCGAAGCTATAATTTGTTTCATATTATTTTCCCACCATTTTACGATCGTTCCTATGGGAGCTATATGATATAGTCTTCCGATTTTGATAAAATTAAATTCGAAACTCAGAACTAATTAAAAAATGTTATTTCCAAGCGTAGGAGGTTATATGTTAAGGAACACCGAAGCTATAATTTGTTTCATATTATTTCCCACCAATTTTACGATTGTTCCTATGGCAGCTATATGATATAGTCTTCCGATTTTGATAAAATTTAATTCGAAATTCAAAACTTATTAAAAAATGTTATTTCCAAGGAAAGGAGATAATATGTTAAATAATACCAAAGATATCATTTTTTTACTTTTTTTTCCGATTATTCCTCTGGAAGCAATAAGATATAGTTGTCCGATCCGGCTGGTTCCGACTTATATACTACCTGCAAAAGGAGGTTATATGTTAAAAAACACCGAAGCTATAATTTGTTACATATTATTTTCCCACCAATTTTACGATCGTTCCTTTGGCAGCTATATGATATAATCTTCCGATTTTGATAAAACCAAATTCCGAATTCAGAATTAATTAAAAAATGTTATTTCCAAAAAAAACACCACCGATTTTACGATCGTTCCTATGGCAGCTATATGATATAGTCTTCCGATTTTGATAAATTAAATTCGAAATAAGAACTAATTAAAAAATGTTATTTCCAAGCGTAGGAAGTTATATGTTGAAAAACACCGAAGCTATAATTTGTTTCATATTATTTTCCAACCAATTTTGCGATCTTTCCTATGGCAGCTATATGATATAGTCGTCAAATTTTGATAAATTAAAATTTAGAATTAACTAAAAAATGTTATTTCCAAGCGTATGAGGTTATATGTTAAAAAACACCGAAGCTATATGCTATAGCAGCTATATGATATAGTCTTCCGATTTTGATCAAATGTATTTCGAAACTCAAAACTTATTAAAAAATGTTATTTCCAAAGAAAGAAGGTAATATGTTAAAAAACACCGAAGCTATAATTTGTTTCATATTATTTTCCTACCGATTTTACGATCGTTCCTATGGCAGCTATATGATATAGTCGTCCGATTTTGATAAAATTAAATTCGAATTTCAGAACTACACTCAAAGAAGAAACCAAGCACATTGGGCTTGTTTCAATCCCAAATGGTCACAAAACTTCGACAGGTACGAAATGGGCTTGTTTTTTTCATTTCAAGAACGATTTGTTCTTATGTTGCAGTTGGAGTCGGATGGGAGGGACTTTATCGATAGGTTAGGTCGATAGGGCGATAGTTGCAGCAGCGGGATGAGTCTGGCGGGCGATCTGGCCATTTGAAGATTAATCCCGGTTCGCTCTGGGATTACTTTAAATGGACCATGTATCCAATGACCCAATTTGAGAGAGGCCATGTAATATGGCGGGGGGTATGAACGATGATCAGCATATGTCGAGATAGTCGCGGCCATACTGTCCAGCCAGGTAGATGCAGCTAGACGGGAAACTACAAATTTGTCTTTGTGCTTAAAATTAATAAGTGAGTGAGGTTAATGTTAGATAGTAGTTCAGTGTTTAATATTTATAATTTATAAAGGCAGCCGGGGTCCCAATACAAAGGGCCCCGGAATATTTATTTGGAGTTCTGCTGACATCTGCGCGACTTCGCCATACCTGCCAGTCCGACTTGGCTGCCCAGCAAACGGTGTCCGTTCGACCCGTATCAACGACCAGCAAGAGAAGCCTTTCACAGTCGACGCCGACAACATCAAGAATTTCCCGGTGAGTCCGTTTTAGTGTGCCGCGTCCTCCTCATCACGGGAACTTCCAGCGGTCGCATCACGGCGCTGAGAAATATCGCCATTTTGTCTGGCAGCCGAATCTCGGACTGCCATTGCACAACTCACCGGAGAGCGCCTTTTTCCTGTGTGGAGATCCGGATCGCTGCTGGCCTCCGGCAAGAAGTCTTCCGCCCGGGCTATCATTGCCTCCAGGCCCGGCCCAATAGTGGCTGAAATTTAGGAAAATTTAAATACATGTGTACCTTTATTATATATATATTGATATCTACTTCCCTATTTGTGAATTTATCCGGAGTTAGTCCCGAGAGCCTTATTTGTCCTCGTTGTTTGCCTAAAATTAAAAAGGGCGCGAGCATTAGTTTTAAATGGAATAGCTTACAGTGCAGTTACGTACCTTTTTGGCCTGTCCCTTCTTTTCCCTTGGAGCTCCTCAGGATTAGGTGACCATACACATACGCATCGCGTATGTTCCTTTGAGGGCCGCGTTTCCATGCGAGCTCTACCAATACATGACTGGTAGAGCATAGTTTCCGCGGCGCCTGTACCCTTTCCAGCAAAACCAATCCTCTGCTTTGACCGCGTAAATGTTGAAGACGGCGGCCAGGTTTCGGTCTTAAAGGCTGAGGAAGGATAGATCTGTTAAGAGGAGCATGTATATAAACGATTGTACTTACGATATTTATTAAAACCTTTGTAATACACACAATGTGTGAGTAATCTTTCCCAGTGGGGGAGATGGAACCCCCGTAGTCGCGAGGAGGGGGCTCCTGCCGACTGAGAATGGGTGGTGCCCTGCAGCACATCGAGGACACCCATGGTTGGGTGGGAGCGCTTGGCTAGGTCACCGATAGTCACCAAATGTAATCCATTTTTCCGTCACTTTTGCTTTGTTTACGTTTTTGTCTTAGTGATGACCGATAGTTTAGTAATGTGAGACCGTGAAGTTATCGATTTTATGTTGCGAGCTGTGGCATTAGGGGTACTCTGCCTGAGAAAAGACTAAGCTAGCGGCACTGCCACCGAAAAAAGCAGTTCGTAACACTTAAACCGGCATTCTTAATTTGAGAACATTTTTGGTCGAAATTAAGATTGTGTTCTACTTGATATAAGTAAGAAATCTTCTTTATTTAAGTTTAATACAACTTTATTTTAGTATGAATTGTACTTTAATTTAGTTTAAGAATTTTCAAATCAAGTATGAATTGTACTAAAATGAAATATAATTAAGTCCGTAAAATAGCCATATTTATTCTTAAAACAGGTCTAAAATGTTCTTAAATGAACCATGCCCAATGCTTATGTCAAGATGATATGCACCTTGCATCAAAAATATATAATTCTCATTTTAAACTGGACTTAGTCTTCAGAAAAGAATTATTCATACTACACTCAAGAACAGTATGTACTCCTTTTAAGTATTCAAATGCATTAACTTTAACATAACTTGGTCTTATAATAAGAACAAATCAAGCTCCACTAAAGAGTTTGAAATTCCATATTCCAGCCGAAAAAGTTCTTTACATAAGAACTTATAGTTCTTCAATTCAGAAGGCATTAGGTTTGCAGAAATAAAAAACTGGTTTTATTTTATTTTTGTCTTATTTTATTGTTTTAATGTATCGCATCATTGAGTTTGTTGATTCTTATTGTAGTATAATTCTGGAAACTTAAAAAGGAAATAATACATACATAAGTTATACATACTTCAGCCTTATATAAGACTTAGAATTCAATTAGAATTTAATTTTGTATGGACACACTAAGTCCCAATTGTCACCATCTCTATTAAGAGAAAGCTTCAGCGAAAGTGCGATACGATCCGATTCTGGGACTTTAGGGGTTTGGTTTTCCAAATCTTCATCCTTTTCAAGCAACTCATTTTGTGCTAGATTTAGCTTGATCCTTGATCTTAGATTTTTGTATTTGGAATACAGTTTGCCCGATGGATTTTTTTTCCGTCTCGGGAAATGTAGTAGTAATCCTATAATATTGATTAAAAATATCAGTAAAAATCAATATTAAAAGCTCTTCAATTAAATTTTACCTTGCATTTCTCTTCGCCAGGTAAGTGACAGCAAATTTCGTCCAGCAACAGACTAAAATCGGCATATTTGATAGTTATCCCTGTTGAGAAGATCTCCTCAAGGATAATGCTTATAAGATCGTTCTTCATATCCTGGCTTAAAGACATCTGTTTTTTTCCTTGATCCAAAATAGCTCTCCCTTTATTGGTCTCCGCCAATAAGGTGCCCAAGCCTTTGCCTAGCACCTGCTTTGCCTTGTAATACAAATTAGGCGGCGTCTCCTTCGAATTTTCTATGTTTGTGCCAAGCTGCATTCATAAATATTTAATACATGTTTAAACTTCAGAAATGACTTACTATTGATTTTCTCCAAGACAGCAGCTTCTCTCGAAATCTCAAACAAGGACCCTAAGGTGGAACGGCTTCCTTAAAATCTTCCTCAGTTAAAATATTTTTTAAATAATCATATTGAATTTGTGCATCTAAGGATATTTAATTTATTATAATTCAGTCTTAAGTAAGTACTTGCTTACAGTGTATAACATTAATATTCGGGTTTTTTTATGCAAGATTCTCCTTTAAATTTAAAGAAAAGTATAAGTATATAAAAAAAAAAGTATATATATATAAAAATAAAATAAAATAAGCTTTCTATTGGAAATGCAATTGGCACCGTATTGATCTGCATTCACATATCGTATACCGAACTATCGATAGTAAAGTCTTTGTATAATGTAACCTCTCTAACGATTGTCTTTCTCTTTCTCTGCCTCTCTCTCTACAACAGTGTATGGGCCCAGCACGCTCTCACTGCGCCAGAAAATAGTTAGCAGAAAGATATTGAACAAATAGAGAGATTAAAAAGGCAAATTTCAATTTGTGGTGAAATTGCCGACGCGCACATACATACACATACATATGCATGTGCAAGAATTTGAGACTTCTGGGGACGAGACTGAAGGCGTCTAATTGGCGATCGAGAAAAGAAGAGTGTTCGTTGAAAAAATAATTAATTGTATATAGCATATTGTATATATGTATTTTTATGGTACTATTAATTTATTTATTTCTATCTATCAACGTAGTTTTCAAAATTGTATATATATATTTAAATGATAATATTTTCCCCCTCGTGGATTGTGACCTTGACGTGGTGTGGGGGTTGAGTACGTGAAGTTGTTTTAATATCACTGAAGCTAGCAACAATCCTTAAAATGTAACATAGTGTTACTAACATTGATTATTTCTTATAACTGCAAGGGTATTCAAACTTCGGCTTGCCGAAGTTAACTTCCTTTCTCGTTTTTGATTCTTTTAAATGTCGTCTAAAGAGGGCCTTGGTTTTCTTGAAGTGTATTATATTCTCAGTGGTAATACAGCGCTTTAGCTGATTCCAAACTCTGTTTTTGTTAGATTTGAGTTCTTCAAGGTTTTTACTCCACCATGGTACTGTTTTCTTTCTGTTAAAGCTGGGGTTTGATTGTGGAATAGAGATGTTCGCACTTTGTCTTATAATTTTAATTATTTTTGCTGCTTCTTGATTTACTTCGTTGCTACTTGTTCTTAGATTGTGGTATTTCTCCGTAAGGACGGATAAAAATGACCAGTCAGCTGCGTCTAGTTTAAATCTTGGTTGTCCATAACCTTCTCTTTCCATTACATCCTCAAACAGAGATATGAGTATGGGAAAATGGTCGCTTCCAAAGAGGTCTTCGTCTGTTTTCCACTTTGAGTGGGTGACAAGATTTGGCGTACTAATTGTAAGATCAACGTGCGTCAGCGAATTATGAGTTGAAAAGTGGGTAGGAGATCCATCGTTAAGAGTGAGTAGGTTTGAATCAGTGATGTATTTGAATATAATATTTCCTTTTCTATTGTTTGTGGGCGACCCCCAGCTTTGATGCCAACTGTTGAAGTCCCCCGTTATTATTGTGTTCTCGTAAGGGTTTCCAAACATGTTAACCAAGTTATTAATCTGAAAACTTCTATCTGGTGGGATATACATAGGTTGTTATTAGACGTATTTTCATTTTGGAATGTAGGACTATGCCTACTGCATCGAAATCGTGATTCATTGTAAGGCGGTCGTATTGCATAGAGTTGTGGACTAGCATTGCTACTCCACCATGTGAGTTGTTGGCTGTGTTTTTTTCTATAATTGTGAAGTTTGGGGGTATAGGGATGTTGTGAAGGGAGTGGATGTGGGTTTCTTGAAGGCAGATTACTTTAGGCATTTAGGATTTTAGAATAAGTTGTAAATTTATATAATTGTTCATGTAGCCGTTGCAGTTCCATTGAGTTATAAGCAGGGTCATATCTAGGGTGCAGAGTAAATTTTTTAACTAAAGATCTACTGGTCTTTTAGATTCTTAGTGTTAATAGTGGGTTTTTCGGTTTTGTCTTTGGCCTTAAGGGGTTTAGATACTATTGATTTATCTTTAATTTGGCTTCTCAGCTTACGGTCTGATTCTGGAACGTCTTTTTTGGTGATCTTTTGATTGTAGGCATCAATTCGGTCGACTTTCATGTCTTCGTCGCCGCTTTCACATTCGGCTACGGGACGGCGGTGTGTCGCTGTCCTGGATGTAGAAGGTTCCAATTCGTCGCTTAAGATGTCATCGTAGTTCCGTATAGGTCGTTGTTGGTGTTGCGTTTTATGGTTTCCGGAGTTTTCTTTGTTTTGGTCTTGAGTACTGGTTGTTTTTTGATTAGCAGCAATCTTTGCGTATGATGTTGGTTTGTGGATATGCCTGGAATGGTATATTTTTATGGCTTCCTTAAAATCGACTTCCTCGGTGACTTTAATTGCTGTTATTTCTTTTTGTTTAATAAAGGCTGGGCACGATTTGTCTGTTGGGCTGTGGTTGTGTTCGTCGTTTACGTCATTTCTACAATTGATGCAGAATTTGTTGTTGGAGCATTCCTCTTTGTCGGTAGTATGGTCAACAGATGAGCAATTGGAGCATAATTTTGGGCTTTTGCATGCTTTTGTTATGTGTCCCTGTCTGTGACAGTTGCGGCATTTAAGGGGCAAGGGGATGTAGGGTCGCACCTTAATACTCTCGTAGCCAATTTTCAAAGTAGGTGGTAGGCTTGTTGTTGCGAAGGTGAATTTAATAAGGCCGGTTTCAGTTGGTTTGTTATCAATAAACTTCAGGATTTTTTCTACTTTTGTTACTTTTCGGGATAAGAGCTCTCGCAGAATTTCGTCTTCCTGGATGCCTCGTAAGTCGTTTGACTAAACTATATCTAAACTATTCCTTGGGTGGAGTTAAGACTGCTGTGTTCGGATACTGTTACCGGAAAATCATGAAATGCTTTTAGATTTAATAATCTCTGTGCTTAATATAATCCCTTCGTTTTAATTAGCAGTGTTCCAGCTCGAGTTTTTTGGCAAGATATTACTTCGCTTCCACAAGTGAAGTCTATCACTTTCTTTATAACAAACGGTGAAACTTTTTTAAAACTGTTTTCATCGGATCTAGTTATAACAATAAATTTTGGATCATAAAAAGGTATCTCGTTGCACTGTGTGCGGTAATTTAAGTCCGGCGGTCGAAGCATTGCAGGTGCTTCGGGCTGGCTGCGGCCCTCCGTGGTCTGATGTTGATGTAACGATTTCTGTGCAGAAATTGTTTTTGGTTTTTTTTTTGGATTTTGTTTTGATTTTGTTTTTTGAAAAAGAGCTTGGGTATTGCGATCACTTGCTCTGCGATGACAAAAGTACGTCTAGTCTCCTCGGAGTCAAAACGTCGACTGTAAAAAAAAAAAAGCCAAAAATATAAGACTTTGGGAAAGTTTCAGCCCGATAGCTTTAAAACTGAGAGACTAGTTTGCGTAGAAACGGACAGACAGACGGATAGACGGACATGGCTAGATCAACTCGTCTAATGATGCTGATCAATAATATATATACTTTATGGGGTCGGAAACGTCACCTTCACTGAGTTGCAAACTTCTGACCGAAATCATTATACCCTCTGCAAGGGTATAAAAGCACCGAAGCTATAATTTGTTTCATATTATTTTCCCACCGATTTTACGATCGTTCCCATGGCAGCTATATGATATAGTCGTCCAATTTTGATCAAATTAAATTTGAAATTCAGAATTAATTAAAAAATATTATTTCCAAGATAAGGAGGTTATATGTTAAAAAACACCGAAGCTATAATATGTTTCATATTATTTTCTTACCAATTTTACGATCTTTCCTATGGCAGCTATATGATATAGTCGTCCGATTTTGATAAAATTAAATTCAAAATTCAGAATAAACTAAAAAAAGGTATTTCCAAGCGTAGCGTTATATGTTAAAAAACACCGAAGCTATAATTTGTTTCATATTATTTTCCAACCAATTTTATGATCGTTCCTATGGCAGCTATATGATATAGTCGTCCGATTTTGATAAAATTAAATTCGAAATTCAAAACTAATTAAAAAATGTTATTTCCAAGCATAGAAGGTTATATGTTAAAAAACACCGAAGCTATAATGTGTTTCATATTATTTTCCCACCGATTTTACGATCGCTCCTATGGCAGCTATATGATATAGTCGTCCGATTTTGATAAAATTAAATTCGAAATTCAGAACTAATTAAAAAATGTTATTTCCAAGCGTAAAAGGTTATATGTTAAGGAACACCGAAGCTATAATTTGTTTCATAGTATTTTCCCACCAATTTTACGATCGTTCTGTTGATGAACGCATTACATCCGTTATTTAATTTTGAATCTTATTGTCTTTTGGTATATGAAATACTAACTTTTGCCTTAAGTATATTTTGGTGCTGCGTCACACTTTAGAGATTTTTTAGGACTTATTGTTATGACTACAACGGAAAGCATCGGACACACAAGAAATGTGATAAATTTATTAATTGAAATACAGTCCACTCAAATTGGGAAATAAAACGTTTTTATTCTACACCATATCTTTGGTCCTTCTAGCCAAATTTAGTTACTGATAAACATGAATCAGCTTAAACTTTTGAAGGCAGCTAGAAGTCGTGCGAAGGCAAGCATTACGCGTTTGCTAACGGCGTCTCAAGATCCACGTGCGGGATCAAAATGGGAGCTTGATGAAATACAAGTTTCATTGGAAAGGCTCAACATCGTATGGAAAGAATTTGAGTCCATAAGCGACCAAATGGCCCTTTTCGACGAAGAGGAAGGGTACGTCGATCCAGCCATCGACAACGAAAGGTACGAGGACAAGTACTTACAAGCGATCTCATTATTTCGCAACCTCATACGCACATGTGAAGAATCTCAGGAGAATGAAAGAGAAGGCAACAACTTCAGACAACCTGGCAACCCTGATGAGGCCGCATCAATGGCATCAGTAGTGGGAAACGAAAACCTAGTTCGTTTTCTGGAACAACAACAGCAGCTCAATAAGCGTTTGGCTGAGCAACAAGCAGCGCTTTTAAGGACAAACTCGGCAGCAAATGCATAATGAACTGCCAAAAATCCACATCAAGCTATTCACTGGCGACTACAAGGAGTGGCCAGCCTTTAAAAACATCTTCGAGAGTACGATCCATAGCAAGCAGCATTCGACAGCAGTACAAAAGTTGCACTACTTGAAAACGTACATCACTGGAGAAGCAGCTGACTTGATACGACATATGCCAATAACGGATGCAGCTTACAAGGCTGCTTGGACTTGCCTAACTGATCGGTACAATAGACCACGTCACATTGTTAACACTCTGCTGGATACATTTGTAAACTTACCTTCGACCGCCAAAGCAGATGTAACAGTTCTGCGCAAGGTGACGGACGGAGCCACCGAAATTGTACGCGGCCTGGATGCAGAAGGGCAAACTAATAGGGACTGCTGGATTATACACTTCATCCTAGCCAAGATCGATGCTGAAACCCGTCGCAAATGGATCGAACGAAGCCGGGATCTGGAATCTCCGTCTGTGGATGATCTACTCAAGTTTTTAGACCGACGTTGTGAGGAATTCGAGCTCAGCAAAAGTGAGGCAGACATAGACTTCAAGGTTGGCCCACAACATGGCAAGGCCAAGCGATCATCACACGCTTTAGTCTCAATGGAAGCAAACACTTGTGTGAAGTGTAACTCCAAGGAGGACAAGATCTACGACTGCTCAAAGTTTGATGAATTGACAATCGAGCAGAGACGCACATTTGTTAAGGCAAAATAACAGTGCTTTAACTGCCTTAAGTCTGGGCATATGTCGCGAAAGTGTGAATCCAAATTCACATGCAAGTTTTGCCATAATCGTCACCACTCTCTGTTACATGCTGATATTCTTAATTCGCAAGCCGCTGTCACTTCGACACACTCACGAGATGATGAAAGGCACATTCCAAACGCTCCCGAAGATGCTACGGTCACCATCAGCCATATCGCACGGGCGCAAGTTTCTCCCACAGCTGAATCCTTGTGCCACGGTTCAACAACAGCAACACAGCCACAAGGGCTACAAAAAAGTGCATTGCCAACAGCTCTAGTGTTTGTCAAAAACGCAACAGGATTGCACACTACCTGCCGGGTGCTTTTGGACAGTGGTTCGGAACTGTCGTTCATCTCCGAGCGGTGCGTACAGGCACTCGGACTGGCATGCTCTCCGTCACGAATTTTGGTGACCGGAATCTCGTCAATCAAGGCTGAGACAACCAGAGGCTGCAGGACACTGGACTTGCAGTCAAGGATCTGAGATCATACAATGAAGGTACGTGCTCAGGTACTCAGCACCTCCACGTTGGCAAGACACGATATCGCCGCCTCAGCACTCAAGGCATTCGCTGGCTTTGAGCTTGCTGATTCTGACTATCAGTCGTTGGCGCCAGTTGATATACTCCTGGGCAGCGACCACGTTTGGACCGTGTTTACCGGTCAAAAGATGTTCGACAACCAAGGCAACATCATCGCCATTTCGACCATATTTGGATGGGTCATAACATCTATCGTTACTACCGGATGTTCATCTACAACAACAATGCACACGGCTATTGACATTGACGCATCGCTAAGGCGCTTTTGGGTGCTGGAGGATGTCAATCAGGAATTCCATGGGAAACCAGAGGACGATGAAGTTGAACAACACTTTGTGAAGACGCACTCTCGGGACTCTAAGGGGCGTTACATCGTCGAACAGTTTTCGAGGAACAGTTTTCGGATACATTACAAGGAGCGCTAACAAGATTCAGGGGTGTAGAACGCCGCCTAAAGAAAGACCCCAATCTGCATTCACAGTATGTGCAATTTATGCGAGATTATCTTCAGTTGGGCCACATGCGAGAACTATCGCCAGAAGACAGTGACAAAAAGCCGAGCTTTTACTTGCCACATCATCCTGTAATTACTCAAAAATTACGGGTCGTATTTGACGGTTCATTCAAGGACACGAACGGACGGTCCTTAAACGAAGCTCTGCACATTGGACCCAGCATTCTACGGAATCTTTTCTCAATTTGTATGCGTTTCAGAATGTTCAAGTTCGTCTTCTCAGCAGATATTGTGAAAATGTATCGAAAAATCTGGGTGGCTGCCAACCATTGTGGCTATCAGCGAATCGTTTGGAGAGAAGATGAAGCGACTCCTATTAAACACTATGAACTGTCCACGGTAACATACGGCACATCCTGCGCACCATTTTTGGCAGTGAGGGTCCTGGATCAGTTAGCTTACGACCATCAACACGACTTTCCTACCGCTGCAAAGATCTTGAAGGAGCAGTTTTATGTGGACGACGTACTGACCGGAGCACACACCGAGGAGGAGCACATTCGCAGTCAAAATGAGTTGATCCAGTTGATGAAATGTGCAGGCATTGAACTTGGTAAATGGGTTTCCAATTCATCTCGTGTCGCTGACACATCTCTCGCTACAACCGAAGTACAAGGCAAAGGATCCAATTCTACAGCAAATCCTACAAAGTTTGCCTTACAACAAATCCGGACAACACCAAACGTCAAGTGCTGTCAGATGTGGCACGCATTTTTGACCCGCTGGGTATTCTGTCGCTAGTAGTAGTGCAGTTTAAGATTCTGTTCCAAGAATTGTGGCTACTCGATCTCGGCTGGGACACGGAGCTTCCTTCGAAAATTGCGGACTGGTGGAATAAATGCCGTAACGACCTACACATCCTTCGAGATCTACGCCTGCCACGGTTTGTCCAAAACAATGAAGATCACATCGAACTGCATGGATTTTCAGATGCATCCATCAAGGCATATTCCGCAGTCATCTATAGCAGAGTGGTGCGAGCAGATGGCACCGTATCTGTTTCACTCATAGCAGGAAAAACCAGAGTTGCTCCGCTGAAGCAGCAGTCTCTAGCGCGTCTCGAACTGTGTGGCGCTTTGCTACTAAGCCGACTGTTCTTATCAGTCAAGGCTGCACTACAACACAAGGACATTAAAGTACATGCATGGTGTGACTCAACCATAATCTTGGCTTGGCTTTCACATCCACCATCTAAGCTTTAAACATTTGTAGCCAATAGAACCTCAGAAATACTCGAAGCCTTACCGCGCAACGCATGGCATCATGTGAACACAAAGGAGAATCCGGCGGACTGCGCCACACGAGGAATGCTTGCTTCGGACCTTCTCCATTTCGACTTATGGTGGATGGGACCTTCATGGCTGCAAGATCCAGAAACGCTAGCGGTAAAGTTGACCTGTAAAAAGTTCTGTTCTTCCCTTTTAGAAAACCATGGAAAAGAAGAAGTGAAGACCACCGCATTAACCGCACAGGAAAGCAGCTCATTGTCAACAATAGAAACTTTGATTCAACGCGTCTCGTCCTGGACAAAGCTGGTTAAATCTGCAACGCTGGCAAATGGGAAGATGCTCACATTTGAGGAGATTCAGGCTGCTCGCATTCTTTGCCTACAAAAGGCTCAGAAATATTTCATGGAAGACCGCAAACTACTGACGGAAAACAAGCCACTTCACAGCCGCTCCCAATTGCTGAAGCTCTCGCCGATTATCTGCAAGGATGGCCTTCTTCGAGTTGGTGGACGACTGGACAACTCACAATTACCAGCTGATGTAAAACACCCAATACTGCTTCCGAAGTCGAACCGCATCACAAGAATGATTTTGGAACACGAGCATACGACAAATCTTCATGCAGAAGTTTCTGGACTTTTTGTAATTGCTCGTCAAAAGTACTGGATCTTTGGTGCGCGTAACCTGATAAGAAATCTGGTTCACAATTGCATCAAATGTTTCCACCAACGTAAACTCACGGAGCACCAATTCATGGCCGCTCTACCAGGCATCCGTATAACAGCAGCTTTACCCTTCCAGCACTCAGGCTGTGACTACGCTGGTCCATTTATACTAAAGGAAAGGAGAGGGCGCAATCCCCGAAAAACTAAGGGCTACATATGCCTCTTTGTTTGCCTTGTAACATCAGCCATACATTTGGAACTGGCCACTTATCTTAGCACAGACACATTCCTGGCATGTCTTCGGCGTTTCATGTCCCTTCGAGGAAAATGCTCACAGATCTTCAGCGACAACGGGACGAATTTTGTTGGCGCCAAACGGCCATTAGATGAGATGCAGAAATTTTTATCTTCGCAGGAGCATCAACGCAATCTAACACAATCGCTGGCCAATGATGGAATTAAGTGGAGTTTTATACCTCCTCATTCGCCACATTGGGGAGGAAAGTGGGAGTCACCAGTACGTACCGTCAAACTACATCTGCGTCGAGTTGTGGGAAAAACTGTTCTAACCTTTGAACAAATGCAAACTCTGATTGCTCAGATCAGTGCAGTGGTGAACTCGCGACCATTATGCTATACACCTGACACTGACCTTACCTACTTGTCTCCGGCCCATTTTTTAATTGGGCGCCCATTCACAACTGCTCCAGAGGGAGATCTGACTCATTTGCCGATCAATCGTCTGGACTATTGGCAGCACTTGCAATCGATGTATCAAGGGTTTTGTAACGCCGGCACTAAGAGTAGTTAACATCCCTGCAGCAACGTCAAAAGTGGAGCAACAAAGAACGCAACATCGCTGTAGACACTGTAGTCCTCGTCAAAGACTCAAATCTCCCTCCAGCAGCTTGGATACTAGCCCGTGTAGTGGAAGCTCATCCTGGACCAGATGGACTTGTACGCGCTGTAAAACTTAAGACGTCTACTGGAGAGATGACCCGACCCATCACCAAGTTAGCTGTACTGCCTAGTTCTGAAACATTGTTTCAGGGCTGGCCGGGATGTTGATGAACGCATTACATCCGTTATTTAATTTTGAATCTTATTTTCTTTTGGTATATGAAATACTAACTTTCCCTTTTAGTATATTTTGGTGCTGCGTCACACTTTAGAGATTTTTTAGGACTTAGTGTTAAGACTACAACGGAAAGCATCGGACACACAAGAAATGTGATAAACTTATTTATTGAAATACAGTCCACTCAAATTGGGAAATAAAACGTTTTTATTCTTCACCACGTTCCTATGGCAGCTATATGATAAAGTCTTCAGATTTTTATAAAATTTATTTCGAAACTCAAAACTTATTAAAAAATGTTATTTCCAAGGAAAGGAGGTAATATGTTAAAAGACACCAAAGATATCATTTTTTAAATTTTTTATCTTCCAATTATTCCTATGGGAGCTATACGATATAGTTGTCCGATCCGGCTGGTTCCGACTTATATACTACCTGCAAAAGATATAAGACATTTGGGAAGTTTCAGCCCGATAGCTTTAAAACTGAGAGACAAGTTTGCGTAGAAACGGACAGACAGACGAATAGACGGACATAGCTAGATCGACTCGTCTAATGACGCTGATCAATAATATATATACTATATGGGGTCGAAAACATCTCATTCACGGCGTTGCAATCTTCTGACTGAAACCATTATACCCTCTGCAAGGGTATAAAAACACCGAAGCTATAATTTGTTTCATACTATTTTCCCACCGATCCTATGGCAGCTATATGATATAGTCGTCCGATTTTGATGCAATTTAATTCGAAATTCAAAACTAATTAAAAAATGTTATTTCCAAGCGTAGGAGGTTATATGTTTAAAAACACCGAAGCTATAACTTGTTACATATTATTTTCCCACCAATTTAACGATCGTCCCTATGGCAGCTATATGATATAGTCTTCCGATTTTAATAAAATGAAATTCAAAATTCAGAATTAATTAACAAATGTTATTTCCAAGCGTAGGAGGTTATATGTTAAAAAACACCGAAGCTATAATTTGTTTCATATTATTTTCCCACCATTTTACGATCGTTCCTATGGCAGCTATATGATAAAGTCGTCCGATTTTGATAAAATTAAATACGAAACTCAGAACTAATTAAAAAATGTTAGTTTCAAGCGTAGGAGGTTATATGTTGTGAGGAGTTGAATAACTCCCCACAAATAGAAACAGCAGCAGATGGCCGGCCGCTTGCCAGATACGCGGCGAATTCGCGTAGTAACGGCGCGGCGAGGAGAGCGAGAGAGTTTGGAGACCAACGAAGGAGAGCGAGAGAGTTTGGAGACCAATGAAGGAGAGCGAGAGAGTTTGGAGACCGAGGATGGAGATCGAGAGAGAGTGGAGACTTCGCGGCCAAGGCAAGAGTGCCGTGTGCAAAAGCGGGTAACGGGACTCCATCGGACTTTAGACTCTCCCGTGAACTTTGGACCGGGAGAGGAAGTGCCACATCTCGGCGGTGGAGCGGCACACAGGCGTGCCACAAGCATCACGGGAATCAGCGGGATGGCAGCAGTGGGCGGAGCATCGATTGGAAGCGGTACGGGAACGACAAGTGGGTCATCCAGGACGCACGGACTTTGGACCCAGAGTGGAGAGATCCAGCGGGCCGTGCGCAAAAGGGAAATAACGGTTCCCGGAGGCCCTATATAAGGCCGCAGAGCGCTGGCAGCTGGATCAGTCGATCACAAGGAGTCAAACCGTCAAGATCAATCAGATACCAAAGGGAACAATCAAACAACCCGATAATCTACAAGGGAGCAACAGCAAGTCGAGTCGCCAGGGAAACAACGCCGTGGGAGCCTACAAGGAGCAAGATTGCTACGTCGAGACGTTCGGGATTGGGATACCAGGAATCTCCGAATTGAGACGCAGGTAGCTGAGATCCAGAGGGCGTCACACGGCTAGGTCAAGGCGGTCGTTTAACTTTATCCACAAAGTCCTGGCGTTACGCCTGGAGAGAGTATAACCAGCTAGAAGGGAGAGCGGTCGATCGGTACGGTCTCGAGTGGAATTGTCCAGGAGAGCCCTACAGATTGGACTTGCGAGGTCCCGGAGCGGCGTGCCCGAACCCCAAATATAACAAGCCAGAAGGGGAGCGGTCGATCGGTACGGTCTCGAGTGGAATTGTCCAGGAGAGCCCTACAGATTCGACTTGCGAGGTCCCGGAGCGGCGTGCCCGAACCCCGAGTACCAAAAGCCACGCGGAAACGTCCAGGACCAAAAGCAAAAGGGTGAGGCTAGGGTGGAACGTTCGTTTACACTAGGCGTGGAAGCGAAGTAAAGCGTGAGGCAGCTTCCTGGCGTTACCGCCTTGACTGTCCGCGCGGGCTGAGCAGAAACCCCAGTGGGACCATCCGGGACAGAGCAAGGGACAGGCGGCGGTGTGTCGAAAGGAGCGATCCTGGAGAGCGCAGCTTCTGTTCACCCTAGTCTGAGAACGGTGACGCTTCCCTAAGCCCGTACGGCTGACCCCCTCGCGAGTCCGAGTCGTTACCAGCAGTCACCAAGTCACGCGTGCGAAGCGATCAGCGAGCGAGCGTCTTCAGGGAGCAGCGAGCGTCTTCAGGGAGCTGCGAGTATCTTCAGGGAGCTGCGAGGATCTTCAGGGAGCTGCGAGTATCTTCAGAGAGCTACAGGACTGGAGCACCGAGTCTTCAAAGGCGAGAGGTCGTCAAGTCAATCAGGACCATCGGACGTACCGAGGGTCACAAGCAACGAGTCAAGGCCAACCAAGCGACTAAGACACTTGTAATAATATACCCACAATAAACCCAATACGAACCCGTGAATTCTGTGCTTTCTCACTGAGCTACTGGGCGGTCACGTTAATATAAATTTGGTGGGACGAACACACAATAACTGAGCTAGCCGCACGAATCTCGTAGCGAGCAGACCATAAAAATCAGTTCGTTACATCTGGCGCCCAACGTGATTGTCCCAGCAGTGAAAGCAATTTAAACAGAATGGGGAAGAAGTGGATCTACCGACTTAAAAAGGAGGATTTCGCCAATGTCGCACAGAGGCTTAATGTCACCCTGGACGGCAGATTAGAGGACATGAGAAAAGCATTATCCGAGTATTACTCAGAAACGGATAATGACCCACAACTCGTTGACATCTGGGCCGATTTGGAAGCCACATACCACGACAAAGCCGGCCCCAGCATCACGTTAACAACCGTCGAAGGGGACAACTTAGTGGCAAGCCTGAGCGTTGACAACCTACAAAAGGAGGCAAACAGGAGAGAATCAAGCCAAGACAGGAAAACAACAGCGCTGATCTCGAGACCCAATCAATCAGACTATGCAAGGATCGCTAAACAGGTCCGCGAATGGTCGTTCAGGTTCGACGGGGCGGAAAAACCGTTCGAGTTCCTGGAGCAGGTGGAATGGTCCGCCAACACATACGGCTTGGAGTTAGACATGATTCCCCGAGCGATGCCTGAATTACTGAAGGGAAGGGCGTTGAAGTGGTTCATCGCCAACAACAAACAATGGAAAACCTGGGCGGAGTTCATAGATAGTTTCCACACATACTTTCTACCGAGAGACTTCTTCACCAGGCTGGCGGATCAGGTCAGGCAACGGAAGCAGGGCTTCAGCGAGTCGTTCAAAGACTACATGATCGACATGCAGACGATGGTGAGGTCACTTAATTACTCCACTATAGAGACCCTAAGAATCATCAAGGAGAACTGCACCCCCAGTCTAAGGATCTTCCTAAGGGCATATAAAGTGTCGGACCTGGACACGCTGATGATATTAGCTGACGAGTATGAAGAACTCGAAAAGGAGCGGGAAGCGTTCGCGCAAGAAAACAAATTCTCGAAGAACAAGTCGTCATCGCCAGCGCAGGTAACATGCAGAAGATGCGAAGAGACAGGAATCCAGGAGACGCGGGGAAACGACCAATGGTCGCCACCTAACCGAGTACCACGGCAGCAGGCAACAGGAGCACCACGCGGAGGCCAATGGACACCACCACAACAGCAACAGATGCAACCAGCAAACAATGTTTGGAGGCCACCAAGTACAACACAAAGGCCTCGTGAAACGACACACATCACAGACCCCCAGGAGGCCTGCCGAAAGTGCGGCGGTCATGGACACTGGGCGCGGGGATGTCGGCACCAACGCCTGTTGTTCTGCTGGGTGTGCGGGAGAGTAGGCGTCAGGAGCGTTGAATGCTGCCAGCAGGCGGGAAATGCCCAGCGATCTCAGCCGCAGAGAGGCGAGCGGGGGTCGCAAGATGCTACCTCTCCAAACTAACGGGAAAGCTGATCGAGGAGGAGCAGCAGTTGTCCGCAGCGGTGACGATTGGTGGGGGCACATACAAGGCCACAATCGACACCGGGGCAACAGCAAGCTTTATAAGCAAGGAGCTGGCGGACGACCTGGCTGCCCTCGGAAAGATTACGAGGATACGACGGCAAGTTAGGTTGGCAGACGGAAGATGTGGCGGAATCGATGAGCAGCTGGAGGTGGAAATTGCGTTCGGGAACAAGCGACTGAGCATGAGCCTGCTGATACTACCAGGAGTAGTGGATTCATTGGTGTTGGGATGGAATTTTCTAACACAAGTCGGTACCGAAATTAAGTGCGCTGGACACGAAGTGATAATACCGGCCAGGAATCGTCACAAGGGATGGCTCGAGGAAATGTTGTCGGTGGCAGTCGTACAACGGGCAAGCGAAGATGACGACACGACGAAATTCCTGGAGGCAGAGCTATCGACTTTCAGCAGCATGAAGGGAACATCAAACATGGCAGAGCATCAGATCACGATGAAAGACGACAAACCAATAAAGCAGCGATACTATCCCAAGAATCCGAAAGTTCAAGGGGAGATCAATGCGAAGGTGGACGAGCTTCTCCAAATGGGATACATAGAACACTCAACAAGCCCATACAGTTCTCCCATCGTGATGGTTAGAAAAAAGACGGGCAAATGGAGACTGTGCGTCGACTTTAGGCAAATAAACGCCAAATCTGTAAAGGATGCCTACCCGATGCCACGAATAAATTATATTCTCGACCAACTAAGGGAAGCACGGTACATCAGCAGCTTGGACCTAAAGGATGGGTACTGGCAAATCCCACTGAAAGCGGACAGCAGGCAGTATACGGCGTTTACAGTGCCGGGGAAAGGTTTATTCCAATGGAAAGTAATGCCATTCGGACTTCATTCGGCGTCTGCGACTTTTCAACGGGTGCTGGACCGGGTGATCGGCCCAGAAATGTCGCCGCACGCATTTGCTTACCAGGACGACATCATAGTGATCGGGCGCTCGCTGGAAGAACATAAGGCCAACCTAAAGGAAGTTTTCCGACGACTAAAGGAGGCAAATCTGAGATTACACCCGGAGAAGTGTCAATTTTTCAAGAAAGAGCTGTTATATCTCGGTCATCGAGTGACTAGCGAAGGAATAGGCACGGATCCGGAAAAGGTAGCAGCCATCGCCGAACTAGAACCACCATCGACAGTAAGAGAGCTCCGACAGTACCTGGGTGTAGCATCATGGTACCGCCGGTTTGTACCTGACTTCGCAAAAATAGTCAAACCTCTCAACGATCTGCTACGCAAGGGAAATAAATGGGTGTGGACACAGGAACATCAGACGGCGTTCGAAGAGGTGAAGGCAAGACTCGTCGCAGACCCCGTACTGGCATGCCCGGACTTCGACAAACCATTCATCTTGCAAACTGACGCAAGCGACTACGGCATCGGGGCAATCTTGACCCAGGAAACTGAACGAGGCGAAAAGGTAATCTCCTACTCAAGCCGAACGCTCAACGGCGCTGAGAAGAATTACTCAACAACCGAGAAGGAGTGCTTGGCAATCGTCTGGGCAATCCGAAAGCTCAAGCCGTATCTGGAAGGTTACCACTTTAAAGTAGTAACCGACCACATGGCACTGAAGTGGCTCAACAGCATAGAGAGCCCTTCAGGGAGGATCGCCAGATGGGCCCTGGAGTTGCAGCAGTACGACTTCGAAATAGCGTACAGGAAAGGGCAACTCAACGTGGTGGCAGACGCTTTGTCAAGGCAGCCACTGCCGGAAACGCTTCGAGGGATCAAGGAGACGTCGGCGGCGGAAGCTTCTGCAGCATGCAGCTGGATTCTGGAAATGCGCGAAAAGATAAGGACCCAGCCGCAAAAGTATCCAGACTACGTGATGGAGGGTAACACCCTGTACAGGAATATACCTCATAGAGCGGGCAGCGAAGATGTTGCAACATGGAAGATGTGCGTCCCGAAAGCTCTACGGGAAACGGTGCTGAAGGAGAACCACGACTCACCGGCGGCTGGCCATGTAGGAAGCCGAAAGACAATAGCACGTCTGGCAGCCCGGTACTACTGGCCAGGAATGCACAGAGACGCCCGAGCCCACGTGCGAGTATGCGAGACATGCATGAGGTTCAAGCCGAATCAGATGCAAATGGCTGGGAAAATGCTTACGCAGGTGCCAGAAGAACCATGGGCTACGGTATGTGCGGACTTCGTCGGACCCCTGCCGCGTTCGAAACACGGCAACCAAATGCTGCTGGTATTGATAGACAGGTTCTCCAAGTGGACTGAGTTGGTGCCGCTGCGAAGCGCGACGGCCGAATCCCTAAAGAAAGCTTTTAAAGAACGCATAATCGCGAGGTATGGGGTCCCCAAAATAGTCATAACGGACAACGGAGTCCAGTTTACCAGCAAAACCTTCAAGAGTTTCCTGGCCGAAATGGGAGCCAGGCAACAGTTCACAGCTCCATACACACCACAGGAGAACCCGACTGAGAGAGCCAATAGGACGGTGAAAACAATGATTGCGCAGTTCGCAGGGCAGAACCAAAGAGACTGGGACGAAAAATGGCCAGAAATCATGCTGGCAGTAAACACGAGCGTTTCAGAATCCACAGGTTACACACCGTCGTTCATTACCCAAGGCAGAGAACCAAGACTACCGAGCGCCCTATACGACAGAGAAACCGTAGGGACCGGACGACCGACAGAGACCCCGGAAGAGAATGCTAACAAACTCAGGGAAATCTTCGAGATTGTAAGGCGGAACCTGGAGAAAGCATCCCAGGACCAGGCTAGGCATTATAACCTAAGAAGGAGGCAATGGACGCCAAAGGTGGGTGACGTCGTGTGGGCCAAGGAACACCATTTATCAAAAGCGGCCGAGGGGTTCGCAGCAAAATTGGCCCCAAGATACGACGGACCTTACCAAGTCATAGGTTTTGCGTCACCAGTAATCTGCAAAATAAGACACATAAATACAAAGAAAGAGCGGACCATCCACGTAAGCGAGCTGAAACAGCAACAAACGGAAAACACAGGCGAGCGGCTACAGCAAGCAGACACAACAGATGCAAAACAACATTAAAGAATCCCAAAGGATACTACGAAGGGTGTCCAAGGATACCTCCAAGGATGGCCAAAGGATACTACGAAGGGTGTCCAAGGATACCTCCAAGGATGACCAAAGGACACTACGAAAGGATCACAAGGATACCTCCAAGGATGCCCAAAGGATACTACGAAAGGAGTCCAAAGATACCCCCAAGGATGCCCAAAGGATACTACGAAAGGAGTCCAAGGATACCTCCAAGGATGCCCAAAGGATACTACGAACAAATTCCAAGGATATCTCCAAGGATACTACAGGGCATCTACAAAGGCGCAATGAAACACATAAAGGACATCAGGAGAACGTCAAGAACACAAGGGGAGCAAACCAGAGCGTCCAACGACTCGATTGGGACTGATTGGAGGGAAGAAAAACACGCATCAACAGTCTGCCAGGGAAGGGGGAAGACGGCACAGATCAGAGAGCTGTACCGTAGATCCGTAGATCCGTAGGAAGAAGGGGAGGCCGAAGGAAATAAAAACTTGATTATCGCCCACTGCCGGTCGATGTGCCCCGCGGAAATTGCGATCCACGAGGTAAGCGACGTCTCTGCCACAAGCCTCTGCCAGCGCCAGCAGCGCCTCGACCACGCCCCGCCCACTCACGATGACGCCGAGGAGGTGGAACGGCTGGAGCATTGGGCAACACGATGTTCAGCAATCGGTTCATCCTGCAGACGGTGTCAAAATTGGTAGAACCGCAGCCGGAATCGCCACTGGAACAGCAGCTGGAGGGCAATCGGAGCAAGGTGTGGGGTATGTCGGTGTCCCCTGAGATGTTCACTCTGCGATTGGAAAACGAGGCCATCGATACGATCATGTAATCCCTAATGACCGGCGGTGAGGATGTGCGCCAGCTGTGCTGGCCAGTTGTGCCTTGTGGAGGAGGAGAACGCCAAGACAGCGTGGAGTCTGAAGCCTGGGGCGCAGTCGGCGATGGCGTCAATAGCACCTTCCAGCGACTCATGCGCGATGATCAGGCTGACGAGTGAAGGCCGGAAGGAAAGAAAAGGATGAGAGGAAATAAATTTTAAAGAAATGCGAAAACTTACCTAGAAAGTTGCAAAATCACCATGGGCCAGGGAAGGGGGCGCCTCGATAGGCGATCGATTGGCACTAGATGAAAGTGCGATCGATGGGTACACGTCAAATGGTAATATCGGCCAAAGGTGGAAGTATCGCAACGAGCAGGTGGCAACGCCGCACCGTCGATATCGATATCGCACATCGATCACACACGAATGGTGTGACCAGGCGGAGGAAGCAAATGAAAGGAGTAGAACGCAGCGATGAGCAGCGAGCTGGGGATCGATAGCACACGAGTATCGATGTCCCAGTGGAGTCAGGAAAGATATCGGCGCGGGAGATTCAAATTGCAACGAGGAGGATGACCAGCGCTGTAGAAACTAAACGGAGTTAAAAGCGTCGTGGGAGCATCGAGGGAGCAACGAGGGAGCGCCGCGGGAATCACAGGGACTCGAAGGCTAGGATAAACAAGAAAACGCCGGAGAGTAGGAACAAGTTTAAAATGTTTCCCGAAGTAAGGGGGGAATGTGAGGAGTTGAATAACTCCCCACAAATAGAAACAGCAGCAGATGGCCGGCCGCTTGCCAGATACGCGGCGAATTCGCGTAGTAACGGCGCGGCGAGGAGAGCGAGAGAGTTTGGAGACCAACGAAGGAGAGCGAGAGAGTTTGGAGACCAATGAAGGAGAGCGAGAGAGTTTGGAGACCGAGGATGGAGATCGAGAGAGAGTGGAGACTTCGCGGCCAAGGCAAGAGTGCCGTGTGCAAAAGCGGGTAACGGGACTCCATCGGACTTTGGACTCTCCCGTGAACTTTGGACCGGGAGAGGAAGTGCCACATCTCGGCGGTGGAGCGGCACACAGGCGTGCCACAAGCATCACGGGAATCAGCGGGATGGCAGCAGTGGGCGGAGCATCGATTGGAAGCGGTACGGGAACGACAAGTGGGTCATCCAGGACGCACGGACTTTGGACCCAGAGTGGAGAGATCCAGCGGGCCGTGCGCAAAAGGGAAATAACGGTTCCCGGAGGCCCTATATAAGGCCGCAGAGCGCTGGCAGCTGGATCAGTCGATCACAAGGAGTCAAACCGTCAAGATCAATCAGATACCAAAGGGAACAATCAAACAACCCGATAATCTACAAGGGAGCAACAGCAAGTCGAGTCGCCAGGGAAACAACGCCGTGGGAGCCTACAAGGAGCAAGATTGCTACGTCGAGACGTTCGGGA
This sequence comes from Drosophila subpulchrella, assembly GCF_014743375.2. NCBI lineage: Eukaryota > Metazoa > Arthropoda > Insecta > Diptera > Drosophilidae > Drosophila > Drosophila subpulchrella. Next base: position 865,651 of record NW_023665636.1, read on the forward strand.
TTGGGATACCAGGAATCTCCGAATTGAGACGCAGGTAGCTGAGATCCAGAGGGCGTCACACGGCTAGGTCAAGGCGGTCGTTTAACTTTATCCACAAAGTCCTGGCGTTACGCCTGGAGAGAGTATAACCAGCCAGAAGGGAGAGCGGTCGATCGGTACGGTCTCGAGTGGAATTGTCCAGGAGAGCCCTACAGATTGGACTTGCGAGGTCCCGGAGCGGCGTGCCCGAACCCCAAATATAACAAGCCAGAAGGGAGAGCGGTCGATCGGTACGGTCTCGAGTGGAATTGTCCAGGAGAGCCCTACAGATTCGACTTGCGAGGTCCCGGAGCGGCGTGCCCGAACCCCGAGTACCAAAAGCCACGCGGAAACGTCCAGGACCAAAAGCAAAAGGGTGAGGCTAGGGTGGAACGTTCGTTTACACTAGGCGTGGAAGCGAAGTAAAGCGTGAGGCAGCTTCCTGGCGTTACCGCCTTGACTGTCCGCGCGGGCTGAGCAGAAACCCCAGTGGGACCATCCGGGACAGAGCAAGGGACAGGCGGCGGTGTGTCGAAAGGAGCGATCCTGGAGAGCGCAGCTTCTGTTCACCCTAGTCTGAGAACGGTGACGCTTCCCTAAGCCCGTACGGCTGACCCCCTCGCGAGTCCGAGTCGTTACCAGCAGTCACCAAGTCACGCGTGCGAAGCGATCAGCGAGCGAGCGTCTTCAGGGAGCTGCGAGTATCTTCAGGGAGCTGCGAGGATCTTCAGGGAGCTGCGAGTATCTTCAGAGAGCTACAGGACTGGAGCACCGAGTCTTCAAAGGCGAGAGGTCGTCAAGTCAATCAGGACCATCGGACGTACCGAGGGTCACAAGCAACGAGTCAAGGCCAACCAAGCGACTAAGACACTTGTAATAATATACCCACAATAAACCCAATACGAACCCGTGAATTCTGTGCTTTCTCACTGAGCTACTGGGCGGTCACGTTAATATAAATTTGGTGGGACGAACACACAATAACTGAGCTAGCCGCACGAATCTCGTAGCGAGCAGACCATAAAAATCAGTTCGTTACAATGTTAAGAAACACCGAAGCTATAATTTGTTTCATATTATTTTCCCAACATCTTACGATCGTTCCTATGGGAGCTATATGATATAGTCTTCCGATTTTGATAAAATTAAATTCGAAACTCAGAACTAATTAAAAAATGTTATTTCCAAGCGTAGGAGGTTATATGTTAAAAAACACCGAAGCTATAATTTGTTACATATTATTTTCCCACCAATTTTACGATCGTTCCTTTGGCAGCTATATGATATAATCTTCCGATTTTGATAAAACCAAATTCCGAATTCAGAATTAATTAAAAAATGTTATTTCCAAAAAAAACACCACCGATTTTACGATCGTTCCTATGGCAGCTATATGATATAGTCTTCCGATTTTGATAAATTAAATTCGAAATAAGAACTAATTAAAAAATGTTATTTCCAAGCGTAGGAAGTTATATGTTGAAAAACACCGAAGCTATAATTTGTTTCATATTATTTTCCAACCAATTTTGCGATCTTTCCTATGGCAGCTATATGATATAGTCGTCAAATTTTGATAAATTAAAATTTAGAATTAACTAAAAAATGTTATTTCCAAGCGTATGAGGTTATATGTTAAAAAACACCGAAGCTATATGCTATAGCAGCTATATGATATAGTCTTCCGATTTTGATCAAATGTATTTCGAAACTCAAAACTTATTAAAAAATGTTATTTCCAAAGAAAGAAGGTAATATGTTAAAAAACACCGAAGCTATAATTTGTTTCATATTATTTTCCTACCGATTTTACGATCGTTCCTATGGCAGCTATATGATATAGTCGTCCGATTTTGATAAAATTAAATTCGAATTTCAGAACTACACTCAAAGAAGAAACCAAGCACATTGGGCTTGTTTCAATCCCAAATGGTCACAAAACTTCGACAGGTACGAAATGGGCTTGTTTTTTTCATTTCAAGAACGATTTGTTCTTATGTTGCAGTTGGAGTCGGATGGGAGGGACTTTATCGATAGGTTAGGTCGATAGGGCGATAGTTGCAGCAGCGGGATGAGTCTGGCGGGCGATCTGGCCATTTGAAGATTAATCCCGGTTCGCTCTGGGATTACTTTAAATGGACCATGTATCCAATGACCCAATTTGAGAGAGGCCATGTAATATGGCGGGGGGTATGAACGATGATCAGCATATGTCGAGATAGTCGCGGCCATACTGTCCAGCCAGGTAGATGCAGCTAGACGGGAAACTACAAATTTGTCTTTGTGCTTAAAATTAATAAGTGAGTGAGGTTAATGTTAGATAGTAGTTCAGTGTTTAATATTTATAATTTATAAAGGCAGCCGGGGTCCCAATACAAAGGGCCCCGGAATATTTATTTGGAGTTCTGCTGACATCTGCGCGACTTCGCCATACCTGCCAGTCCGACTTGGCTGCCCAGCAAACGGTGTCCGTTCGACCCGTATCAACGACCAGCAAGAGAAGCCTTTCACAGTCGACGCCGACAACATCAAGAATTTCCCGGTGAGTCCGTTTTAGTGTGCCGCGTCCTCCTCATCACGGGAACTTCCAGCGGTCGCATCACGGCGCTGAGAAATATCGCCATTTTGTCTGGCAGCCGAATCTCGGACTGCCATTGCACAACTCACCGGAGAGCGCCTTTTTCCTGTGTGGAGATCCGGATCGCTGCTGGCCTCCGGCAAGAAGTCTTCCGCCCGGGCTATCATTGCCTCCAGGCCCGGCCCAATAGTGGCTGAAATTTAGGAAAATTTAAATACATGTGTACCTTTATTATATATATATTGATATCTACTTCCCTATTTGTGAATTTATCCGGAGTTAGTCCCGAGAGCCTTATTTGTCCTCGTTGTTTGCCTAAAATTAAAAAGGGCGCGAGCATTAGTTTTAAATGGTATAGCTTACAGTGCAGTTACGTACCTTTTTGGCCTGTCCCTTCTTTTCCCTTGGAGCTCCTCAGGATTAGGTGACCATACACATACGCATCGCGTATGTTCCTTTGAGGGCCGCGTTTCCATGCGAGCTCTACCAATACATGACTGGTAGAGCATAGTTTCCGCGGCGCCTGTACCCTTTCCAGCAAAACCAATCCTCTGCTTTGACCGCGTAAATGTTGAAGACGGCGGCCAGGTTTCGGTCTTAAAGGCTGAGGAAGGATAGATCTGTTAAGAGGAGCATGTATATAAACGATTGTACTTACGATATTTATTAAAACCTTTGTAATACACACAATGTGTGAGTAATCTTTCCCAGTGGGGGAGATGGAACCCCCGTAGTCGCGAGGAGGGGGCTCCTGCCGACTGAGAATGGGTGGTGCCCTGCAGCACATCGAGGACACCCATGGTTGGGTGGGAGCGCTTGGCTAGGTCACCGATAGTCACCAAATGTAATCCATTTTTCCGTCACTTTTGCTTTGTTTACGTTTTTGTCTTAGTGATGACCGATAGTTTAGTAATGTGAGACCGTGAAGTTATCGATTTTATGTTGCGAGCTGTGGCATTAGGGGTACTCTGCCTGAGAAAAGACTAAGCTAGCGGCACTGCCACCGAAAAAAGCAGTTCGTAACACTTAAACCGGCATTCTTAATTTGAGAACATTTTTGGTCGAAATTAAGATTGTGTTCTACTTGATATAAGTAAGAAATCTTCTTTATTTAAGTTTAATACAACTTTATTTTAGTATGAATTGTACTTTAATTTAGTTTAAGAATTTTCAAATCAAGTATGAATTGTACTAAAATGAAATATAATTAAGTCCGTAAAATAGCCATATTTATTCTTAAAACAGGTCTAAAATGTTCTTAAATGAACCATGCCCAATGCTTATGTCAAGATGATATGCACCTTGCATCAAAAATATATAATTCTCATTTTAAACTGGACTTAGTCTTCAGAAAAGAATTATTCATACTACACTCAAGAACAGTATGTACTCCTTTTAAGTATTCAAATGCATTAACTTTAACATAACTTGGTCTTATAATAAGAACAAATCAAGCTCCACTAAAGAGTTTGAAATTCCATATTCCAGCCGAAAAAGTTCTTTACATAAGAACTTATAGTTCTTCAATTCAGAAGGCATTAGGTTTGCAGAAATAAAAAACTGGTTTTATTTTATTTTTGTCTTATTTTATTGTTTTAATGTATCGCATCATTGAGTTTGTTGATTCTTATTGTAGTATAATTCTGGAAACTTAAAAAGGAAATAATACATACATAAGTTATACATACTTCAGCCTTATATAAGACTTAGAATTCAATTAGAATTTAATTTTGTATGGACACACTAAGTCCCAATTGTCACCATCTCTATTAAGAGAAAGCTTCAGCGAAAGTGCGATACGATCCGATTCTGGGACTTTAGGGGTTTGGTTTTCCAAATCTTCATCCTTTTCAAGCAACTCATTTTGTGCTAGATTTAGCTTGATCCTTGATCTTAGATTTTTGTATTTGGAATACAGTTTGCCCGATGGATTTTTTTTCCGTCTCGGGAAATGTAGTAGTAATCCTATAATATTGATTAAAAATATCAGTAAAAATCAATATTAAAAGCTCTTCAATTAAATTTTACCTTGCATTTCTCTTCGCCAGGTAAGTGACAGCAAATTTCGTCCAGCAACAGACTAAAATCGGCATATTTGATAGTTATCCCTGTTGAGAAGATCTCCTCAAGGATAATGCTTATAAGATCGTTCTTCATATCCTGGCTTAAAGACATCTGTTTTTTTCCTTGATCCAAAATAGCTCTCCCTTTATTGGTCTCCGCCAATAAGGTGCCCAAGCCTTTGCCTAGCACCTGCTTTGCCTTGTAATACAAATTAGGCGGCGTCTCCTTCGAATTTTCTATGTTTGTGCCAAGCTGCATTCATAAATATTTAATACATGTTTAAACTTCAGAAATGACTTACTATTGATTTTCTCCAAGACAGCAGCTTCTCTCGAAATCTCAAACAAGGACCCTAAGGTGGAACGGCTTCCTTTAAATCTTCCTCAGTTAAAATATTTTTTAAATAATCATATTGAATTTGTGCATCTAAGGATATTTAATTTATTATAATTCAGTCTTAAGTAAGTACTTGCATACAGTGTATAACATTAATATTCGGTTTTTTTTATGCAAGATTCTCCTTTAAATTTAAAGAAAAGTATAAGTATATAAAAAAAAGTATATATATATAAAAATAAAATAAAATAAGCTTTCTATTGGAAATGCAATTGGCACCGTATTGATCTGCATTCACATATCGTATACCGAACTATCGATAGTAAAGTCTTTGTATAATGTAACCTCTCTAACGATTGTCTTTCTCTTTCTCTGCCCACCGCTATCGCCAACGAATGTGCAAAACTTAATCTCTGTATCAATTATTCTAAATAAAACTATTATTCACAACTCAAGCTAAATTACAACAGTGTATGGGCCCAGCACGCTCTCACTGCGCCAGAAAATAGTTAGCAGAAAGATATTGAACAAATAGAGAGATTAAAAAGGCAAATTTCAATTTGTGGTGAAATTGCCGACGCGCACATACTTACACATACATATGCATGTGCAAGAATTTGAGACTTCTGGGGACGAGACTGAAGGCGTCTAATTGGCGATCGAGAAAAGAAGAGTGTTCGTTGCTTGTGTAGCTCCGTGAAAAAAATTTGCTTGTGTAGCAAAACTAAACGCAAACAGAAGGCGTCAAATTGGTGATAGAAAAAAAAGAAGAGTGTTCGTTGCATGTGTGGCTTCGTGAAATAGGTGCTTGTGTAGCAAAACTAAACGCTAAATTTAAAGAAAAATGAGTATTGCTAGTATACGCATAGAGCCCTTGGGCAAAGATAATTTCGACACCTGGAAAATACAAGTGCAGGCCTTGTTAGTCAAGAACGACTCGTGGAAGTATGTGAACGGGACGCATTTAAAACCCGAAGCAAACGACACGCAGTGGATAAACGAAGATGCAAAGGCTAAGTCCGATCTCATTTTGGCCATGTCAACATCGGAACTAGGGCATACAAAAAACTGCGAAACTTCAAACGATGTCTGGAAGAAGCTGCATAGCACTTACCAGTCTACAGGGCCAGCCCGTAAAGCCGCACTGTTGAAATCCCTGATCCTACTAAAAATGAATGCAGGCGGAGACATGAGAAGCCACATATATATGTTTTCCGATTTAGTAGACAAAATAAAAGAAGTTGATCTCATGAATATTGACGATCTGTTAACCATTTTGCTACTGTACAGTATCCCTGATACAGTTTCGAATCGCGATTGAAACGCAGGAAAACCTAATCTTAACGGAGGCACTTAAAATAAAGTTATTAGACGAATACGAGGCGAAAAACAGAAAGAATTAAGCATTAATCAAAAGTTTAAGTTTAAATGTTACAACTGCTTAAAAGTCGGTCACCGTGCAGCTGAGTGCAGGTCGAAGCCAATAAAGATCCAGAATGATAGCATGTACATCAACGCAGCTTATCATACAAGCAGTGATTGCAGTAACTGGTGTCTAGACTCTGGAGCAACGTCACACATGTGCTCACAACAAAATATGTTCGTGAATCTTGAGCCTGCAGAAGGCCCGAAGCTCAAACTGGCAAATGATGAGGCTACAGACATAAAAGGATATGGATCCGTGCAGTTCTCGCCAAACAAAAAGTTCACCGCCAGCCTGAAGAACACGCTCTATGTGCCGGATTTAAGGACCAATCTCTTATCGGTCTCAAAAATATGTGATCACGGCTTCAATATTGTTTTTAAAAAGGAGAAAGCTGAAATAATTAGAGCTACAGGAGGAGAAATAGTGTTCACCGCTCATCGCAAATTGGACTTGTACCAGATAGAAGAAAAACACGAATGCAGCCAGATCGCTGCAGGTAAGCAAAACAGCATCAAAGAATGGCATGAACGTTTCGGCCATCTTAATGAGCCGGACCTAAGAGAACTAATAAGAAAAGGTATCTTAAAAACAATGTTCTTTGTGATTTAATTTTGGGCCTTAAGTCAATGGAATCAGAGAAAAGCAGCGGAGAAAACATTTTAACTAAAATTAAAAAAGTCTTCTCAAAATTTAATATTGATAACATTGACGAGATCATATTTGTAACAGATAGGGGAAGCAACATGATAAAAGCATTAGAAAACAACATCAGGCCTAACTGCAGCAGTCATCTTTTAAACAATTGTTTAGAACAATCATTTTCAGAAACAACGGATCTAATCGAAACAGTGACGACATGCAAAAAAATTGTTAGGTACTTCAAAAAAGCAAATTTGCAGCATAAGTTAAACACATCTCTAAAGAGTTCATGCCCAACAAGGTGGAACTCAAACTACGCAATGCTGAAATCTATCGACGATAATTGGGTGGCTGTCTACAATATATTAAGCGAGAAAGGGGCCGAAAGATTGATGGATGTCAATAGGTCAACATAAAAAATGTTAGTTGGGTTGCTGGAATCCTTCGAAAGGATTTTTAAAGAACTTCAAACTTGCAGCTCGCCTTCAATTTGTTTTGTGCTGCCTTCAATTACAAAAATTTGTGTGCTATGCGAGCCAAATATATCAGACATCTCATCAATTGCAACATTAAAAGAAACAATAAAAACAAATGTTGTTGGCATATGGACAGCAAATTTGACCATATGGCACAAGGTGGCGTTTTTTTTGTATCCCCCGGCTGCACATATGCAGGATACAGACCTGGCCGACATTAAACAGCAAAAGAAAGTGACACAACCCATGTTTCTAGTCCTTATACGTCCTGCACAGAAATGTCCACTTTATCAGAGCCGTCACCAAGCATAAGATCTGTTTCAAAACCAGAATTTTTTTCCCAACATTAGTTAATAAGAACTCTAGAGAATCCCCAATAGAAGAAATAGAACAATATTCTAGAGAAAGGGTTATTTTAAGTCATGATTTCGATGTACTGCAGTGGTGGATAGTAAATGAAAACCGTTACCCTCTTCTGTCAAAGGTGGCATTGAAGTTTCTTTCAATACCTGCAAGTAGTGCACCGGCTGAAAGAGTATTTTCATTAGCAGGCAATGTCATTACTGAAAAGCGGAATAGGTTGGGACCAACATCTATTGACAGTTTACTATTTTTGCACTCTTATTACAAGCATATTAACAAATCACAATAAGTTATATTTACCTTTTTTATAATTCACATGCTCAATTTCATTCATTCTTTTTTTTTATTTAATACTAGTCATTGGAGACAAAATTTCATTATCATATTTTTAAGCATGTTGTAAGACCTAGTTATTGAAGACGCATTCACTTGTAATAATTATAAGCATTTGTTACTTTCATATTTGTAACTGAAGACTGAACTATTAACGACTGAATTACCAGTTCCTTTATCTGTATGAACGATCTCAAATTCATATAAAATATGTAATGACTTTCTTAAAACCATTAAAATTAAATACACGCAATGAAGCAGCAAAACACGGCTTTTATTTTCATCTCACATATATGTGCATATTTATTAAAACCTTTGTAATACACACAATGTGTGAGTAATCTTTCCCAGTGGGGGAGATGGAACCCCCGTAGTCGCGAGGAGGGGGCTCCTGCCGACTGAGAATGGGTGGTGCCCTGCAGCACATCGAGGGCACCCATGGTTGGGTGGGAGCGCTTGGCTAGGTCACCGATAGTCACCAAATGTAATCCATTTTTCCGTCACTTTTGCTTTGTTTACGTTTTTGTCTTAGTGATGACCGATAGTTTAGTAATGTGAGACCGTGAAGTTATCGATTTTATGTTGCGAGCTGTGGCATTAGGGGTACTCTGCCTGAGAAAAGACTAAGCTAGCGGCACTGCCACCGAAAAAAGCAGTTCGTAACACTTAAACCGGCATTCTTAATTTGAGAACATTTTTGGTCGAAATTAAGATTGTGTTCTACTTGATTTAAGTAAGAAATCTTCTTTATTTAAGTATAATACAACTTTATTTTAGTATGAATTGTACTTTAATTAAGTTTAAGAATTTTCAAATCAAGTATGAATTGTACTAAAATGAAATATAATTAAGTCCGTAAAATAGCCATATTTATTCTTAAAACAGGTCTAAAATGTTCTTAAATGAACCATGCCCAATGCTTATATCAAGATGATATGCACCTTGCATCAAAAATATATAATTCTCATTTTAAACTGGACTTAGTCTTCAGAAAAGAATTATTCATACTACACTCAAGAACAGTATGTACTCCTTTTAAGTATTCAAATGCATTAACTTTAACATAACTTGGTCTTATAATAAGAACAAATCAAGCTCCACTAAAGAGTTTGAAATTCCATATTCCAGCCGAAAAAGTTCTTTACATAAGAACTTATAGTTCTTCAATTCAGAAGGCATTAGGTTTGCAGAAATAAAAAACTGGTTTTATTTTATTTTTGTCTTATTTTATTGTTTTAATGTATCGCATCATTGAGTTTGTTGATTCTTATTGTAGTATAATTCTGGAAACTTAAAAAGGAAATAATACATACATAAGTTATACATACTTCAGCCTTATATAAGACTTAGAATTCAATTAGAATTTAATTTAATTTTAATTTTGGGAAATGTAGTAGTAATATTGATTAAAAATATCAGTAAAAATCAATATTAAAAGCTCTTCAATTAAATTTTACCTTGCATTTCTCTTCGCCAGGTAAGTGACAGCAAATTTCGTCCAGCAACAGACTAAAATCGGCATATTTGATAGTTATCCCTGTTGAGAAGATCTCCTCAAGGATAATGCTTATAAGATCGTTCTTCATATCCTGGCTTAAAGACATCTGTTTTTTTCCTTGATCCAAAATAGCTCTCCCTTTATTGGTCTCCGCCAATAAGGTGCCCAAGCCTTTGCCTAGCACCTGCTTTGCCTTGTAATACAAATTAGGCGGCGTCTCCTTCGAATTTTCTATGTTTGTGCCAAGCTGCATTCATAAATATTTAATACATGTTTAAACTTCAGAAATGACTTACTATTGATTTTCTCCAAGACAGCAGCTTCTCTCGAAATCTCAAACAAGGACCCTAAGGTGGAACGGCTTCCTTTAAATCTTCCTCAGTTAAAATATTTTTTAAATAATCATATTGAATTTGTGCATCTAAGGATATTTAATTTATTATAATTCAGTCTTAAGTAAGTACTTGCATACAGTGTATAACATTAATATTCGGTTTTTTTTATGCAAGATTCTCCTTTAAATTTAAAGAAAAGTATAAGTATATAAAAAAAAGTATATATATTTAAAAATAAAATAAAATAAGCTTTCTATTGGAAATGCAATTGGCACCGTATTGATCTGCATTCACATATCGTATACCGAACTATCGATAGTAAAGTCTTTGTATAATGTAACCTCTCTAACGATTGTCGTTCTCTTTCTCTGCCCACCGCTATCGCCAACGAATGTGCAAAACTTAATCTCTGTATCAATTATCCTAAATAAAACTATTATTCACAACTCAAGCTAAGTTACAACAGTGTATGGGCCCAGCACGCTCTCACTGCGCCAGAAAATAGTTAGCAGAAAGATATTGAACAAATAGAGAGATTAAAAAGGCAAATTTCAATTTGTGGTGAAATTGCCGACGCGCACATACATACACATACATATGCATGTGCAAGAATTTGAGACTTCTGGGGACGAGACTGAAGGCGTCTAATTGGCGATCGAGAAAAGAAGAGTGTTCGTTGCTTGTGTAGCTCCGTGAAAAAATTTGCTTGTGTAGCAAAACTAAACGCAAACAGAAGGCGTCAAATTGGTGATAGAAAAAAAAGAAGAGTGTTCGTTGCATGTGTGGCTTCGTGAAATAGGTGCTTGTGTAGCAAAACTAAAAGCTAAATTTAAAGAAAAAAACGACACGCAGTGGATAAACGAAGATGCAAAGGCTAAGTCCGATCTCATTTTGGCCATGTCAACATCGGAACTAAGGCATACAAAAAACTGCGAAACTTCAAACGATGTCTGGAAGAAGCTGCATAGCACTTACCAGTCTACAGGGCCAGCCCGTAAAGCCGCACTGTTGAAATCCCTGATCCTACTAAAAATGAATGCAGGCGGAGACATGAGAAGCCACATATATATGTTTTCCGATTTAGTAGACAAAATAAAAGAAGTTGATCTCATGAATATTGACGATCTGTTAACCATTTTGCTACTGTACAGTATCCCTGATACAGTTTCGAATCGCGATTGAAACGCAGGAAAACCTAATCTTAACGGAGGCACTTAAAATAAAGTTATTAGACGAATACGAGGCGAGAAACAGAAATCAAAGCGAGTCGACGCCCGGAGCATTGTTGGCACACAAGAAGTATAATAACAGCAAGCCGAAAGAATTAAGCATTAATCAAAAGTTTAAGTTTAAATGTTACAACTGCTTAAAAGTCGGTCACCGTGCAGCTGAGTGCAGGTCGAAGCCAATAAAGAACCAGAATGATAGCATGTACATCAACGCAGCTTATCATACAAGCAGTGATTGCAGTAACTGGTGTCTAGACTCTGGAGCAACGTCACACATGTGCTCACAACAAAATATGTTCGTGAATCTTGAGCCTGCAGAAGGCCCGAAGCTCAAACTGGCAAATGATGAGGCTACAGACATAAAAGGATATGGATCCGTGCAGTTCTCGCCAAACAAAAAGTTCACCGCCAGCCTGAAGAACACGCTCTATGTGCCGGATTTAAGGACCAATCTCTTATCGGTCTCAAAAATATGTGATCACGGCTTCAATATTGTTTTTAAAAAGGAGAAAGCTGAAATAATTAGAGCTACAGGAGGAGAAATAGTGTTCACCGCTCATCGCAAATTGGACTTGTACCAGATAGAAGAAAAACACGAATGCAGCCAGATCGCTGCAGGTAAGCAAAACAGCATCAAAGAATGGCATGAACGTTTCGGCCATCTTAATGAGCCGGACCTAAGAGAACTAATAAGAAAAGGTATCTTAAAAACAATGTTCTTTGTGATTTAATTTTGGGCCTTAAGTCAATGGAATCAGAGAAAAGCAGCGGAGAAAACATTTTAACTAAAATTAAAAAAGTCTTCTCAAAATTTAATATTGATAACATTGACGAGATCATATTTGTAACAGATAGGGGAAGCAACATAATAAAAGCATTAGAAAACAACATCAGGCCTAACTGCAGCAGTCATCTTTTAAACAATTGTTTAGAACAATCATTTTCAGAAACAACGGATCTAATCGAAACAGTGACGACATGCAAAAAAATGGTTAGGTACTTCAAAAAAGCAAATTTGCAGCATAAGTTAAACACATCTCTAAAGAGTTCATGCCCAACAAGGTGGAACTCAAACTACGCAATGCTGAAATCTATCGACGATAATTGGGTGGCTGTCTACAATATATTAAGCGAGAAAGGGGCCGAAAGATTGATGGATGTCAATAGGTCAACATTAAAAATGTTAGTTGGGTTGCTGGAATCCTTCGAAAGGATTTTTAAAGAACTTCAAACTTGCAGCTCGCCTTCAATTTGTTTTGTGCTGCCTTCAATTACAAAAATTTGTGTGCTATGCGAGCCAAATATATCAGACATCTCATCAATTGCAACATTAAAAGAAACAATAAAAACAAATGTTGTTGGCATATGGACAGCAAATTTGACCATATGGCACAAGGTGGCGTTTTTTTTGTATCCCCCGGCTGCACATATGCAGGATACAGACCTGGCCGACATTAAACAGCAAAAGAAAGTGACACAACCCATGTTTCTAGTCCTTATACGTCCTGCACAGAAATGTCCACTTTATCAGAGCCGTCACCAAGCATAAGATCTGTTTCAAAACCAGAATTTTTTTCCCAACATTAGTTAATAAGAACTCTAGAGAATCCCCAATAGAAGAAATAGTCATGAAAAAGTCATGATTTCGATGTACTGCAGTGGTGGATAGTAAATGAAAACCGTTACCCTCTTCTGTCAAAGGTGGCATTGAAGTTTCTTTCAATACCTGCAAGTAGTGCACCGGCTGAAAGAGTATTTTCATTAGCAGGCAATGTCATTACTGAAAAGCGGAATAGGTTGGGACCAACATCTATTGACAGTTTACTATTTTTGCACTCTTATTACAAGCATATTAACAAATCACAATAAGTTATATTTACCTTTTTTATAATTCACATGCTCAATTTCATTCATTCTTTTTTTTTATTTAATACTAGTCATTGGAGACAAAATTTCATTATCATATTTTTAAGCATGTTGTAAGACCTAGTTATTGAAGACGCATTCACTTGTAATAATTATAAGCATTTGTTACTTTCATATTTGTAACTGAAGACTGAACTATTAACGACTGAATTACCAGTTCCTTTATCTGTATGAACGATCTCAAATTCATATAAAATATGTAATGACTTTCTTAAAACCATTAAAATTAAATACACGCAATGAAGCAGCAAAACACGGCTTTTATTTTCATCTCACATATATGTGCATACTCAAAAACAAATATGTATGCATGTATGATGCTAATTGCAGAATAACAACAACACACGTGTCTCTCACATATTGTTTGTGTCAAGTGTTGTGCTCTCAATTTCGCTCATTCCTTTTGCTTTAGCATATAAATCGGCGTCAACTCATGTATACATGCAGAAAAGAGCACGAAATCGTTTTGCGAGTGTGCGTATGAGCATGTCCGAAAATATCAGTGCAAGGCAACAAACCTTATTTAAGAGTGCCGATCACACTCTAAGTGCCATAAACGCACAAATGATTCGGGTACACTTATTGTTTGGGTGTACCCTTGCCGTTCTCTGGTAAGCTATCGTATTGCTTGGGCATCGAGTTTAAACAAAACAAAGACAAAACAGAGTTTACCATGGGCCAGCAAAAATATATCGCAGATATTCTCAAACGGTTCAATATGGAGAATTGTAAGCCCGTAAATACACCAATCAACACGAATGAGAAATTGTCAACTGAAATGTGTCCAAAAACCGAAGACGAGAAAGAAGATGTTTCCAACGTGCCGTACCAGAGTTTAGTAGGAGCCCTAATGTGGTTGGCAGTATCAACGTGCCCTGATATTGCATTTGCAGTGAGTGCACTGAGTCAATACAATACTAACTTTGGAAAACAACATTGGATTGCTGCGAAAAGGGTATTACGTTACCTAAAGGGCACTCAGAACTGTTGCCTGGTTTACAAACGAAGTGGCAAAGACCTTGTAGGCTACGCCAATGCTGACTGGGCCGCCAACATTGATGATCGCAGATTTTTTTATACCCTTGCAGAGGGTATAATGATTTCAGTCAGAAGTTTGCAACGCAGTGAAGGAGACGTTTCCGACCCCATAAAGTATATATATTCTTGATCAGCATGACTAGACGAGTCGATCTAGCCATGTCCGTCTGTCCGTCCGTTTCTACGCAAACTAGTCTCTCAGTTTTAAAGCTATCGGGCTGAAACTTTCCCAAAAGTCTTATGTCTTTTGCAGGTAGTATATAAGTCGGAACCAGCCGGATCGGACAACTATATCTTATAGCTCCCATAGGAATAATCGGACAAATAAATGAAAAAAAATTATATCTTTGGTGTTTTTTAGCATATAACCTCCTAAGCTTGGAAATAACAATTTTTAAATAATTTTGAATTTTGAATTAAATTTTATCGAAATCGGACGACTATATCATATAGCTGCCATAGGAACGATCGGAAAATTTGTGGAAAAATAATATGAAAAAAATTATAGCTTCGGTGTTTTTCAACATATAACCTCTAACGCTTGGAAATAACATTTTTTATTTAGTTCTGAATTTCGAATTAAATTTTATCAAAATCGGACGACTATGTCATATAGCTGCCATAGGAACGATCGGAAAATTGGTAGGAAAATAATATGAAACAAATTATAGCTTCGGTGTTTTTTGACATATTATCTTATACTATTGGGAATATCATTTTTTGTGTTTTTAAATTTAATAATTATAGCTGCAAGGGTATATAAGCTTCGGCTTGCCGAAGCTAACTTCCTTTCTTGTTCAGGTTTTGCTTTTAAGTTCGCAGGTGCAGCAATATCCTGGGAATGCCGAAAGCAACGGACGGTTGCATTATCAAGCACAGAAGCAGAGTATATGGCTCTGTTTGACTCCTCAAAGGAAGCTGTTCATCTTAGAAGCTTTCTACAAGAAGTTTTGGGCCAACTGAAGACGACCATCATCTTCAACGACAACCAAGGAGCTGGCCAACTTACACGCAACCCCGTGTTCCACAAACGCACCAAGCACGTTGACATCCGCCACCATTTCATCCGAGAGCTGGTTGAAGAAGGGACTGTTTCAGTAAACTACATTCCAACAACCGAGATGCCAGCAGACATATTGACAAAGGGACTCGGTGCTTCAAAACACAATACCTGCAAGACAGCCTTGGGTCCAGTCGATCAACGCCTTACCAATTGAGGGGAAGTATTGGAAATGCAATTGGCACCGTATTGATTGGCATTCACATATCGTATACCGAACTATCGATAGTAAAGTCTTTGTATAATGTAACCTCTCTAACGATTGTCTTTCTCTTTCTCTGCCCACCGCTATCGCCAACGAATGTGTAAAACTTAATCTCTGTATCAATTATCCTAAATATAACTATTATTCACAACTCAAGCTAAATTACAACACTTTCTGCATCATTACATTTTTTGTTTTTATTAGTTTCAAACATTTTACTCACGTTTGAAGTTGAAAAAAACAAACCGAATATTAATGTTATACACTGAATATATGTACATATATACAGTGACATATCCATAGCACCGCATACTCCTATGTACATGTCCACACATACACACACACATTATGCAGTCACCCTCAAGACACCCTCTAAGAAATAAGAACCCAAATTTAATTGTCAACAAGCCAATGGAAAATTACCGAACTATAAGACAAAGGAAATTTCCATGTAACAAAAAACCACAGTCTGTAGACTAAACAATTAGAACGAGCCGCTGTTCAGACTATCGGCCCGTTCCCACAATTCAGGATGCTCAGATTTCGGGACCCAAGTCTGGAGTCCAAAGTCCAAATTTAGAGAATCACTCAATAGCAATAAGTCCCACTCACAAAAAGCTCTAAAGCTTAAAACCGAGGTATGATCGTAAATGAAGTAGGAGTTAGAGATTGAGTTCAGTTTGAGATTTGTCAACAGCAAGTCGGTGTTCTTCCAAAATATTGTAACCAGTGTAAATTAAATTAAATAAAGTTTTTTTTTTAAATACACTTATGGTGCAGAAATTTAATTGGCGCAGCCGGTAGGATCTCAAAAGTCCTTTTAAAAAGTCACCGGTACTGATCAACTAGAAGGATAATACTAAACGACTAGTTTATCCTGATCAGCGTTAAACATCCGTGAACAAACAAAAAGACAAAAATCGAGATCCGCATAAGAATCTATGTGTAAAAATCGCATGAAGAACTTATAACAATAAAATCCAATTCGGTCAATGTGCGCTTGAAAAATCTAAAGCAAAAGTGCCAATATTGAGAAACAAAAAGTCTATGTATAATAACCAATAGACTAAATTAAAATCCAAATCGGTCAATACGCGCTAAAGAAAAATTTAAAAGTGCATATATTGAAAAAACAATAAAAAATGGCAAATCCCCCAAATCTACCACAACTGTCCGAGATTCATCTGAATCAATTAATCGGTCAAATTAAAGAATTGCCATATTTCGATGGAAACCCATCGGAATTAAGTCGGTATATAGCCAGAGTGGAGTACCTTCTACAACTATACCCCACTCAAGACGTCCGTCAAATTCACATCATATACGGAGCTATAGAGAGGACCATTGTTGACTCAGCCCAGAGGGTCATCGAGGAGGAAAAATCTAATACCTGGATAACAACTAAAGCAGCTCTAATCAAGGCCTTCAAGGATCATAGACCTTACGAGGATATTATACAACATGTTCGGGACACACAATATCAGGGAAGCATAAGTAAGTTCGTTAATGAACTACAAATTAGGTCTTCAAAAGTAAATAATAAGTTAGAGTTAGAATCGGATCAAATGGAAAGATCAATTTATACAAATTTTTTAAACAAAACAATTAAAGATTGTATTGAGAAAAAACTTCCCGACAGATTATACAATTCTCTATCCAAAAAGGATATCTCAACACTTGCTAACTTAAAAGAATCAGCAATGATTTTAGGTCATTGGGATTCAGACCCTTTTGACAATTACAAACCTAAACGTCATGATAACCGAAGGAATTCGGGAAGTAACCTTTCACATCAAAATCATTACTATCAAAAATATAATTCACAGACACATAGTTATCCAAGATATAATTACAATAACAATTTAAACAACTCAACAAATCCCCAAGGTTCAACGAACAGAAATCAAATTCCCCCTAGAAATCAGGGAAATTATCAAGAATTTAGGAGAAACTTAGACCAAGGCAGGGCACAAAACCCTCTAAATTTCCAGGCATCCACATCAAGTAATTCCCCAAACGCACCAGTCAAAAGACAGAGAGAAAACGAAAGTACGCAGAATAGAATGGACGTAAATTTTCAGCAAGCTGCCTCGGATAAGAAAATGTTGCCCATATGTCAGAGTAGCAATCAAAGGAAAACTCCTTAGAGCAATGATAGATACCGGGTCATCTATCAATTTAATGACAGAAAATTTTGGAAACGATAAAGAACAAGAAGAAAAATTAAAAGTATTTACAATAAACGGATCAATGGAACTAAAGAAAAGCATAACATTAAATCCATGCAAAATTTGTCCGACTAAACAAAAATTTTATTTACATAAATTTTCCAACAATTACGATATCTTAATAGGCAGAGATTACCTAAAAGACAGCAAGGCAAAAATAAATTACGAAGAAGAAACAGTGATGTTAGGAGACACGCTACTTTATATAAAGTATGGCGAAAACGATATAGTAGAGGACAAGACCGCAGTAAAATGCCTTAGTCCACCATCGGTTGAAAAAATGATTGAAGAGGATAAGACCGCATCAGAATGCCTTAATCCGCCCTTATCAAAAGACCAATCATTTAATTTTGCTATCAATAACGAGTTAAAAGAATGCAATGAATACAGATTAGAACATTTAAATGAGGAAGAGAAGGAAAATTTAAAAAGGGTTTTATTCGAATATAATGACATCCAGTACAAGGAAGGTGAAAACTTGACTTTTACAAGTACTATCAGACATTCGATACAAACAAAACACAAGGACCCAGTATACAGAAAGCCATACAAATACCCTCAAACTTTCGATGAGGAGGTTAACAAACAAATAATTGAAATGATTGAACAGGGAATAATTCGCAAATCAAAATCTCCCTATTGCTCACTAATTTGGATAGTTCCAAAGAAAAGTGATGCCTCAGGAAAACCGAAATTCAGACTAGTTGTAGATTACAGAAATTTAAATGAAATTACTATCAACGATAAATTCCCAATACCCAGAATGGATGAGATATTGGACAAATTAGGAAGATGTCAGTATTTCACTACTATTGATTTAGCCAAAGGCTTCCATCAAATTCAAATGGAATCAGAATCAATAGCGAAAACAGCATTCTCAACAAAACATGGTCATTACGAATACACTCGAATGCCATTTGGCCTTAAAAACGCCCCCGCTACCTTCCAAAGATGCATGAACAATTTATTAGAGGATTTAATCTATAAAGATTGTTTAGTATACCTAGATGATATAATAATTTTTTCCACTTTATTGGAGGAACACATTTTATCATTGAAGAAGGTATTCCAAAAACTACGAGATGCGAATTTAAAATTACAATTGGATAAATGCGAATTTATGAAAAAAGAAACAGAGTTCCTAGGTCATATAGTAACAACTACAGGCATAAAACCAAATCCAAAAAAAATAAGTGCCATTATAAATTTCCCGATACCTAAAACCCCAAAAGAAATAAAATCATTTTTAGGATTATGTGGATTTTATCGGAAATTCATACCAAACTTTGCAAATATTGTAAAACCAATGACAATAAAACTGAAGAAATGCCAGCAGAACCCTTAATGAACACGAAATAAATTATTCCACTATAGAAAAAGAACTCTTAGCAATTGTATGGGCCACCAAATATTTCCGGTCATATTTATTCGGCAGACCTTTTGAAATACTAAGCGATCACAAACCTTTAGTTTGGTTAAACAATATTAAGGAACCGAATATGAAATTACAAAGATGGAAGATAAAACTAAACGAATACGATTATCAAATTAAATATTTGCCAGGAAAAGAGAATTATGTAGCCGACGCATTATCTAGAACCAAAATAGAAGAAACTATGCATACAGAAAATTCTGAAGAAAACATACTAGAAGAAACTGCTAGTAACGCAGATGCAACGGTGCACAGTGCCCAAGAAGATAACCAAAACTACATTTCCATAACTGAGAGACCATTTAACTACTTTTCCCGACAAATCGAACTAATTAAAGGAAATGAAGATACAATTGAAATAACGCACTACTTTCACAAATTAAAAATTAAAATTATTTATAAAGATTTGACAGAAACTTCACCAAAAGAAATAATTAAAGAATATTTATGCACTAAAAAGAGCGCAGTTTATTTCCATAATGACTCAGATTTCCTCACATTCCAAAAAGCCTATGTAGAAATTATAAGTACTAACCATTTAACAAAATTAGTAAGATGTACAGCCAGACTCGAAGACATATTGACATATACAGACTTTAAAGAAACAATTTTGAAAAGACATAAAGAACTTTTACACCCAGGAATCGAAAAAACTATTAAATGGTTCAGAGAAAAATATTATTTCCCTGATTATCAAAAGTTAATTCAAAACATAATAAATGAATGTGAAATTTGTAACATCGCTAAAACAGAACATAGAAATACTAAACTGACATTTGAACTTACCCCAGAAATTCAAAATATAAGAGAAAAATTTGTCATGGATTTTTATATGGTTGGTAATCAACAATTTTTATCATGTATTGATGTATATTCAAAATTTGCTACCCTAGTGGAAGTCACAGGTAGAGATTGGTTAGAAGCCAAAAGAGCTATCATGAAAGTATTCAATGAAATGGGAAAACCACAAGAAATTAAGGCAGATAAAGACTCAGCATTTATGTGTGTAGCCTTACACAATTGGTTAAATTCAGAAGGAGTACAAATTCAAGTAACAACAAGCAAAAACGGTATTTCGGACATAGAAAGATTTCATAAAACAGTAAATGAAAAACTAAGAATTATAGGAAGCGAATCAGACATTGAAAACAGACATACTAAGTTCGAATTAATCCTTTATATTTACAATCACAAAACAAAACATAATGCTACAAATCAAATACCAGCTGACATATTTATGTATGCAGGAACTCCTGATTATGACACACAAGAAAGGAAAACGGATAGAATTGAAAAATTAAATGAGAAACGTCAGGATTACGAAATAGATCCAAAATACAAACAAGCCCCTCTAGTGAAATCCAAGACTACAAATCCATTTAAAAAGACAGGAACTTTGAAGAAAGTAGATGAAAAACATTTTGAAGAAACGAATAGAGGAAGAAAGATTGTTCATTATAAATCAAAGTTCAAAAAGAAGAAGAAAATTAATAAAAGTAAATATGATAATTCCAGGCAAACAGAAGGAAATGAACGGACTCAGGAACAACTCGGTGAAAACGATAATTTTCTCTATTATATTAGCAACTGTAATCCAACTGACAATTGGACAAAGTATTGAAATAAACCCCATAAAGGCACAAAATGGATATCTTGTATTTAAAACAGGATCAATCGAAATCCCAACTAATTATGAATACCATTACTTAAGCGTAAATATAACAAAAACCGAACAAACATTTGAAGATCTTTTAAAAGAAGCCGATGAATTTAATGATGTTATTCAAATCAGATATTTAGTAGAAAAACTTAAAAGAGAAATCAATGGAATTACAATAGCAAAACGTAGTAAGAGAGGTCTATTTAATATTGTAGGAACAGTTTACAAATATTTATTCGGAACTTTAGATCAAGATGATAAGGATGAGATGGAACAGAAAATTAACAACTTGGTAGACACCAGCGTTCAAAACACAGTTTTAAACATGATTATCGATGTCATAAATAACGGAATCGAAATAATTAACAAACTAAAAGAAAAAGGAGAAAGAGATCAACAAGTTAGCGTTTTAATATTTAACTTGCAACACTTTACAGAATATGTAGAAGATATCGAACTAGGAATGCAAATGACAAGATTGGGATTATTTAATCCAAAATTACTAAAACACGATCATTTAAAAAATATGAACCCTGAGAAATTGTTGAGAATTAAAACATCAACTTGGCTTAAAACAGATACAAATGAAACTTTAATTATTTCCCATATTCCTTCAGAGATAGTGAAATCTCCCGTTTATGAAATTATTCCTTATCCCGACGAAAATAACAATATTTTAACAGAAAATATACTTGATAAATATTTCATATATAAAGATAAAATTTTTAATAAAGAAACAGGAAAAATTGTAATCGATGATTGCATAAATGGAATAATTAGACAGGAAAACACTGAATGTAAATATACGAAAACTTACAAAAATTTCCAAATTAATTTTGTTGAACCCAATATTTAATTGACATGGAATATCCCTAAAACATTGCTTAATCAAAATTGCATTAATAAAGAAATTTCTATAGTCGGAAGTAACCTCATTAAAATCCTTAATTGTTCAATACAATTAGATGAATTCACTCTTTCAAATTCAATGTTAGATTACACACAGAGTGTTTACATAAACAATAATGTAACAAAATTAGAACCATTGTCTTATATTCAAACAAAAGAAATAATAGAATCACATAAAAAATATTATAATGTATTTCAAACAATTACTTTAACAACCTTTGTAATAATAATTATAAGCATTTTATTGTATTTATGGTATAAATTTAAGAACATACCAAGAAAACTTATTGTAAAATATATAAAACCAAAGGAAGAAACACCAAAAAGTACAGAAATTGTAAACGATCTACCCAATCAAATTAACATAGAAGAAAATGTAATGTTATACCCAAGATTATCGACCTGAGGACAGGCCAAATTCAACGGATGGGGGAGTGACATATCCATAGCACCGCATACTCCTATGTACATGTCCACACATACACACATACACACACACATTATGCAGTCACCCTCAAGACACCCTCTAAGAAATAAGAACCCAAATTTAATTGTCAACAAGCCAATGGAAAATTACCGAACTATAAGACAAAGGAAATTTCCATGTAACAAAAAACCACAGTCTGTAGACTAAACAATTAGAACGAGCCGCTGTTCAGACTATCGGCCCGTTCCCACAATTCAGGATGCTCAGATTTCGGGACCCAAGTCTGGAGTCCAAAGTCCAAATTTAGAGAATCACTCAATAGCAATAAGTCCCACTCACAAAAAGCTCTAAAGCTTAAAACCGAGGTATGATCGTAAATGAAGTAGGAGTTAGAGATTGAGTTCAGTTTGAGATTTGTCAACAGCAAGTCGGTGTTCTTCCAAAATATTGTAACCAGTGTAAATTAAATTAAATAAAGTTTTTTTTTTAAATACACTTATGGTGCAGAAATTTAATTATACATATATGTACATATGTACACTGGCGAAGCACATGGTCATGCTTGCATAAGCCATTGCGATAAAAATGATAATTCTGTAAGAATCTTTAAAAATGTAGTATAATTTGTTAAATAAAAACCCGCAAAACTTTATTACTGGATCGCAATTATTAATGCAAGCCTAAGCATGTGCTTTGCCAGTGTATCTACATATATGTGTATATGAATGTGTGTTGACAAGTCACAACACGCGGTTTTTTTTAGTATCACTCGAGTTTTGATCAAAACTGTACACATACATATGTTCAAAGGCGAAAACTACGAAAAGCGCGCCTTTTCTTGCGGTATGCGTCTATGCACATGCATACATACATATACATGTAATTGGTAGTATTTTGTCAGATGTGTGTATGTTTAGAGAAAACGAAAATGCGCTTTAAGCCTAGTACTCAGATCGGCTAAGAGTTTCACTAGTCGAAAAATTTTATTCTTTGTAGTGTGACCGAAGTTTTCAAAGTTCACCCGCAATGCATGTAGCATGGTCTTACTGACAAGCAGCTGGGTTTGTTGCCAAACGGAAAACAAAACAAGGAAGAACGCTACAGTCGAGTACCTCGACTATAAGACTCGTTACTCAGCTAAAGGGACCAAAGGAAAATGGAGATATGCACGCAGCAAAGCGAGATTGAAATGCGCCACCTACCGGAGTGGGCATGGCAATTTTTTTTTGAATCAATCGATAGGTATTGACGAGACCAATACATTTTAGTTAAAATTTTTTATATAGCATGAAAATTGTGGGCGCCACAGGCTTGGGCGGTTTGTGGGCGTTAGAGTGGGCTGCGCTCAAGCCTACGGAATCTAAGTCTGAAATCACATTTCTCTCCGAGATATACGCGTTAATATTTACGATTTTTTGAAGTTTGTGGGCGGTTTGTGGGCGTACAAGTGGGCGTAGCAAACTTTTTTTTATCAATCGATAGGTATTGATGAGAACAATACATTTCGGTTAAAATTTTTATTCTAGCATCAAAACTGTAGGAGCCAAAGTTTTGGGAGGTTTGTGGGCGTTAGAGTGGGCGTGGCACTCTACTGAAACAAACTTGCGCTGCGTAAGAAGCTCAGGAATCTGCACGCCAAATCTCAATAGCCTAGCTCTCATAGTTTCCGAGATCTCAGCGTTCATCCGGACAGACAGACGGAGAGACGGACAGACGGATAGACGGACAGACGGACAGACGGACATGGCTAGATCGACTCGGCTAGTGATCCTGATCAAGAATATATATACTTTATGGGGTCGGAAACGCTTCCTTCTGCCTGTTACATACTTTCCGACGAATCTAGTATACCCTTTTACTCTACGAGTAACGGGTATAACAATTGGAGAAATTTAAAAAGGAGGAGTCTGCTGGTACACAAAGAAATTAAATTAAAAATAGATGGAATGTTCAACGAATGTTTTTTTTTATGTAAATTAGTTGTTTAAAGCTTCCTTTTCGTCCCACGGTTGCTTCGCCATCTTTCCCGCGCCACCGCAGTCCAGCTCCGAGTCACAATAGGCATATTGGACATTGAGGAAATGGGAGCCGGATTGGGAACAGGGTTGATCCGCTGATGCTGCAGGAAGTCGCCCAGCATCCTGGCAGTGGCTGAACATGGCTTCTACAACTGTTCCTTAGCTGGCGCCCTATTTTCCTCCTCCCTGTAGAAGCCAGCGCGTCCTCCAGCTCCGCTTAAGCTGCCAAGTAGCTGGTGGTTATGGTATACGGAGTCCTAATGGAGAGGTCTTCGGAGATCATATTACTGGTGGTTCTGCTGAAAAGATACTTCTATTAATAAAACGCAACCAAATTATTTTGGCTAGATCTTACTTTCTTTGCCAGGACACGCCCGGCAGGATGTCCATGTAGAGAGCGAAGTCCCACTTGGCATGTTCCTTCCCACTGGGATTCTCTAGTGGATCTCCTCCAACACTTCAACTATTCTGCGGACTTGCCCCTGTTGTGGTATTGCTTCCTGTCGGTCAAATCCCACAATAATGGGTATCAGCTTGGATTAGGCGTCCTTTTTCATCTGCGCTGACCTCCTTTAACCGTTTTTGGGGTTTTTCTGCCATTTAACATTTTTAAATTCCCCACCGCTTCTGCACGAACACCGCCAAAGATTAAATTTCTTATTCTTTGGGCCGCGGGTAATGGCGTTCATCGAAAATTCACTCCCGAAATCTGGTATTTTTTTCTGGTATTTCCTTAGCTCATCTGAGTACCGCGCTAAGAAACAGACCCGACGAAAACCTTTAGCCGCCTGTTTGCCTCTCGCTCACTCCTATGGTTAGCTCGCGGTTTTCGTCGATGTGAGTACTAGGCTTTAGCACTCAAAAATGTACATACACATACATAAGTACATATGTATTTAGCGAAAAAAACTATAAAAAGTGAGTACTTTTCGCAGGAAGGTTCTATGTACAAATCTAACTTGTAGTATTTTGCCTGTATAAGTGTGCTTGCTCAATGTAGTTTTCCAGGAAAAAACAAGGGAGAACGCTATAGTCGAGTACCTCGACTATCAGATACCCGTTACTCAGCGACCAAAGGGAAATGGAGATATGCAAGCAGCAAAGCGAGATTTAAATGCGCCACCTACCGGCGGAAGACAGATTTAAGCGTTGTGTGCGTTAGGGTAGGCGTGACAAATTCATTATTCAATAGAATAAGTTAGCCGCGCACTTTGCTCTCTCTGAGCGCCGGCAGTGCTTTTCTCTTTGCCGCTAAGTTCGGCCGGCAACTATTTACATACACACACATACACGCGTAAAAACATTTCGCATTGTCTGGCTCTGACGTCATAGCTTTTTTTCTTGGGAGGTTTGTGGGCGTTAGAGGGGGCGTAGAAAATTTTTTTTGGGTCAATCGATAGGTATGGACAAGACTAATACATTTCAGTTAAAATTTTCTATCTAACATCAAAACTGTAGGAGCCACAGTTTTGGGCGGTTTGTGGGCGTTAGAGTGGGCGTGGCAGTCTACTGAAACAAACTTGCGCTGCGTAAGAAGCTCAGGAATCTGCACGCCAAATCTCAATAGCCTAGCTCTCATAGTTTCCGAGATCTCAGCGTTCATCCGGACAGACGGACAGACGGACAGACGGACAGACGGACAGACGGACATGGCTAGATCGACTCGGCTAGTGATCCTGATCAAGAATATATATACTTTATGGGGTCGGAAACGCTTCCTTCTGCCTGTTACATACTTTCCGACGAATCTAGTATACCCTTTTACTCTTCGAGTAACGGGTATAAAAACCACGTGCTGCGCTTTTCGCAGGAATAGCAAGTGCACAATTATTACTTCACTTCAATTCACAATTGTTACACATTGGATATCGCGTTATTATTACTTACTTTCGAGGTAATCCCGAACATCTTCCAGTTCATATTTTTGTAAAAACTCTTGGAGCTTCGCTTCCCTTTTTGCACTCATTTTCACTCAACTTTGACACACGCGATCAGATCAAAAGTGAATGGCTCCTTTCTAGAGCTGGGGCTACCATTCAATTGTATCGATATTTCAAATATCATCTCGTGTTGGTATCGAGATTTTTGTTCTATTGTAAACTTTACCTATTGTATGTATTAAGCTAAACGTTTTTGGAATTAAATTTATTAAAATATTAGTTATATTAATATTAATAATAATATTGCGCTTTTTGTATACATGTTCGTGAACTTAACTTCTATTTCTGGGATTGAGTTGTACAATACACCAGCTAGAAAAGATGTTAAAACCCATTTATAGACATATATATGTTCTTAAAGAGGTTATGGTTTAAAGAGTTCTTTAT
The DNA here is from genome assembly GCF_014743375.2 of Drosophila subpulchrella. NCBI lineage: Eukaryota > Metazoa > Arthropoda > Insecta > Diptera > Drosophilidae > Drosophila > Drosophila subpulchrella. The sequence goes on from NW_023665636.1 coordinate 892,176, forward strand.
ACTTTTTTAATGTTTTGATTCAAATGAATACTTTTAATTTTGGGCAAGCTTCAGACTATCGATATTTTTTCAGCCCATCGCTTACATTATAGGAAAACACTTACACTTGTGTCATTGCACAATTGTGGATGTGTATAAGCGATCAGGCGTAGATTGGGCTGTATGAAAAATGCAGACGTATTTCCGTAATCCGTTTCAGAGTACATATGTATATACGGGCAATTATTAATTTCCTATTTCTTTCTCCGATCTAAGCACAAAAAGTGCTTGAGGATCTGTTTTATAACATTTTTTTATGTTTGCGATTTTTGTCTACACTACACTAAGTGCAAAATCTATTTAAATTAAGCAAGATTTGTTCTTTTTTAGCAAACATAATAAGAGCGTTATATTATTGACTTAAGCACAAACTGTACTTGTTGGTATACTTTATATTTTTGATGTTTTGTACTATAAATGAGAATATTTCATTCCTATTTTAAGGATACTAAAACCGGATTTTTCTTGAATCAAAAAACATTTTCGGATAGTTTTTGTTTTAAGAATGACTTATTCTTGATTTTTTTGAAGTTTTGTAGTACTAATGAGAAAAATTCATTCCTATTTTAAGAATACTAAAACTTAATTTTCTGATATTAAGTACTTTTAGTGATCACATTAAGAATGTTCGTGCTTACCAAGAAACATTTTTTTTTTTCAGAATATATTATACTTAGAAATCGTACTTGTTTGGTCCTGTTTATTGAATAATGTTCTTGAATCAAGCACTTTTTCGGAGAATTTGTTTTAAGAACGATTTATTCTTAATTCAAAAACGCTCAACATACTCATTCTTAAAACAAGCCCAAAAAATACTATCCGAAGTCAGTATTAATCGCGCTCAAATTTAGGATGCGTTTTTTTCTGAGTGTAATTAAAAAAAGATCTTTCCAAGCGTAGGAGGTTATATGTTAAGGAACACCGAAGCTATAATTTGTTTTATATTATTTTCCCACCAATTTTACGATCGTTCCTATGGCAGCTTATGATATAGTCTTCCGATTTTGATAAAATTTAATTCGAAATTCAAAACTAATTAAAAAATGTTTTTTCCAAGGAATGGAGGTAATATGTTGAAAAACACAAAAGATATAATTTTTTTACATTTGTTTTCCGATTATTCCTATGGGAGCTATAAGATGTAGTTGTCCGATCCGGCTGGTTCCGACTTATATACTACCTGCAAAAGATATAAGACTTTTGGGAAAGATAGCTTTAAAACTGAGAGACTAGTTTGCGTAGAAACGGACAGACAGACGGACAGACGGACATGGCTAGATCGCCTCGTCTAGTGATGCTGATCAAGAATATATATACTTTATGGAGTCGGAAACGTCTCCTTCACTGCGTTGCAAACTTCTGACTGAAATAATTATACCAGGGTATACAAGGGTATAAAAACACCGAAGCTATAATTTGTTTCATATTATTTTCCCACCAATTTTCCGATCGTTCCTATAGCAGCTATATGATATAGTCGTCCGATTTTGATAAAATTAAATTCAAAACTCAGAACTAATTCAAAAATGTTATTTCCAAGCGTAGAGGTTATATGTTAAAAAACACCGAAGCTATAAATTGTTTCATATTATTTTCCCACCGATTTTACGATCGTTCCTATGGCAGCTATATGATATAGTCGTCCGATTTTGATAAAATTAAATTCGAATTTCAGAACTAATTAAAAAAAGATATTTCCAAGCGTAGGAGGTTTGTAACGAACTGATTTTGTATGTCTGCTCGCTACGAGATTCGTGCGGCTAGCTCAGAAGATTGTGTGTTCGTTCCACCAAATTTATATGACGTGACTGCCCCGTAGATCAGTTAGAAAACAAAGGGTTAAAATGGTAACAGTGGGATTTATTCTCGTGGTATTGGTACAGCGGGTGTGTGGCTGGGCTGGCTTCTATATCTCCTTGCTCTGGTTCCGCCGGCTGCTGGTGCTCCTCCTTCTGGCTTGTCGACGCGTTGACTCGGCTTCCGCTTGGCTCCTGGGTCTCGGGACGCTCGTAGTGGCCGCCTCTGCTCGCTTGCCGACGCGCTGCCTCGGGGTCGCTAGTTGCGCCTTAGACTCGCAGAGAGTTCGGCCTTGTGGGCTTAGGGAAGCGTCACCGTTCTCAGACTAGGGTGAACAAGCCTTGCTCTCCAGGCCGACGCCTTTCGAGGCAATACCTGTCCCTTGCTCTGTCCCGGACGGTCCCGCTAGGTTCTTGCTCAGATCGCGCTGACAGTCCAGGCTGTCGCTAGGAAGCTGCCTAGCAGTTCACTTTGCTTTACGCCTAGCGCAGACGAACGTTCCACCCGGCTTCACCCTAATGCTTATCGTCCGTGACGCGCCTGCGCTCCCCAATGAGCTTCGCGCGGCGATGGTAACGTGGCTGCCGGAAGTGTCTGCTGGCGTCGCTGCCGATGTCTTCTGCGTTGTCTCCTGACCAGTAGCTTGTCGTTCTGGCACTCGGGGAGTTGGGTGGTTGCAGTTCAGGAACTTCGCCGGTAATCGAAGGGCTCTCCAGGCGCTCGCCTCTCGAAACCACAAACCGATCTACCGCTCGTCCGTCACGCCAGGTCCTGCTTGGTCGGGCAAGGTACGCTGGGTCTCCGACAACTTTCCTCCCCGAACTGACGGTTCCTCGTCGTAGGTCTCTTCCGCTTGTCTCTGACGGACCCGCCGGGCGACTCGCCAGGGTGTGGTCGCGACAAAGTTGGAAAACGAACGCCTTGACTTAGCCGTGTGATGCCTTCCGGAACTCAGCCACTTGTGTCTCAATTCGGAGATTCCTGATGTCCCAATCTCGAACGTCTCGACGTGGCGATCTTGCTCCTTGTGTGCTTCCCACGGCGCTGCTTCCGACGACTCGCTTGGTTGTAGCTCCCTCGTAGATTACTTGCTTGACTGACTGTTCACTTAGTACTTTAACTGATCTTGAAGGTTTCACTCCTCGTGATCGACTGATCCAGCTGCCAGCGCTCTGCGGCCTTATTTAGGGCTTTGTAACGAACTGATTTTGTATGTCTGCTCGCTACGAGATTCGTGCGGCTAGCTCAGAAGATTGTGTGTTCGTCCCACCAAATTTATATGACGTGACTGCCCCGTAGATCAGTGAGAAAACAAAAGGTTCAAATGGCAACAGTGGGATTTATTCTCGTGGTATTGGTACAGCGGGTGTGTGGCTATGCTGGCTCCTGTATCTCCTTGCTCTGGCTCCGCCGGCTGCTGGTGCTCCTCCTTCTGGCTTGTCGACGCGTTGACTCGGCTTCCGCTTGGCTCCTGGGTCTCGGGACGCTCGTAGTGGCCGCCTCTGCTCACTCGCCGACGCGCTGCCTCGGGGTCGCTTGTTGCGCCTTAGACTCGCAAAGAGCTCGGCCTTGTGGGCTTAGGGAAGCGTCACCGTTCTCAGACTAGGGTGAACAAGCCGTGCTCTCCAGGCCGACGCCTTTCGAGGCAATACCTGTCCCTTGCTCTGTCCCGGACGGTCCCGGACGGTCCCGCTAGGTTCTTGCTCAGATCGCGCTGACAGTCCAGGCTGTCGCCAGGAGGCTGCCTAGCAGTTCACTTCGCTTTACGCCTAGCGCAGACGAACGTTCCACCCGGCTTCACCCTAATGCTTATCGTCCGTGACGCGCCTGCGCTACCCAATGAGCTCCGCGCGGCGGTGGTAACGTGGCTGCCGGAAATGTCTGCTGGCGTCGCTGCCGATGTCTTCTGCGTTGTCTCCTGACCAGTAGCTTGTCGTTCTGGCACTCGGGGAGTTGGGTGGTTGCAGTTCAGGAACTTCGCCGGTAATCGAAGGGCTCTCCAGGCGCTCGCCTCTCGAAACCACAAACCGATCTACCGCTCGTCCGTCACGCCAGGTCCTGCTTGGTCGGGCAAGGTACGCTGGGTCTCCGACAACTTTCCTCCCCGAACTGACGGTTCCTCGTCGTAGGTCTCTTCCGCTTGTCTCTGACGGACCCGCCGGGCGACTCGCCAGGGTGTGGTCGCGACAAAGTTGGAAAACGAACGCCTTGACTTAGCCGTGTGTTGCCTTCCGGAACTCAGCCACTTGTGTCTCAATTCGGAGATTCCTGATGTCCCAATCCCGAACGTCTCGACGTGGCGATCTTGCTCCTTGTGTGCTTCCCACGGCGCTGCTTCCGACGACTCGCTTGGTTGTAGCTCCCTCGTAGATTACTTGCTTGACTGATTGTTCACTTGGTACTTTGACTGATCTTGAAGGCTTGACTCCTCGTGATCGACTGATCCAGCTGCCAGCGCTCTGCGGCCTTATATAGGGCTTCCGGGAACCGTTATTCCCCTTTTGCGCACGGCACGCTGGATCTCTCCACTCCGGGTCCAAAGTCCGCGCCTCCTGGTTGACCCACTTGTCCTTCACGTACCGCTCCAATCGATATTCCGCCCACTGCTGCCGTCCCGCTGATTCACATGATGTTTGTGGCACGCCTGTGTGCCACTCCACTGCCGAGATGTGGCACTTCTTCTCCCGGTCCAAAGTTCACGGGAGAGTCCAAAGTCCGGTGCAGTTCCGTTATCCGCTTTTGCACACGGCACTCTTGCTCTGCCCGCCAAGTCTCCATTCTCTCTCGATCTCCATCCTTGGTCTCCAATCTCTCTCGCTCTTCGTCGTTGGTCTCCAAACTCTCTCGCTCTCCTTCGCTGGTCTCCAAACTCTCTCGCTCTCCTTCGCTGGTCTCCAAACTCTCTCGATCTCCTCGCCGCGCCGTTACTACGCGAATTCGCCGCGTATCTGGTAAGCGGCCGGCCATCTGCTGCTGCTTCTATTTGTGGGGAGTTATTCAACTCCTCACATTCCCCCCTTACTTCGGGAAACATTTAAGACTGGTTCCTACTCTCCGGCGTTTCCTTGCTTATCCTAGCCTTTGAGTCCTTGTGATTCCCGCGGCGCTCCCTCGTTGCTCCCTCGATGCTCCCTCGACGCTCTTAACTCCCTTGAGTTTCTACAGCGGGGGTCATCCTCCTCGTAGCAACTTTAAATCTCCCGCGCCGATATTTCCTGTGTTCCCACTGGGACATCGATACTCCTGGGCTTTTGATCCCCAGCTCGCTGCTCATTGCTGCGTTCCCTTCCTTTTATCGCTTCCTCCGCCGGGTCACACCATTCGTGCGTGATCGATGTTTATTCGTTTATCGATACCGACGGTGCTGCGTTGCCACCTGCTCGTTGCGATATTTCCACCTTGGGCCGATATTACCATTTGACGTGTACCCATCGATCGCACTTTCATCTAATGCCAATCGATCGCCTATCGAGGCGCCCCCTTTCCTGGCTCGTGGTGATTTTGCAATTTTTCATGGGTAAGTTCCTTTTACATTTCCTCTACTCCTTCTCATCTTATCCTTCTCTCTCCTTTCGTCCTCTCTCGCCCTTCACTCGTCCTCTATCGGCTGCGTCGGACTCCATATTGGCAGCTCTCGAGAGCTGGTGCGGAGAGGACTTCGCATTCACTTTGCAACCGGGACAGCAGGTAAGTAATTGACGTTCATTTCTTCTTCCTGTACTAAGACCATTTGACTTACAGGTTGCTGGAGTGGCCCATGCATGCCCCGTTCTTCTTCCAGCCACCCCAATCAAACTCTTGGCCCCGTACCCCTTCTCTTGTTGCTTTGGAAAACCCTTGTGTTGTTTTTGTGATTTTTTTTTGTTTATTTATTGTGCGAAAACCCGGATGCCCGCGACTCCGAGCCTCACCCGGTACCTCCTCCCGCCTTCGCAGACCAGGACTCACCGCCTGCCGCCCTTCCGCCGTGCCGTCGCGACCGCGGGTGCTTCCTCGATACCCACCGGCCACTCGCTCCTGGCGACCTCGCGCCAACCGCCTTCCTCCGGGGCCGAAACTTGCCGCATGAACTGCGGCCGCGGGCGCGTCGATCCGGGGTCCGAGACTTGACGCTGCAACGTCGGTCTTTGGATGGCCGGTGGCTCGGGCCACACCCACGGTCCCTTCTCCAGCGACTCCGCCTCCCCCGTCGCTGCCGTCGTCGCCGATGTTGGCGGGCCCGTGCTTGGTGTCGGCGGGACCCACGCATCCTGTCGGCTCCTCGTCCGGGGGTCCCGAGGGTTCAACTTGGGTCCCCCCTCCTCCCATATCCTGGGCACCTCCTTCGTAGGTCCTGTCGCGGGCCCCTCGGGCCACGTCCACGTCACCGTCTGCTGCCGCCACCGCATGCCCTCGGCCTCGAACGCCCTTGCCTGGTGGATGTCCTCCTCCTGCGGTTGCGGCATCGGCTGCGCGGTCGACTCCTCGCTCTGCGTCTGCTCCTCCGGTCGTCGTGGCTCCGTGTATCGCGGCGTGGGTGGCCGGGCCGGCCTCCACGGCGGCGTGGCCAACGGTGCTCCATCGTCGCCGTCTCGAGCGCCGTCCGTGAGCCACTCCCCCTCGTAGCGGGGAGTGGGTGGCACCTCGGGTAACCACCGCGGAGGGGATGGCGCGCGTGGTTCGTCCTCGTCCTCGTCCCTCGGACTGGGATCCTCGGCCGCGTATCTGGGGGTGAGTGGTACCTCCCACGCGTCCTCCACCGGTGCCTCCCACAGCCGTCGCTCTTCCTCCTCCACCTCTCGCAAGCGGGCATGCCACCGCGCCGCCGCCGCCTCGTGGTCCTGCCGCAGCCGCGCCTGCCATCTCGCCTCCTCCTCCGTCGACCGTTGCTGCTCCTCGACCGACGGCTCCCGGTCTCGGAACCGCTTCTGATACTCCTCGGTGGCCCGACAGACCGCCTCCGCGTGGCTCCTCGGGAGCTCCTCTCCTCCGACGTCCGTCGTCCCGCGCGGTATCCGACCGCCCGCCGCCGCCTTCCGGAGTCGCCATTTTCTTTCCTCGACGGCGGGATCGCCGATCACCTCCACGTCGCTGTCGGAGCTCACCACGGGTTCCGGTGCGGAGTCCTCGTCTCGGGTCCGCTCCAGGGCCCGCCGCGGAGCTCGGGTAGGCCGGGTCTCCGACCATCCTTGTCCCGGGCGAGGTTCCTGGAGGGCCGCCATCCTCCTGCGTGCTTCGGCTCTAGTGACGCGTGTGCTAATGATGGTGTTCTGAATTTTAGTGCTCGACCGTCGCCAGGCTCCCCATACATGAAAACTCGGTTGCGCGCCTTCCTTTTGCCCGATACCGTTATGTCCTTTCTTTGGGGCGCTCGCTCTCTTACGGTACAGCTCTCTTTGCTGTACCGTCTTCCCCCTTTCTTCGTAAACCACATGTTGTATTCCCTCAGATCACCGTGGCACTCTGGATGCTGCGGTGCGTTGTACCTCCCGGTTCCGTAATTAACTTGATCACCTTTGGTGAGTATTCTTGGAAGTTGTCCTTGGGCCTATACCTTGCTTCGGGGCGTTCCTGGTTGGTATCCTTGGTGTCCTTGGGTTATTATTGGGGTATCCTTGAGGTGTCTTTCGAGTCCTATTGGGGTATCCTTAGGTATCCTTGGGGTATCGTTGGGCTATCCCTAGGGTATCCTTCGGGTATCCCTTTGGGTACACTTAGAGGTATTGTTGGGGCGTCCTTCGGGTATCCTTCGGGTATAGTTTGGGCACACTTAGGGTATCCTTCGGGTGTCCTTTGGGTATCCTTTGGGCACACTTAGGGCATCCTTCGGGTGTCCTTTGGGTATCCTTCAGAGTTGTTGTTGGGGTGTCCTTCGGGTATATTTCGGGCACACTTAGGGTATCCTTCGGGTGTCCTTTGGGTACGTGATATGCTTTCGCTACTATTTTGTCGACCTTGTCCGTTTCCTTCCCGCTTGGCCTAAACCCGGATGACTCTGGCAACTGCCCGACGCTGAATCCTGATGCCTTGCGGTTGGATCCCTACATGTTACCCGTATCCTTGTGCCGTTTTGTAAGTGTCCCTCCCGCCTGGCGTAAACGCGGATGACTCTGGCCACTGCCCGACGCTGAATCCTGATGCCTTGCGGTTGGATCCCTACATGTTACCCGTATCCTTGTGCCGTTTTGTAAGTGTCCCTCCCGCCTGGCGTGATCGCGGATGACTCTGGCAACTGCCCGACGCTGAATCCTGCTGCCTTGCGGTTGGATCCCTACATGTTACCCATATCCTTGTGCCGTTTTGTAAGTGTCCCTCCCGCCTGGCGTGATCGCGGATGACTCTGGCAACTGCCCGACGCTGAATCCTGCTGCCTTGCGGGTGGATCCCTTATCGTTATTCGTGTCTTTGTGTCGTCCTCGTAAGTGTCCTTTCCGCCTGGCGTAATCTCGGATGACTCTGGCAACTGCCCGACGCTGAATCCTGTTGCCTTGCGGTCGGGATCACCATCCATCCTTATCCACGTCCTTGTGACCTATCCTTGTAATTGTCCTTTCTGCGTGGCGTGTGGATGACTCTCGCTTAGGCCTGACGCATAATCCTGTGGCCTCGCAGACTGGATCAATGTGAATTCCTTATCCATGTCCTTGCGACCTATCCTTATGGTTGATCTTTCTGCGTGGCTTGTGGATGACTCTCGCTTAGGCCTGACGCATAATCCTGTAGCTTCGCAGTCTGGATCAACGTGAAATCCTTATCCATGTCCTTGTGCAACGCTGATTGTCCTTTCCGTGTGGCGTATTGATGACTCTCGCTTCGGCCTGACGCCTAATCCTGTCGCCTCGTACCTGACGTTTCTGCTGTCTGCTCGTTTTGTTGTTGCTTGAGCTCGCCAACGTGAACTGTCCTTTCTTTCTTCGACTGTGTGAGGCGAATTTTGCAGATCACTGGAGAGACGAAATCTACCACCTGGTAAGAGCCATCGTACCTCGGGGCTAGTTTTGCAGCGAATCCTTCAGCCGCTTTGGACAGGTGATGTTCCTTGGCCCACACTATGTCGCCCACCGCTGGTGACCATTGTCTCCTTCTCAGATTGTAGTGTCTGGCTTGGTCCTGGGACGCCTTTTCCATATTTCGCCGCACGATCTCGAATACCTCTCTTAGTTTGTTGGCATTTTCCTCACGGGTCTCCGTAGCTCGTCCAGTTCCTAGGGTTTCCTTATCGTATGGGCTGCTGGGTAGACGTGGTTCCCTTCCCTGGGTAAGAAACGCCGGTGTATGGCCGGTGGATTCCGATGTGCTCGTGTTCACTGCTAGCATAATCTCCGGCCACTTCTCGTCCCAGTTTCTCTGGTCCTGCCCTGCGAACTGCGCAATCATGGTCTTGACCGTTCTGTTTGCTCGTTCGGTCGGATTCTCTTGTGGTGTGTATGGTGCGGTGAATTGTTGACTGATACCCATCTCAGCCAGGAAATGTTTAAATATGCGGCTTGCAAACTGTACTCCATTGTCCGTTATGACCACCTTCGGGACCCCGTACCTTGCGATTATGCGCTCCCTAAACGCCTTCTTGAGCGACTCTGCTGTCGCACTGCGTAGGGGCACCAGTTCCGTCCATTTCGAAAACCTGTCAATCATGACCAGCAACATTTGGTTCCCGTGCTTAGATCTTGGTAGGGGTCCCACGAAGTCTGCACACACCGTGGCCCATGGTTCCTCCGGCACTTGGGTCAACATCTTCCCGGCCGCCTGCATCTGATTGGGCTTAAACCGCATGCGAATCTCGCATTTTCGTACGTGGGCTCGGGCGTCTCTATGCATGCCTGGCCAGTAGTATCGGGCTGCCAACCGTGCGATTGTCCTTCGGCTTCCTACGTGTCCCGCGGACGGTGCGTCGTGGTTTTCCCTCAACACTGTTTCTCGTAGTGACTTCGGGACGCACATCTTCCATGACGCGACGTCTTCACTGCCTGCTCGGTGAGGTATGTTTCTGTACAGTGTCTCACCATCCATAACATAGTCCGGGGATTCTGCGGTTGGGTCCTTATCTTTTCGCCCATGTCCTTGATCCAGCTGCACTCTCCTGAGGTTATTGTTGCCGATGCCTCTTTTACTCCTCGTAGCGTCTCTGGTAGTGGTTGTCTTGATAATGCGTCGGCCACCACGTTTAGCTGACCCTTTCTGTACGCTATCTCAAAGTCGTACTGTTGTAGCTCCAGGGCCCATCTGGCGATCCTTCCTGAAGGGCTTTCGATGCTGTTGAGCCACTTCAGGGCCATGTGGTCGGTTACTACCTTAAAGTGGTAACCTTCCAGATATGGCCTGAGCTTCCGGATCGCCCAGACGATCGCCAAGCACTCCTTCTCCGTTGTCGAGTAGTTCTTTTCCGCGCCGTTCAGTGTTCGGCTCGAGTAGGAGATTACTCTTTCGCCCTTTTCGGTGTCCTGGGTCAGTATCGCTCCGATGCCGTAGTCGCTGGCGTCTGTTTGCAGGATGAAAGTTCTACTGAAGTCCGGGCATGCTAGCACTGGATCTGCCACGAGTCTTGCCTTAACCTCCTCAAACGCCATCTGGTGCTCTGGTGTCCACTCCCACTTACTGCCTTTGCGCAGCAGGTCGTTCAGGGGTTTGACGATTCTGGAAAAATCTGGTACAAACCGGCGGTACCACGACGCTACTCCTAGGTACTGCCGGAGCTCTTTGACAGTCGATGGCGGTTCTAGTTCGGCGATGGCGGCTACTTTTTTTGGATCTGTTCCTATTCCCTCGCTAGTCACTCGATGTCCCAGATACAGCAGCTCCTTTTTGAAGAATTGGCATTTTTCTGGATTCAGCCTCAGATTTGCCTCCTTTAGACGCCGGAACACTTCCCTCAGGTTTCTTTTGTGTTCTTCTAGCGTGCGACCGATCACTATTATGTCATCCTGGTACGCGAATGCGTGAGGTGACATCTCGGGGCCAATTACTTGGTCCAAGACTCGCTGAACGTTGCCGACGCCGAGTGAAGTCCGAACGGCATTACCCTCCACTGAAACAGACCTTTGCCTGGACCGTAAATGCTGTATATTGCCTGCTACTTTCTTCCAGTGGGATCTGCCAGTATCCATCCTTCAGGTCCAAACTGCTTATGTACCGCGCTTCTCTTAGTTGATCTAGGATGTAGTTTATGCGGGGCATTGGGTAGGCATCCTTCACTGACTTCGCGTTGATCTGCCTGAAGTCGACACACAGTCTCCACTTGCCTGTCATCTTTTTCACCATCACGATGGGGGAGCTGTATGGGCTCTTTGAATGCTCTATGAACCCCATTTGGAGAAGCTCGTCCACCTTTGCGTTGATTTCCCCTTGAATTTTTGTGTTCTTTGGGTAGTATCTCTGCTTGATTGGCTTGTCGTCCTTCATTTTGATCTGGTGTTCTGCCATATTCGATGTTCCCGACATTGTGCTGAAGTCTGCCAGCTCTGTTTCAAGGAACGCTGTAGTATCGTCCAACTCGTTTACTTGTTGAACGACTGCTACTGATAGCTTCTCCTCGAGCCGTCCATTGTGTCGGTTCCTGGCTGGTATTATTATTTCGTGTCCAGCACACCTTATCTCGGTTCCGCCTTGTTTCAGGAAGTTCCATCCCAACACTAATGGATCCACTACCCCGGGTAAAATCAACAGGCTCATGGTCACTTGTTTGTTGCCGAATTTGACCTCCACCTCGAGCTGCGCATTAATTCCGCCACACCTTCCTAATCTTTCCTAGAGCAGCAATATTGTCCGCCAATTCTTCGCTAACGAAGCTTGCCGTTGCTCCGGTGTCGATTGTGGCTTTGTTGCTTTTCCCACCAATCATCACAGCTGCGGACAACTGCTGCTCCTCCTCGATTAGCTCGCCCGTTAGTTTGGAGAGGTGGCATTGTGCGATCCCCGCTCGCCGCTCTGCGGCTGAGATCGCTGGCCATTTCCCGATCGTTGGCAGCAATCAACGCTCCTAACACCCACCTTGCCGCATATCCAGCAAAACAGCAGCCGCTGGTTACGACATCCTCTAGCCCAGTGTCCGTTCCCACCGCATTTCCGACAGGCCTCCTGCGGGTCTGTGATATGGGTGGCATCTTCTGGCCTCTGTGTGTTGCTTGGCGGCCTCCACAAGGTGTTGTTTGGATATCTCTGTTGCTGTGGGGGTGGTGTGCCATGACCTCCGCGTGGTGCGTCTGTTGCCTGCTGTCGTCTGGCTTGGTGTGGTGGTGACCATTGGTCGTTTCCTCGTATGTCCTGGTTATCTGTCTCCTCGCATCTTCTGCATGTCACTTGTGTTGGTGACGCCGACTTGGTCCTTGAGAACTTGTTCTCCTGTGCGAAAACTTCCCGTTCCTTTTCAAGTTCTTCGTACTCGTCTGCTAATATCATCAGCGTGTCCAGGTCCGACACTTTGTATGCCCTTAGGAAGATCCTTAGACTAGGGGTGCAGTTTTCCTTGATGATCCTTAGGGTCTCTTTAGCGGAGTAATTAAGTGGCCTCACCATCGTCTGCATGTCGATCATGTAGTCCTTGAACGACTCGCTGAAGCCTTGCTTCCTTTGCCGGACCTGGTCCGCCAGCCTGGTGAAGAAATCTCTTGGCAGGAAATATGTGTGGAAACTTTCAATGAATTCTGCCCAAGTTCACCACTGCTTATTGTTGGCGATGAACCATTTCAAAGCCCTTCCTTTCAGCAACTCCGGCATCGCTCGAGGGATCATATCGAGCTCCAAACCGTACGTGTTGGCGGACCATTCTACTTGCTCCAGGAACTCGAATGGTTTTTCCGCCCCGTCGAACCTGAACGACCATTCACGGACCTGTTTAGCGACCTTTGCATAGTCCGACTGGCTTGGTCTTGGGGTCAGCGCTGCTGCTTTCTTTTCTTGGCATGATTCTCTCCTGTGGGCCTCTTTTTGCATGTTGTCAATGCTCAGGCTTGCCACCAGGTTGTCCCCTTCAGCGTTCGTTAGCGTAATGCTTGGGCCGGCTCTGTCGTAGTAAGTTGCCTCCAGCTCGGCCCAGATGTCGACGAGTTGTGGATCATTCTCTGTTTCGGAGTAGTATTCCGATAGTGCCTTCCTCATGTCGTCTAGCCTGCCCTCCAGGGCGACATTGAGCCTCTGTGCGACATGGGCGAAGTCTTCCTTCTTGAGGCGGTAAATCCACTTCTTTCCCATTTTTACTGTGCTGTTCTCACTGTTGGGACAATCACGTTGGGCGCCAAATGTAACGAACTGATTTTGTATGTCTGCTCGCTACGAGATTCGTGCGGCTAGCTCAGAAGATTGTGTGTTCGTCCCACCAAATTTATATGACGTGACTGCCCCGTAGATCAGTGAGAAAACAAAAGGTTCAAATGGCAACAGTGGGATTTATTCTCGTGGTATTGGTACAGCGGGTGTGTGGCTATGCTGGCTCCTGTATCTCCTTGCTCTGGCTCCGCCGGCTGCTGGTGCTCCTCCTTCTGGCTTGTCGACGCGTTGACTCGGCTTCCGCTTGGCTCCTGGGTCGTGGCCGCCTCTGCTCACTCGCCGACGCGCTGCCTCGGGGTCGCTTGTTGCGCCTTAGACTCGCAAAGAGCTCGGCCTTGTGGGCTTAGGGAAGCGTCACCGTTCTCAGACTAGGGTGAACAAGCCCTGCTCTCCAGGCCGACGCATTTCGAGGCAATAGCTGTCCCTTTCTCTGTCGCGGACGGTCCCGCTAGGTTCTTGCTCAGATCGCGCTGACAGTCCAGGCTGTCGCCAGGAGGCTGCCTAGCAGTTCACTTCGCTTTACGCCTAGCGCAGACGAACGTTCCACCCGGCTTCACCCTAATGCTTATCGTCCGTGACGCGCCTGCGCTCCCCAATGAGCTCCGCGCGGCGGTGGTAACGTGGCTGCCGGAAATGTCTGCTGGCGTCGCTGCCGATGTCTTCTGCGTTGTCTCCTGACCAGTAGCTTGTCGATCTGGCACTCGGGGAGTTGGGTGGTTGCAGTTCAGGAACTTCGCCGGTAATCGAAGGGCTCTCCAGGCGCTCGCCTCTCGAAACCACAAACCGATCTACCGCTCGTCCGTCACGCCAGGTCCTGCTTGGTCGGGCAAGGTACGCTGGGTCTCCGACAACTTTCCTCCCCGAACTGACGGTTCCTCGTCGTAGGTCTCTTCCGCTTGTCTCTGACGGAACCGCCGGGCGACTCGCCAGGGTGTGGTCGCGACAAAGTTGGAAAACGAACGCCTTGACTTAGCCGTGTGTTGCCTTCCGGAACTCAGCCACTTGTGTCTCAATTCGGAGATTCCTGATGTCCCAATCCCGAACGTCTCGACGTGGCGATCTTGCTCCTTGTGTGCTTCCCACGGCGCTGCTTCCGACGACTCGCTTGGTTGTAGCTCCCTCGTAGATTACTTGCTTGACTGATTGTTCACTTGGTACTTTGACTGATCTTGAAGGCTTGACTCCTCGTGATCGACTGATCCAGCTGCCAGCGCTCTGCGGCCTTATATAGGGCTTCCGGGAACCGTTATTCCCCTTTTGCGCACGGCACGCTGGATCTCTCCACTCCGGGTCCAAAGTCCGCGCCTCCTGGTTGACCCACTTGTCCTTCACGTACCGCTCCAATCGATGTTCCGCCCACTGCTGCCGTCCCGCTGATTCACATGATGTTTGTGGCACGCCTGTGTGCCACTCCACTGCCGAGATGTGGCACTTCTTCTCCCGGTCCAAAGTTCACGGGAGAGTCCAAAGTCCGGTGCAGTTCCGTTATCCGCTTTTGCACACGGCACTCTTGCTCTGCCCGCCAAGTCTCCATTCTCTCTCGATCTCCATCCTTGGTCTCCAATCTCTCTCGCTCTCCGTCGTTGGTCTCCAAACTCTCTCGCTCTCCTTCGCTGGTCTCCAAACTCTCTCGCTCTCCTTCGCTGGTCTCCAAACTCTCTCGATCTCCTCGCCGCGCCGTTACTACGCGAATTCGCCTCGTATCTGGTAAGCGGCCGGCCATCTGCTGCTGCTTCTATTTGTGGGGAGTTATTCAACTCCTCACAGCTTCCGGGAACCGTTATTCCCCTTTTGCGCACGGCACGCTGGATCTCTCCACTCCGGGTTCAAAGTCCGTGCCTCCTGGTTGACCCACTTGTCCTTCACGTACCGCTTCCAATCGATGCTCCGCCCACTGCTGCCGTCCCGCTGATTCCCGTGATGCTTGTGGCACGCCTGTGTGCCACTCCACTGCCGAGATGTGGCACTTCTTCTCCCGGTCCAAAGTTCACGGGAGAGTTCAAAGCCCGGTGCAGTTCCGTTATCCACTTTTGCACACGGCACTCTTGCTCTGCCCGCCAAGTCTCCATTCTCTCATTCTCCGCTCCTTGGTCTCCAATCTCTCTCGCTCTCCTTCAATGGTCTCCAAACTCTCTCGATCTCCATCCTTGGTCTCCAAACTCTCTCGCTCTCCATCCAAGTCTCCAAACTCTCTTCGCCGCGCCGTTACTACGCGAATTCGCCGCGTATCTGGTAAGCGGCCGGCCCTCTGCTACTGCTTCTATTTGTGGGGAGTTATTCAACTCCTCACAGGTTATATGTTAAGGAACACCGAAGCTATAATTTGTTTCATATTATTTTCCCACCAATTTTACGATCGTTCCTATGGCAGCTTATGATATAGTCTTCCGATTTTGATAAAATTTAATTCGAAATTCAAAACTAATTAAAAAATGTTATTTCCAAGGAAAGGAGGTAACATGTTGAAAAACACAAAAGATATCATTTTTTACATTTGTTTTCCGATTATTCCTATGTAGTTGTCCGATCCGGCTGGTTCCGACTTATATACTACCTGCAAAAGATATAAGACTTTTGGGAAAGTTTCAGCCCGATAGCTTTAAAACTTAGAAACTAGTTTGCGTAGAAACGGACAGACGGACATGGCTAGATCGCCCGTCTAGTGATGCTGATCAAGAATATATATATACTTTATGGAGTCGGAAACGTCTCCTTCACTGCGTTGCAAACTTCTGACTGAAATCATTATACCCTCTGCAAGGGTATAAAAACACCGAAGCTATAATTTGTTTCATAATATTTTCCCACCAATTTTCCGATCGTTCCTATAGCAGCTATATGATATAGTCGTCCGATTTTGATAAAATTTAATTCGAAACTCAGAACTAATTAAAAATGTTATTTCCAAGCGTAGGAGGTTATATGTTAAAAAACACCGAAGCTATAATTTGTTTCATATTATTTTCCCACCGATTTTACGATCGTTCCTATGGCAGCTATATGATATAGTCTTCCGATTTTGATAAAATTAAATTCGAAATTCAGAACTAATTAAAAAATGTTAGTTTCAAGCGTAGGATGTTATATGTTAAGGAACACCGAAGCTATAATTTGTTTTATATTATTATCCCACCAATTCTACTATCGTTCCTATCTAACAAAAACACCTCTTAACGAGGTAAAAAGTAGTGGCGAACGCGCCTTTAACAAAAATTTCTGATATCAACAATTGTGACGAAAAATGATAATACATTCGATAAAATAAATAAACTGTATTAAATTTATGATTTCGGCCCGCAACAGTAAATATTTATTAACCTACACGTAGATTTTCCGTTGTAGCGTGCCGAATACCTAAATTTAATATAGTTAATTTATTTTATCGAATGTAATATCATTTTTCGTCACAATTTTTGATATCAGAAATTTTTGTTAAAGGCGTGTTCGCCACTACTTTTTACCTCGTTAAGAGGTGTTTTTGTTTAATATCAGAAGTTTTTTTGCACAAGAGTTTAAGTACCCCAATACCATGACTAGGAGTCGTCCCCATATGGCTTGGCTATTGAAAAACCAAACACACAGATTCGACCCCTAATCTTAGCTGAACGCCACCTTTAATAGCACAAGCACAAGAGAAATCTGTCGTTTCTTACATTTCCCGCCGAACTAGCGGGTTTTTCCAAAGTGGTAGAACAAATAGATCAAGTTTCCTATTTCGATTAGCTTCATGCAAGTAAAGGACCCTAAAACCATAACAGATTTTCCGTTTGAAAAAATCGAATAAGAATATTTTTCATCAAATTGGTTTTTTGCTTGTTTATTCCAATAAGTATGCAATATTTCCTATACGGAGCTGAAACGAGTTGCACTTATTATCGCTTAATATCTTCCAAACGGTAATTTTTAGGTCAAAAAGTGTTATAAATCAAAAGTTGAGGAATCTCAATGGCTATATGATTTAAAATTTAAAAATAAATCGTTGGACTCAATTTTGAGAAAATAGTCAAATAGTGGTTTTAAAAAATAACTTTTTGTCATAACTCTAAATCAATTATATTCAGACAGTATTTATATATAAAGAGTATTTAGCAAATTAAATAATCTTTTCAGAGATATATAGCACGTTTCAGTAGCATTAGTTGTTTCGATACTATAAGCATTTTAAATCTGGCTTTTTTCTTTGATTTTCCGCTAAACTAGCAGGTTTTTAAAAAAGTCGTAGAGCAAACGTTTTCTATTTCAAGCAACTTTATACACCCATGGTGTTTTCAAAACCCTAAAACTAAGATGGGATGCATACAAGCCCACAAACAAAGGGACAAACATTTTCATTTTGGGAAGAAGAAGAAAATCTTGTTATACCCTTGCAGAGGGTATATTGATTTCAGTCAGAAGCTTGCAACGCAGTGAAGGAGACGTTTTCTTGATCAGCATGACTAGACGAGTCGATCTAGCCATGTCCGTCTGTCCGTCCGTTTCTACGCAAACTAGTCTCTCAGTTTCATATTATTTTCCCACCAATTTTACGATCGTTCCTATGACAGCTACATGATATAGTCGTCCGATTTTGATAAAATTAAATTCGACATTCAGAATTAACTAAAAAATGTTATTTCCAAGCGTAGGAGGTTATATGTTAAAAAACATCGAAGCTATAATTTGTTTCATAATGTTTTCCCACCGATTTTACGATCGTTCCTATGGCAGCTATATGATATAGTCTTCTGATTTTGATAAAATTAAATTCGAAACTCAGAACTAATTAAAGAATGTTATTTCCAAGCGTAGGAGGTAATTTGTTAAGGAACACCAAAGATATAATTTCTTAACATTTTTTTGTCCGGTCCGGCTGGTTCCGACTTATATACTACCTGCAAAAGATATAAGACTTTTGGGAAAGTTTCAGGCCGATAGCTTTAAAACTGAGAGACTAGTTTGCGTAGAATCGGACAGACAGACGGACATGGCTGAATCGACTCGTCTAGTGTTGCTGATCAAGTATGTATATATTTTATAGGGTCGGAAACGTCTCCTTCACTGCTTTGGAAACTTCTGACTGAAATCATTATACCGTCTGCAAGGGTATAAAAACACCGAAGCTATAATTTGTTTCATATTATTTTCCCACCAATTTTACGATTGTTCCTATGGCAGCTATATGATATAGTCGTCCGATTTTGATAAAATTAAATTCAAAATTCAGAATTAACTAAAAAATTGTATTTCCAAGTGTAGGAGGTTATATGTTAAAAAATTAATTAATTAATTTGTTTCATATTATTTTCGCACCGATTTTACGATCGTTCCTATGGCAGCTATATGATATAGTCGTCCGATTGATATAAATAAATTCGAAATTCAGAACTAATTAACAAATGTTATTTCCAAGCGTAGGAGGTTATTTGTTAAGAAACACCGAAGCTGTAATTTGTTTCATATTATTTTCCCACCAATTTTACGATCGTTCCTCTGGCAGCTATATGATATAGTCTTCCGATTTTGATAAAATTAAATTCGAAATTCAGAACTAGTTAAAAAATGTTATTTCCAAGCGTAGGAGGTTATAAGTTAAACAAGAAAGGACGTTAGCTTCGGCAAGCCGAAGCTTATATACCCTTGCAGCTATAATTATTAAGTTTAAAAACACAAAAAATTATATTCCCAATAGTATAAGATAATATGTTAGAAAACACCAAAGCTATAATTTGTTTCATATTATTTCCCTTCCAACTTTCCGATCGATCCTATGGCACCTATATAATATAGTCGTCCGATTTTGATAAAATTAAACTCGAAATTCAGAACTATTAAAAAAATGTTATTTCCAAGCGTTGGAGGTTATATGTTAAACAAGAAAGGAAGTTAGCTTCGGCAAGCCGAAGCTTATATACCCTTGCAGCTATAATTATTAAATTTAAAAACACAAAAAATGATATTCCCAATAGTATAAGATAATATGTCAAAAAACACCGAAGCTATAATTTGGTTCATATTATTTTCGTAACAATTTTCCGATCGTTCCTATGGCAGCTATATGATATAGTCGTCCGATTTTGATAAAATTAAATTCGAAATTCAGAACTAATTAAAAAATGTTATTTCCAAGCGTAGGAGGTTATATGTTAAAAAACACCGAAGCTATAATTTGTTTCATATTATTTTCCTACCAATTTTGCGATCGTTCCTATGGCAGCTATATGACATAGTCGTCCGATTTTGATAAAATTTAATTCGAAATTCAGAACTAATTAAAAAATGTTATTTCCAAGCGTTGGAGGTTATATGTTGAAAAACACCGAAGCTATAATTTTTTTCATATTATTTTTCCACAAATTTTCCGATCGTTTCTATGGCAGCTATATGATATAGTCGTCCGATTTCGATAAAATTTAATTCAAAATTCAAAATTATTTAAAAATTGTTATTTCCAAGCTTAGGAGTTTTTATGCTAAAAAACACCAAAGATATAATTTTTATACCCGTTACTCGAAGAGTAAAAGGGTATACTAGATTCGTCGGAAAGTATGTAACAGGCAGAAGGAAGCGTTTCCGACCCCATAAAGTATATATATTCTTGATCAGGATCACTAGCCGAGTCGATCTAGCCATGTCCGTCTGTCCGTCTGTCCGTCTGTCCGTCTGTCCGTCTGTCCGGATGAACGCTGAGATCTCGGAAACTATGAGAGCTAGGCTATTGAGATTTGGCGTGCAGATTCCTGAGCTTCTTACGCAGCGCAAGTTTGTTTCAGTAGACTGCCACGCCCACTCTAACGCCCACAAACCGCCCAAAACTGTGGCTCCTACAGTTTTGATGTTAGATAGAAAATTTTAACTGAAATGTATTAGTCTTGTCCATACCTATCGATTGACCCAAAAAAAAATTTCTACGCCCCCTCTAACGCCCACAAACCTCCCAAGAAAAAAAGCTATGACGTCAGAGCCAGACAATGCGAAATGTTTTTACGCGTGTATGTGTGTGTATGTAAATAGTTGCCGGCCGAACTTAGCGGCAAAGAGAAAAGCACTGCCGGCGCTCAGAGAGAGCAAAGTGCGCGGCTAACTTATTCTATTGAATAATGAATTTGTCACGCCTACCCTAACGCACACAACGCTTAAATCTGTCTTCCGCCGGTAGGTGGCGCATTTAAATCTCGCTTTGCTGCTTGCATATCTCCATTTCCCTTTGGTCGCTGAGTAACGGGTATCTGATAGTCGAGGTACTCGACTATAGCGTTCTCCCTTGTTTTTCATTTTTTTGTCCGATTATTCCTATGGGAGCTATAAGATATAGTTGTCCGATCCGGCTGGTTCCGACTTATATACTACCTGCAAAAGATATAAGACTTTTGGGAAAGTTTCAGCCCGATAGCTTTAAAACTGAGAGACTAGTTTGCGTAGAAACGGACGGACAGACGGACAGACGGACAGACGGACATGGCTAGATCGACTCGTCTAGTCATGCTGATCAAGAATATATATACTTTATGGGGTCGGAAACGTCTCCTTCACTGCGTTGCAAACTTCTGACTGAAATCAATATACCCTCTGCAAGGGTATAAAAACACCGAAGCTATAATTTGTTTCATATTACTTTTCCACCAATTTTTCGATCGTTCCTATGGCAGCTATATGATATAGTCGTCCGATTTTGATAAAATTATATTAGAAACTCAGAACTAATTAAAAAAAGTTATTTCCAAGCGTAGGAGGTTATATGTTAAGGAACACCGAAGCTATAATTTGTTATACCCGTTACTCGTAGAGTAAAATGGTATACTAGATTCGTCGGAAAGTATTTAGCAGGCAGCAGGAAGCGTTTCCGACCCCATAAAGTATATATATTCTTGATCAGGATAACTAGCCGAGTCGATCTAGCCATTTCGGTCTGTCCGTCTGTCCGTCTATCCGTCTGTCCGTCTGTCCGTATGAACGCTGAGATCTCGGAAACTATAAGAGCTACAATACTGGGATTAGGCATATAGATTCCTGAGAGCAGCGCAAGTTTATTTCAGCAAAGTTCCACGCCCACTCTAACGCCTACAAACCGCCCAAAACTGTGGCTCCTACAGTTTTGATGCTAGAATAAAAATTTTATCTGAAATGTATTGTTCTCATCAATACCTATCGATTGACCCAAAAAAAGTTTGCCACGCCCACTTTAACGCCCACAAACCGCCCACAAACTTCAAAAAATCGTAAGTATGAACGTGGATATCTCGGAAACTATCAAAGATAGAGAATCGGGATCTCAGATTTAGATTCCGTAGCCTTGTACGCAGCGCAATTTTGTAACGCGAATATGCCACGCCCACTATAACGCCCACAAACCGCCCAAGCCTGTGGCGCCCACAATTTTCATGCTAGATACAAAATTTTAACTAAACTGTATTGGTGTCGTCAATACCTATCGATTGATCTAAAAAAAAAATGCCACGCCTCCCCTAACGCCCACAACGCTTAAATCTGTCTTCCGCCGGTAGGTGGCGCATTTAAATCTCGCTTTGCTGCTTGCATATCTCCATTTCCCTTTGGTCCCTTTAGCTGAGTAACGGGTATCTGATAGTCGAGGTACTCGACTATAGCGTTCTTTCTTGTTTCATATTATTTTCCCACCGATTTTACGATCGTTCCTATGGCAGCTATATGATATAGTCGTCCGATTTTGATATAATTAAATTCGAAATTCAGAACTAATTAAAAAATGTTATTTCCAAGCGTAGGAGGTTATTTGTTAAGGAACACCGAAGCTATAATTTGTTTCATATTATTTTCCCACCAATCGTTCCTATGGCAGCTATATGATATCGTCTTCCGATTTTGAGAAAATTAAATTCAAAATTCAAAACTAATTAAAAAATGTTATTTCCAAGGAAAGGAGGTAATATGTTAAAAAACTCCAAAGATATAGTTTTCTTTAATTTTTTTTCCGATTATTCCTATGGGAGCTATAAGATATAGTTGTCCGATCCGGCTGGTTCCGACTTATATACTACCTGCAAAAGATATAAGACTTTTGGGAAAGTTTCAGCCCGATAGCTTTAAAACTGAGAGACTAGTTTGCGTAGAAACGGACGGACAGACGGACAGACGGACAGACGGACATGGCTAGATCGACTCGTCTAGTCATGCTGATCAAGAATATATATACTTTATGGGGTCGGAAACGTCTCCTTCACTGCGTTGCAAACTTCTGACTGAAATCAATATACCCTCTGCAAGGGTATAAAAACACCGAAGCTATAATTTGTTTCATATTACTTTTCCACCAATTTTTCGATCGTTCCTATGGCAGCTATATGATATAGTCGTCCGATTTTGATAAAATTATATTAGAAACTCAGAACTAATTAAAAAAAGTTATTTCCAAGCGTAGGAGGTTATATGTTAAGGAACACCGAAGCTATAATTTGTTATACCCGTTACTCGTAGAGTAAAATGGTATACTAGATTCGTCGGAAAGTATGTAGCAGGCAGCAGGAAGCGTTTCCGACCCCATAAAGTATATATATTCTTGATCAGGATAACTAGCCGAGTCGATCTAGCCATTTCGGTCTGTCCGTCTGTCCGTCTATCCGTCTGTCCGTCTGTCCGTATGAACGCTGAGATCTCGGAAACTATAAGAGCTACAATACTGGGATTAGGCATATAGATTCCTGAGAGCAGCGCAAGTTTATTTCAGCAAAGTTCCACGCCCACTCTAACGCCTACAAACCGCCCAAAACTGTGGCTCCTACAGTTTTGATGCTAGAATAAAAATTTTATCTGAAATGTATTGTTCTCATCAATACCTATCGATTGACCCAAAAAAAGTTTGCCACGCCCACTTTAACGCCCACAAACCGCCCACAAACTTCAAAAAATCGTAAGTATGAACGTGGATATCTCGGAAACTATCAAAGATAGAGAATCGGGATCTCAGATTTAGATTCCGTAGCCTTGTACGCAGCGCAATTTTGTAACGCGAATATGCCACGCCCACTATAACGCCCACAAACCGCCCAAGCCTGTGGCGCCCACAATTTTCATGCTAGATACAAAATTTTAACTAAACTGTATTGGTGTCGTCAATACCTATCGATTGATCTAAAAAAAAAATGCCACGCCTCCCCTAACGCCCACAACGCTTAAATCTGTCTTCCGCCGGTAGGTGGCGCATTTAAATCTCGCTTTGCTGCTTGCATATCTCCATTTCCCTTTGGTCCCTTTAGCTGAGTAACGGGTATCTGATAGTCGAGGTACTCGACTATAGCGTTCTTTCTTGTTTCATATTATTTTCCCACCGATTTTACGATCGTTCCTATGGCAGCTATATGATATAGTCGTCCGATTTTGATATAATTAAATTCGAAATTCAGAACTAATTAAAAAATGTTATTTCCAAGCGTAGGAGGTTATTTGTTAAGAGACACCGAAGCTATAATTTGTTTCATATTATTTTCCCACCAATCGTTCCTATGGCAGCTATATGATATCGTCTTCCGATTTTGAGAAAATTAAATTCAAAATTCAAAACTAATTAAAAAATGTTATTTCCAAGGAAAGGAGGTAATATGTTAAAAAACTCCAAAGATATAGTTTTCTTTAATTTTTTTTCCGATTATTCCTATGGGAGCTATAAGATATAGTTGTCCGATCCGGCTGGTTCCGACTTATATACTACCTGCAAAAGATATAAGACTTTTGGGAAAGTTTCAGCCCGATAGCTTTAAAACTGAGAGACTAGTTTGCGTAGAAACGGACGGACAGACGGACAGACGGACAGACGGACATGGCTAGATCGACTCGTCTAGTCATGCTGATCAAGAATATATATACTTTATGGGGTCGGAAACGTCTCCTTCACTGCGTTGCAAACTTCTGACTGAAATCAATATACCCTCTGCAAGGGTATAAAAACACCGAAGCTATAATTTGTTTCATATTACTTTTCCACCAATTTTTCGATCGTTCCTATGGCAGCTATATGATATAGTCGTCCGATTTTGATAAAATTATATTAGAAACTCAGAACTAATTAAAAAAAGTTATTTCCAAGCGTAGGAGGTTATATGTTAAGGAACACCGAAGCTATAATTTGTTATACCCGTTACTCGTAGAGTAAAATGGTATACTAGATTCGTCGGAAAGTATGTAGCAGGCAGAAGGAAGCGTTTCCGACCCCATAAAGTATATATATTCTTGATCAGGATAACTAGCCGAGTCGATCTAGCCATTTCGGTCTGTCCGTCTGTCCGTCTATCCGTCTGTCCGTCTGTCCGTATGAACGCTGAGATCTCGGAAACTATAAGAGCTACAATACTGGGATTAGGCATATAGATTCCTGAGAGCAGCGCAAGTTTATTTCAGCAAAGTTCCACGCCCACTCTAACGCCTACAAACCGCCCAAAACTGTGGCTCCTACAGTTTTGATGCTAGAATAAAAATTTTATCTGAAATGTATTGTTCTCATCAATACCTATCGATTGACCCAAAAAAAGTTTGCCACGCCCACTATAACGCCCACAAACCGCCCAAGCCTGTGGCGCCCACAATTTTCATGCTAGATACAAAATTTTAACTAAACTGTATTGGTGTCGTCAATACCTATCGATTGATCTAAAAAAAAAAATGCCACGCCTCCCCTAACGCCCACAACGCTTAAATCTGTCTTCCGCCGGTAGGTGGCGCATTTAAATCTCGCTTTGCTGCTTGTATATCTCCATTTCCCTTTGGTCCCTTTAGCTGAGTAACGGGTATCTGATAGTCGAGGTACTCGACTATAGCGTTCTTTCTTGTTTCATATTATTTTCCCACCGATTTTACGATCGTTCCTATGGCAGCTATATGATATAGTCGTCCGATTTTGATATAATTAAATTCGAAATTCAGAACTAATTAAAAAATGTTATTTCCAAGCGTAGGAGGTTATTTGTTAAGGAACACCGAAGCTATAATTTGTTTCATATTATTTTCCCACCAATCGTTCCTATGGCAGCTATATGATATCGTCTTCCGATTTTGAGAAAATTAAATTCAAAATTCAAAACTAATTAAAAAATGTTATTTCCAAGGAAAGGAGGTAATATGTTAAAAAACTCCAAAGATATAGTTTTCTTTAATTTTTTTTCCGATTATTCCTATGGGAGCTATTAGATATAGTTGTCCGATCCGTCTGGTTACGACTTATATACTACCTGCAAAAGATATAAGACTTTTGGGAAAGTTTCAGTCCGATAGCTTTAAAACTGAGAGACTAGTTTACGTAGAAACGGACAGTGTAACGAGTCGCCACATTCAACTTAACTTCAGGCGGAGGTGGTACCGTGGTGGTCAAGCGCACGCGGGTATACTTGTCTGGCTGCTTGTCGGCTGTGGAAGTGGATGAAAAATGCTTAACCCCATGAAGTGCCTATTTTTTAATGATAATTGAAATCTAACTTCGCGTGCTGGACAAGCTAAACTCGGAAATGAACAACAACACATAAAATCGAAAGGAAAGTCCAAAATTCCCATAATACCCTAGCCGAGTCTTCTTTACTGCCCACCCAACCATTGGCCGTTCTCTCCCACACGTCCGAACGACCCCATGCAATACGAGCTACCCTATCGCGGAATCATCCTAGCTGCGGCAGCAGACTGCTAATTTAGGAAATTCAATTTAAATTTACTTTACGACTTTATTTGACTAATAATGCAAAGGGGTAAGAAACAAATAATCAAAAAATAAAACTGTCAATAAAAAATCGCAAGGAGAGGATTTGTCATCACGATTTTTCTGACTGCAGGCCAATTGGGTGCAGTGTGACTTAGTTTTTTTGTCTTTCTCTTTTCTTTACATCGCCTTGAGTTTTTTTTTCTGATTTTTATACGATTTTTTATACGATTTACGATTTTTTGAAGTTTGTGGGCGGTTTGTGGGCGTTAAAGTGGGCGTAGGAAACTTTTTATACCCGTTACTCGTAGAGTAAAAGGGTATACTAGATTCGTCGGAAAGTATGTAACATGCAGAAGGAAGCGTTTCCGACCCCATAAAGTATATATATTCTTGATCAGGAGCACTAGCCGAGTCGATCTAGCCATTTCCGTCTGTCCGTATGAACGCTGAGATCTCGGAAACTATGAGATCTACAATACTGGGATTAGGCATGCAGACTCCTGAGATTCCTGCGCAGCGCAAGTTTGTTTCAGAAGAGTGCCACGCCCACTTTAACGCCCACAAACCGCCCACAAACTTCAAAAAATCGTAAATATGAACGCGGATATCTCGGAAAATATCAAAGATAAATAAACGGGATCTCAGATTTAGATTTCGCAGGCTTGAGCGCAGCGCAAGTTTGTTACTCGAATATGCCACGCCCACTCTAACGCCCACAAACCGCCCAAGCCTGTGGCACCCACAATTTTCGTGCTAGATAAAAAATTTTAACTGAAATGTATTGGTCTCGTCAATACCTATCGATTGTTTTTTAAAAAAACTTTGCCACGCTCACTCTAACGCCCACAACGCTTAAATCTGTCTACCGCCGGTAGGTGGCGCATTTGCTGCTTGCATATCTCCATTTTTCTTTGGTCCCTTTAGCTAAGTAACGGGTATCTGATAGTCGAGGTACTCGACTATAGCGTTCTTCCTTGTTTTTTATCAATCGATAGGTATTGATAAGAACAATACATTTCAGTTAAAATTTGTATTCTAGCATCAAAACTGTAGGAGCCACAGTTTTGGGAGGTTTGTGGGCGTTAGAGTGGGCGTGGCACTCTACTGAAACAAACTTGCGTTGCGTAAGAAGCTCAGGAATCTGCACGCCAAATCTCAATAGCTTAGCTCTTATAGTTTCCGAGATCTCAGCGCTCATCCGGACAGACAGACGGACAGACGGACAGACGAACATGGCTAGATCGACTCGGCTAATGATCCTGATCAGAATATATAAGTTAAAAGTTTAGATAGTATTTTATTTAAAAAAAAATACAAACTTTATTATTTGAGTTCAGATTTACAACTAACTTTTCTTATGTTAATAATTAATAATGCAACCTAGGTGCTGCTGCCTCTGCTGACGTTCTCTGCTATCGTCATTGAACATCGCTGCTGTTGTTGATGTGGTCGGTCCTAATTGGTTGCTGTCGCTGATATTGCTGCTGCCGCGGTGCAGTTGACCATTTCTTATTCTGATTGGTCAACTTAATTTGGCAATAACTGTTGTTGCCAAATGCACTCGGCATTGGGTTCAATCACCCAGCGTTGAAGCTTTTCCACGATCGTAAGGTGGGAAGTGCAAGCTCAGCGCACGTGGCTGCTGAACTCAATTAGGGGCCTATTGGGCAACGTTCTGGCCAGTATAGGGTTACTGTTGGGAAATTGGTGCTTATGCTTTTCTCGTGCTCATAACCAATTTGTTTTTGTTTGGGATTTTGCGCGTGTGGCGATACTCTTACTTGAGCATTTAGCATTCTGGGTGTTAACTCCTCCCCCCTTAAACGCGACTGTCCTCGGTCGCAACGTAAAAGAGTACAGATCCGGGAGGGGATGGCTCTTCAGTTGTTTTCGCTGGAGCTGGCAAGCCTTCTGTTGGTTTGCGCCTTCGCATGAATCGTATGATCAGTCCTAGGGTAACTACAAATAGGATGATGGCGGATCCATAATTCAGGGAAGAATCTATAATTCCTTCGCTTCTGTGTTTCTCTGGTACTCTTGTGTTGTTTATGTTAAGTTCCTTGACCATTAGTAGTGACAGTACTTCATCTATTTTCGACTTTTCCGCTGTTAATTGAAAAAGTGGGGGTTCCGGTTCGACCGTGCTGGTTTCTTTTGACTTGTAGATGTTTTCTCCAATTGTTACTGTAGAGTTCCTGTATTGGATTATAAATGAGCCCTGTAGTTTTAAGAGTTTTTCGTCCAACGAGACAAATCCGCTAAAGTCGTTCAGCAGTAGAGTTCCTGGCAATATTTCCTCGACATCGGGAATGTGTTGATTGTTGACCGTTTTGCATACTGGTTCCTTAAGGTTGAGCAGAGCATTTACGCAAGTATCGTAACTTAAGTCTAGCAATTTTTCGGAATTACAAATAGTTTTATCGTTATGTGCCTCGCAAGGTTCTGTTATTGCGAATAGCTGTTTCTTACATTCTAGTAGATTTTCATATTTTAGATCGTTAATTATATGGGCTTTTTTAAGTGCTTTTACTTTTAATGTTCTGCAAGTATCTTTGTTAATTGTTGGTAGGCTAATAATGTAAATGAGGTCGTGGCCGTTGGTGGCAAGTTTGACTTTAGCAAATTCTAAAAGTTCTTCTTTGTCGAAAAATAAACTGTTTTCTTCTTTAAAAATGTTTTCTACAATGTTGGTTTCTTTTGCTGAGAAAATGAATGAATTCACTGTGTTAGATTTTGCCCATGTTATTGCGTACAGAATGTTTGTAATTTCTTCTTTAATTAGTTGTATTTTGTATTTTAAAATATTGGCTTTTTGGTCTATTATTCCTTCCGAGCTTTGAGTAAATTTTATAATTGCATTTGTGGCATTACTGAGTTGATTTATTTTTTCGTTAATTAGCCGGTTTATTACTACTTGTCTGTTATCATTTTCTAGCTGTTCATTTATCTTATTTTCTACGACCTCATAATCATGGTGATCTGGTGATCCTGCCAGCCACTTCCATGCTGTCCCTATTGCTTCTATTGCTCTTTTTGGTCTTTTTTGTGTTTGCAATCTGCGTAAGTCGGATTTGATTTGTTTTAGTTCGTACGACAAATATGGTTGAAGCGGGTGAGATGAAGTAAGTGATTTAAATGATTCCTCTAAAGTTGTAAATGTCTCTTCGTAGCTGGTCAAGTTGAAAACGTGGATGATTTTAACGTTCCGTCTTGTTTGGCTGCTAGTCCGGTTTCAAGTAAAATGAGTTGGGAGTTTGAATAGTCGAGGACCGTGGTAATACCCACCCAGGTTGGTAAAAATAGTCTGAAAAATTATGTTTTAATATTATTTTTATGAATTATTTTTCCGCTTTGAGTTTTAATGGTGGTGTTTTTGTTTTCTGCTACTTTTTCTTTTTTATACCTAGGTGTTAGTTTTGACCCTAATCTTTTGTCGATTTTAAAGTGTACTATTTCGCCTGGCCTGAAATGTCTTGGTAGGTTCTTGTTTTTGTTGTGGTATTCTAAGTCATAAAGTTGTTTCTTTTGAATTTTTTGTATTATTTCCTCTCGTTGATTTCTTTTACCTTCCGGTGTATTAGGGATTGTGTTTCTAAAAAAAATGTCTATGGGCTTTTCTTTTGTTACTGAATGTATTGATTTATTGTATTCCTGGACCGCCTGAAAAAGTAAATCTTCAAATACCATGCTCCCGTTGTCTTTTTTTAAGCACCTTAAAATTTCGGATAGTGTCGAATGGAACCTTTCTACTTGTCCATTACTTGTTGATGCGTATGGGGCAGTGGTGTGCACTGAGATTTTAAGTTGGTCTTCAAGCATGAATTTTATAGCTGCAGAACTTAAAGAACGTTCGTTATCCATTATTATCCATTTCGGCATACCGAAACTATTGTATAAGCATTTCTCCTAAGGGGTTTTTAATATCCTCAGCTGCTCTTGACTGTAAAATTTTTACTTGAGCGTATTTGGAAAATTTGTCGATACCTGCTAATACGCTGTTTTTTTCTGTGATATAAATATCTACATGGACTATTTCTCCTGGATATTTGGGGATAGGTGTTGGTTGAATTTCGCCCTTTGGCGGATGCCTATCGTATTTAGATTCTTTACAGGTCTGGCAGGACTGAACTATTGCTTGAATTTTCTTTTGAGCTTGCGGGAAAAAATAATTCTTAAGTATTTGTATTTTATTTTCTTTCGCATCTCTATGCGCTCTCTTGTGTTCTAGAGTTATTAATTCATTTTGTTGTAATTCGGACGTGACGTCGTCTACTTGTTTTCGCGTGAACCTTACTTTATATGAACGGAAATATGTGGGATAAATATTTTGTATTTTTCCCATTACTTCTTCGGAAGTAAAAATTCCGTTTATTAATCTGGGATCTTGTCTGCATGTTAGGATTGCTATTATTTGTTCTTCTGTGTACTATGGTAGGTTGGGAATGGAATTTCGAAAGTTTCTGAGTCCGTTTCGTCCATGAGTAGGAATAATTGATTTTTGAAAACATTAATGGGAGCTTCTACAGAAAATATAAGATTGTGAGATGAGCTTTCGTCGCTATGAATGGTTGCTGTGGAGCTGAGTGCATTTATTTCGGCCGGGGCCCTAGAAAGTGCGTCAGCTACTACATTAGCTACTCCTGGCTTGTATTTAATTTCGTGATTATATTCGCCAATAAGGTCTCTCCATCGTTTTAGTTTCGCGTTATGGTTATTGACACTATTTGAAAAACTTAGGGGCTGGTGGTCTGTGTATATTACCACTTTCGAATATCCGTAAAGATAATGTCTTAGGCTTTGAAGTGCCCACACGATGGCTAACATTTCCCTTTCGTTTGTTGCGTAATTTTCTTCGGTTTTTGTGAGTGTACGTGAGATAAATGTTATTGGTCTATGGTTTTGTTCTAAGACTGCGCCTATCGCATAACTTGACGAGTCGGTTGTAAGCTGAAATTCTTTTCCAAAATCTGGGTATGCTAGGGTGACGTCTCGGGAGATAAGTGTATTTTTTAATTTTTCGAAAGCATTTATTGCTTCCTTGTCTAAATTAATAGCTGTCCTGCTTGATTTATTTTTTGATATGCGACCTTCTTCTCCTCTCAGGAGAATGGTTAGTGGTTTTGCAATTTTTGCATAATCTCTAATAAATCTTCTATAATACCCTGTCATGCCTAAGAAAGATCGTAGATCTTTTAACGTTTTCGGGATCGGAAATTTTGCAATTGCTTTTATTTTGTCAATATTTGTCTTAACTCCCTCTTGTGAGATGGTATACCCTAAAAAATCTACTTCGTTTTTGAAAAAATGACATTTCTCTATTTGTACCCTCATGTTGGCATTTTGTAGGGTTGAAAATACTTTTTCGAGGTTCTGACCGTGTTCTACTTCGTTTTTGCTAAAAACGATTATGTCGTCCACGTACACATCGCAAATTTTCCCTATGTATTCCCTCAGGATGTCGTCCAAGGCTCTTTGGAAAATAGATGGCGAGTTTTTTAGACCAAATGGGAGCCTGGTGAATTCATATTTTCCACCGTTTACTGCAAAGGCTGTTTTTTCGATATCCGTGTCCTTTAATGGGATTTGATGAAATCCACTTTTAAGGTCTAACACTGAAAAGTATTTATTATCCCCTAGCTGTGCAATAATTTCGCCAATCTCTTGGATAGGGTACCGATCAGAGATAGTGACGTCATTGAGTTTCCTGTAATCTATTACTAATCTATACTTTTTTTCTTCGGACTGACCTGACTTTTTTGGAACTACCCAAACGGGTGCATTATACGGAGAACGTGAAGGTCTAATAATGCCATCTTCGAGCATTTCGTTTATTTGTTTTTCTACTTCCTGTCTTAGTGAAGCTGGGTATGGGTAGTGTTTTCCATAGACTGGTGAGTCTGATGAAGTTCTTATTTCTCCTACCACTTTAGTTGTGTATGCTAATTTTGTGTCTGGGTCGGCGAATAAGTTTTTGTGGCCTTGTACAAGGTTTTTTATAATTATTTTTTGTGACTCGGTCATATGACTGACTTGTGGTCCTATTGTGTTAACGGCTTGTGCGGCTAAATGATGAATTTTAATTTTCCTTTTGTTTTCAAGAATGAGTGCATCGTTTTTGACATCTATAATTGCGCCTAATATTTTCATTGTATCGTTGCCTAAAATGCCATGGAATGTTTTTAGTGTGTCTAATAGACAAAATTTCATTGGTTTATCTGAGATATTGGGGAGTTTAAGAATCGTGTGTTGTGTAATATTATTGTTGCCTCCCACAGAGCTAACTGAAAAGTTTTTCTCGTTTGGTTTTGGGTTTGGTACCAGTTGTGGTTGGATGTAATTCTGGTTTGAGCCTGTCTCTATTAAAAATTTTTTTTTTTTCGTTCCCCGTCGTTACTTTAAAATAAGGTAGTGAGGAACGATTTATTCTAAAAAATAGATCTCGGACATGTCAATGTATTCTTGTTGTTCTGTATCTGTTTGCCAAGTAAATTCTTCTTGAAGTTCGCCTATGTTATTATGTTCTGTCATTTCGTAATATTCCTGCTCTGCACTAGTTGTATCTTTTTGCGTTTCCTGTTGTGTAGTAGTTTCGGACTCGGTTTGAATATGAAATTGTCTTGGCATCTTGCTAGTGTTCTGAACATTAGAAGTGCTGAGAGGTCGTTTCCCAGAATAATCGTTGTTCGCCGGCTTATTCATATAGTTAATATGACGCGATCGGATTGATTGATCAACTTCCATAGGTACTGCTTTTGGTTGGGGTAGGGGGGCGGTGTCGGGAAAATATAGGGTGTTAATTGTCTTGCTTGGTCTGAATTAGCTTGATTGTAATAATTAGGTTGGATGGTTTGTGTGAAGGGGAATTTCCCGGTTGCGGTTACTACTTGCATCTGTTTAGGGTTGTGGTATAAATGGGGATGAAAATTTTGTTTCGCTCCTACCATTCGGAACGGTTGGTGGGTTCTTGGTGGTAGTGTAGGCGGTTTTCCTGAGTAAATGTTTTTAGGTGTTTGATTGTTTCTAGTGGTCTGGTTCTCAAGCAAACTGCATAGGTGTAGTGCGTGTTCTAAGTCGTGCGTGATTGCTAACAGTTGAGCCAGATTTCCGTTTAGGCCTCTAACAAAAGTGTCTAGAGCTTTTTCCCTGTACATAGTTGTTAAAGATTGTATGGTTTCTTGTGAAACGTCCATGTTACTAACTTGGTTCAGGATGAGGGATAGCTGTTGGTAGACTGTTTGGTAGAACTCGACTATAGTATTGTTTCCTTGAGCGAGGGCATAGAGCTGGTATTCTAAAGTTTTAAGGTCTCGTTTGTCGGCAAAATGCGATGTTACGCATTTCGAAATAGCTGTCCAGTCGAGTGGGGTGTTGTATGATTCTAGCACTGCGTCTGCCTGTCCAGTAATTTTATTGCGGATTGCTAAAATAATTCCGTAATATTTTGGTGAACCAATTCTCCCTTCATAGATTTTGAAAGCTCGTGCTACGCTCTTTTCCATGAGGAATATTCACTTTTGTTTCCTGAAAATTCCCTAAGCGATCGTACAATGTACGGTATTTTGTCTAATTCACTAAGGTTGTGTGATAGTTCTCGTTTAATTGTTTGGTCCTTATATTGCGAAAAATCATTATTGGGTTTAATTATTTCTTTCACTAAGCCACTTAATTTGGTTTCTAAGACACCTTTTATTATTTCTTCGATATCCCTCTCGGTCATAAGTCGCGCATTGGTAGTTGCGGAAGGGCCTGTAAGGTTTCCTAGTCTGTCCGCTAAATCTTGGTCAGGCATTTTAGTTATTTTTTTGTGATCACGATATTTGAACAGTAGATTAAAAGGATGCATTTATATTTTAAAAAAAATTTTTCTGATAGTTACTCAGAATTCGGAATGAAAATAATTAATTATTTCGTGCTGTAAAAATTATAAGGTTTGATTTAGAGCTTAGAATTTAAGTGCTCTGTGTTTTCTTAATTCTTAATATAGATTTTTAATCCTTAAATATTTTTCATTAAATTTGATAGGTAACGATTATTTTGATCGATTTAATTTAATTTTAAAATTCTTTGATTCTTTGTTTATCAATTTAATTATTCGTTAGTTATTATACTTTTTCTTTTCACGGAATTAGTTTGTCGCTTGACAATTATTGTTTCCTTTTTTTGTTTGGAATATTTGCTTAACTTTATGCTTAGGTTAGGTTAGGTAGGAGTGGTTGGAGACTAAATATTAGTCCCCTCACTTAGGCCACAATGGGCCCCTTGTGATACCACATGATCTCTGAAAGATCCGTTTCCCTAGCTCATGGGTTTTCTGCCTTCTCGA
Source organism: Drosophila subpulchrella (assembly GCF_014743375.2). Lineage (NCBI taxonomy): Eukaryota > Metazoa > Arthropoda > Insecta > Diptera > Drosophilidae > Drosophila > Drosophila subpulchrella. The sequence goes on from NW_023665636.1 coordinate 926,210, forward strand.
AGTATTCTGTTCTTCTTAAGAAGCATAGTAGTTTTTGAATGCTTACGTCCTGAATGGCCGCAAGGTTCGGAAGTGTGTAGCTACCTAGGGTTTGAAAGCGCTTTAGGTTATGCGCTGGGCAGAAGCATAGGAGGTGTTCGATGCTCTCCTCTTCGTCTATCTCCTTGCAGCTGCGGCAGAAGTCGTGGTTACTTAGACCCAGCCTTATCGCATGAGTCCTTATAAGACAGTGGCCCGTGAGGGCATTTAGGAGAGTGGAGATGTCCTCCCTGCCACATTGTAGGAGAGTTTTTGTTCTTTTCGTGTTATAGTTTGGCCATGTGAGTCTAGAATTGTGGCATGTTGAGATTGAGTTCCAACGGTTGTTGGAAAGAGTATACAATCTCTGCCTGAGATGGAGCTTGCAGGTAGCCATGGGCATCCCTACCGTGTCCTTATCACGAAGGATATCGGCGGTTGTCCCCTGTCTTGCCAGCTCGTCTGCTATGCAGTTGCCCTCAATGTTGCGGTGCCCAGGCACCCAGATGAGGTTGATTCTCAGATGAGTGGCCATCTCTTTAAGAGATTTGCGGCATTCAGAGATTGTTTTTGAGCTCGTTGTGTAGGAGTCGAGGGCCCTGAGGGCAGCTTGACTATCCGAGAATATGAAGATATCACTGTCTTTATGTACAGACGTGTTCAGGTGGGTAGTGGCTTCCTGAATTGCCATCACTTCCGCTTGGGAAACACTACAGTGGTCTGGTAGGCGGAATGAGACCTTTATGTCTAATTCGGGGGAGAAGACTCCCCCACCTGTTTGGGAGTTAAACTTGGAGCCGTCCGTGTATATGTTGACGGCGTTTACGAATTGATGTGGGAGGTTGTCCCAGTCTGAACGGGTGGGTATATGAATTTTGTATCTTCTTTCGAAGTTGACTATGGGTGGGACGTAGTCTGTATAACGTGGTAGGGGTGAATGTTTTGATAGGATAATGGAGTGACCCGTGGAGCCCGTTGTCCATGCCGCTGCTTCACGGAGCCTCAGCGCTGTTGCAGATGCCCAGCTTTTGGCAAGTAGGTCCAGGGGTTGGAGATCGAGAATTGTGTTTAGTGCCTCAGTGGCGGTAGTGCGCGGCGCCCCACTGATGCAGAGCTCTGCGCTCCTTTGGATCTTGTGAAGGATCCGGAGGTTCCAGTTCTTATCTAGAGGAGGCCACCAAACGATGTTTCCGTAGAGGAGAATGGGCCTGACTATTGCAGTATATAGCCAGTGAACTATCATGGGGGAGAAACCCCACTTCCTCCCTATGGCTTTTTTACAAGCGAAGAGGGCTATGGCCGCTTTGCGTGTGCGATCTAGGATGTTATCAGTCAAGAGGAGCTTTTTGTCAAGGATGACACCTAGGTACTTTGCTTGGTTGCTAAAGGTTAGGCGCGTTTGGTGTAGTTTTGGGGGAACTAGAATTGGTACCTTGTACTTCCTTGTAAAGAGAACTAGTTCGGTCTTTTCCGGGTTAACTCCCAGTCCACAGCCAGCCGTCCACCGTGAAAGGGTGGATAGGGCTGTCTCCATTAGATTACAAAGGGTTTGCGGGAATTTGCCCTGCAGTAGGATAACCACGTCATCCGCGTAGGCTACCACTTTTGTGCCCGCCTCTTCTAGAAGTGATAGCAGTTTGTTGACCACCAAAACCCATAGAAGAGGTGAGAGTACTCCCCCTTGTGGGGTTCCTCTACTGACATTCCTGGTCGAGAGGGCCGATCCCATAGTGGAGTGCACTACCCTGCTGGTTAGCATGGTGTGTATGAGTCCCACTATGGGCCGCTCAATGCCCAGTTCAGTCAGAGCACCAGTGATCGCCGTTGGGGTGACGTTGTTGAAGGCGCCTTCTATGTCTAGAAACGCTGCAAGAGAGTATTCCTTATTGTGGAAGCCTCGTTCTATACTGTACACTAGAGAGTGGAGGGCGGTATCGGTTGATCTACCCTTACGGTACGCATGCTGTGCGTCAGAGAGTAAACTATGGTCGATGGTTAGTCTGATATGGGTGTCAATTAGCCTTTCCAGGATCTTCAACAAGAAGGAAGAGAGACTGATCGGGCGGAAGTCCTTTGGGTTGGTGTGGGAGGGCTTGCCGGCTTTCGGTATAAAAATTACCTTAACGTCCAGCCACCTTGTTGGAATATGGTTTAGAGCAAGGCAGCCGTGGAAGATGGCTGTCAGCCAGGGAAGGGACATATCTAATGTCCGTTGTAGCTGGGCCGGGAAGAACCCATCTGGGCCAGGTGATTTGAAGGGCTTAAAAGAGTTAACAGCCCACTGAATGCGGTCAGGGTTTGAAATGTTGGCAATACTCTGGTCGTCTAGATTCACCTCTATGTGGAGGTCCTCCACTACCTGGGTATTGTTAGGGAAGTGTGTGTCTAACAGTAGTTCAAGGGTTTCCTGACTGTTTTCCGTCCAGCCATCATCATTGGTTTTAAGATAGCCAATGGTAGCTGGAGCTTTAGCTAGAATTCTTCTGAGTCTGGATGCCTCCGCAGTAGATTCTATGCTACTGCAGAAGTTAGCCCAGGCTCTTCGTTTTGATATTCTTATTTCCTTTTTGTATAGGCTTAGTTTTGAATGATATAGATTCCAGGAGGATTCGCTATTGTTATATTTAGCTTTGTTGAAGTAAGTTCTACACTCTCTTTTAAGGTTCGCCAGGGTTGGGTTCCACCATGGGGGTTTGTGCTTTGTTTTGACTGTTCTACTTGGGCAAGCCCTTTTTAAGGCCTCCCCGCAGATATCAGTAAAAGTGTTAACTAGGTTATCTAATTCTTGACGGTTGTGTATGCGTGTCGGGGGAGCGAGTAGGTTCCTGTTGAGGAGATTTTTGTAGTATCCCCAGTTGGTTAATCTTAGATTAGTGATGTTCTCGGCTGGAGGATGGTCTAGACTTATTGTAAATTCTATGTAACGGTGGTCTGAGAATGAGTGTTCGATCCCCACCTTCCACGTTTCTAGTTGGTTAAGTAGGGGATCAGATATTAGAGTAATGTCTAGTACTTCCCTCCTATTTCTAGTGATGAAAGTTGGGTCATTACCTTTGTTGCAGATGAATAGATTTGATTGAAGGAGATAATCGTAGAGTAACTCACCCCTTTCGTTGGTGTTTGTACTTCCCCATTGTGTGTGGTGAGAGTTAGCGTCCCCACCCAGGATGAGTTCCTTAGATGAGTGAGTGCGTATGAGTTGTTGTGTAGTGGTGTTTGGTAGTGGCCCTTCGTGGTCGTGAGCCAGATAGAATGATGCTATGGTGTGATGGGTGTGTTCGGTTAGCTCCAGTCTGACCGTGGTAAGGTCGCCTTCGCTAAACTGTGGAATAAGAAATGTGTTAAAGTGTGTTTTTGTAAGAATGCAGGTTCTGGTTTTACCCTTGTCCTTGGTGTAAAATAGCTTGTATAGGGGGGTTGATAAGCCACAGATGTTGTTACCAACAATCCATGGCTCTTGAATGAGGACTACGTCTATGTTGCCTGTTGCCAGGCGGGTGAGGAGGGCAGCGGATGCTGCCTTGCTGTGGTGCAGATTAATTTGCAGAAACTGCACCATCTTTGGGACTGGGGTCGGGCTGGGTACCCTCCGCTTCCTCCACTATGTCCTGGAGGACAGAGCGCCCTGGTCGGGTTGTGTCCTGGGTGCACAGCTGTTTCAGGCTCTCCGTCAGCTCCGAGTCGGTTGACACGTAGCCGGTGAGGGTGGCCTCCTCGTGATCTGGTTCGTCGTCGCTCGGGGGTTCGTACGACGCACAGGCAGCCAGGTTGTCTGCCGCTATCTTATCTGTGTCATAAATACGAAGCTGCACCTTATCGAACCCGTAGTTCACTCTGTGCTGTTGGGCTGCGAGGGGTTCCAAGCATGCCTGGTTTAGGAGGATGACCACGCTCATGGTGACTCGCTCGGTCTTCTCCACCTTGACCACCTTCCAACCGTCGGTTGGAAGTTTTGTGTTGAACCTGGTCAGCAGGCTGAGTATAGCCTCTGGTTCCGATGGTTCCGACGGCAGCCACACCCTCGCTCTCGGTCGAGACGGGATGTCTGCAGCCTCACAAACTGCCAGCTTGGCCCCGGGGTAGACCTCGCCGACTTTGTCAATTGCAGCCTTGTAGAGTGCTGCCGATCTCTCGACTTCGCAGGCGATCAACTTTACGTTGCCCTGGTACCACCCTGCATCTGTGCAATCGGGTGGCGGTCCTGGGTTTTCGTCCAGCACTTTCAAGGCCACTGTCGCAAGGGCCCGTCTAACCAGACCCCAATGGTTTCTTGGGATCCTTCCGCCTTCATCGCTCTGGTCGATGACTCCAATGATCTTCCGATCCTTTACCACTTCCGCAAAGGATCTCGACCATGTGCCGCGGTTGGTTACTTTGGCCTTCTTGCTCGCTGGTTGAGCTGACTCCATCGACCTCTCACGCTTGTTGCTGGTAGTCATAGCGATGTCGAAATCTGGGATAACTGCCTTCGCCCAGGCTATGTCCTCTTGGATTTTCTGGTAATCCAATTTCGAAGTCTGATCCTCACGTATCGGATTGGTGGCCAGCCGTTTGAGGATCCTAGAAGCCTTCTTTCTTTCAAGAGGTCCTTCCTGGTTAGGTGGAACCCTCTTAAACTCCTTTGCCCTGGTACTCACCACGAGACCGGCTTTGGCGCTCCCCTCAGGTTGGAGTGGCTGGTTAGCCACACCTACGCTGGTGGGAGGCTTGGGCTTGTCGCTATGGCGAGTTGGGCTTAGCCGGCTGCGTTGTTCGCTGGCCTTGGCAGGGGTAGACGTCACGTGGACTGGGGTAGTCAGAGCCGTGATCTTGCTCTTTCTTTCGTCGTTGGTTACGACTTCCGACTTTATAAGAGTGTCGGGCTCTCGTCTTGTGCAGTCTTTTTGTTTAGTATTTGTTAAGTTCTCCATGTTAAATCCCACGAGCTGCGGAGAAAGGACAGGTCCACCCGGGCAGAGATCCGCCGTACCCGGGTAAGGCTGACTTAGAACAGGCGGTCGCCACTTGCCTGAGCTCACCGTTTGAGACTGAGTTATTTGATGACTCGGGCTCCCAGCCAGATTGACTCTCGGCACGGTACGAGTGACACCTTAGTCCAGCCCGGGGTGAGATGAGTTGTGTGGGTAGGGAAGAGGTAGGTTCAAAGAGTGTGGGAAGGGGTGTGTGTGAGCTATTTGTCGGAGGCAATTGAACAACTGCCCTTGGCTCTCGCTTAAACGAAGAAAGATGCCCAAGCAAAAGCTTTTATTTATAACCAAGCAGACGAAAATGTTGATGTAGGTCGGGTCTTCTCCCGTCGCCCCAAAGGCAATGCTGTTGGCGGGCCCCGGAACTGGGCCTCTTTTCCGCTACTCGACGTAGTTTTTCGAGCAGCTTGTCCGGCTCCAAAGATAATGGGGATGACCTCCACCGATCTCCCTCGAATATACGGCGGCCGCGCAGGAACCTTTTCAGGACGGCTGGTAGCTGCCGAATAAGCCCAACGTTATCCACTAGACCTCAAACCTTGCGATCACGGCTAGAACTCACCCTAATCCGTAATTAATCTCCTGAATATATATTTCCTTTTCTTTTTTTCCCTTCCGGTGGCCCAGCAATATGAACAGGCTGATCTAGACACTCGCGCTAAACTTTGCGGGTTAATCACTTGCATAGAAATTTTCACATCTGCTTGCCTCGGCTGCCAAAACGGAAAAGACCGACTCTGATGCCATAATTCAGGCGGTAACCCAAACCCCGGAGTATGAGGTGAAAAACTAGACCCGAGAAAGCCTGACATTTGCCCCTGTTGCTCTCACTTATTCCGAAAAATGCTGCATTTCTTCACACGAATGCTAGATGGCGCCACCCCTGTGTCTTTATGAACCACAGATGGAGCCACTTCTGCTAAAGCAAGCGCTACAAAAATGCCCCCCCCCCCTTAAGATCATACTTGGGAGTCAAATTCCCAAGGATGAGACACCAGCGATTGCTGTGGATACGCTATTGTTTCATGTCCTTCGCATGATATCTTCCTATGTATCTACCCTGCAAATCCTCTAAATCGTAATAGGCCTGCCCGATTTTCTTTTTGACTCGAGCTTTAATAAATGCTGGTCCCAATTTGGCGTTGCAGCCGGCCTGGAAATTGCTTTGCTTGAAATTCCTCCTTTTTTTTTTTAAATGCTTTGCTATTTATTTATTGAATCTTCTCCCTTTGGATACTAACAATAAGTGTATCAAATCTTAGACTAATTAATCTATCTCACAGTCATATGACTGCGGTTGTGCTAAAGGGGGCCGAAAGTTATAGCTGTCGTGGCAGGTCGTTGCGTTGTAGACGGGATCGGCTGGAAACCCAAGTCAAGCCTCTTGCGAGGCGATTGGGGTGCACAGAGAGTTTTTCGTTGTAGGACGCTTTTTGTTTGTCTATTTCATCTTTTACGGTAGGAATGCTTTGGTCCCTGTGGATGTTTTAGTTGCGAATATACCATGGTGCCCCAGTGATAGTTCGCAGGATTTTCGATTGAACGCGCTGTATAATGTCTATGTTGCTTCTGCTGGCGTTTCCCCATAGCTGGGAGCCGTATGTCCAGATGGGCTTGAGAGTGGAGTTGTAGAGCAAAACCTTGTAGTCCAGACGCAGGGGCGAACGAGCGTTAAGAATCCAGTGGAAGCTGCTGGCCTTTAGTTTTAGATGTACTTTCTTGGGTACCCGGGTAAGGCTGACTTAGAACAGGCGGTCGCCACTTGCCTGAGCTCACCGTTTGAGACTGAGTTATTTGATGACTCGGGCTCCCAGCCAGATTGACTCTCGGCACGGTACGAGTGACACCTTAGTCCAGCCCGGGGTGAGATGAGTTGTGTGGGTAGGGAAGAGGTAGGTTCAAAGAGTGTGGGAAGGGGTGTGTGTGAGCTATTTGTCGGAGGCGGCAGCACAAGCGCGACGTCGGTACTGCTACGGCGCAGATACCCGCTGACTGTCCGGGGCTACTTATTTGCGCTTCGTGTTGGGGGCCTTGGCGGTAGCCGGGCCGTGTCCAACTTCCACGCTTATTCGTAGCTACCCTGGAGAACCAGGGCGCTCGCTATCCGCAACCTGCGACCCGTTCGGTAGCCTTCAGCTCGGCGCCCTCAGAGCCATCCCACTAGCTCTTTGGCCGAAAACTTTATGCTTACAAAATAATCATATCTCGGTGTGCTCTCGTGCCGGTAATCTTGGTGTTTTTCCTTTTTGTCCCACGTTGCAGTGATTTCTCCAGGATGCGGGTCTACTAGGGCACCTCCTTTACACCTTTGTTTGCACGTTCCCTCCGAACGGGTACTAAAGGGAATCACAGCGATAAAGTTGGCCTGATATGTCCACCAGGTACAAGTCCTTTTTGCAGGAGTGTCACTTTGTAGCGTTTTCTGGAACGGCACTTTAATTGTGGCACTTCCGGGCTTCGGTGGTCGGGTTTTTTCGTACGGATTAGCAGGATAATTTTACCGAACCGGCAGGATTTTTTTTTTACTGCTCGTCGCGAAGCGCGGAACTTGTATCTTTCGCGAACTTTTATATCAGGTCCCTGTTCGGGCGCCAGTTAAAAGTTTAGATAGTATTTTATTTAAAAAAAAATACAAACTTTATTATTTGAGTTCAGATTTACAACTAACTTTTCTTATGTTAATAATTAATAATGCAACCTAGGTGCTGCTGCCTCTGCTGACGTTCTCTGCTATCGTCATTGAACATCGCTGCTGTTGTTGATGTGGTCGGTCCTAATTGGTTGCTGTCGCTGATATTGCTGCTGCCGCGGTGCAGTTGACCATTTCTTATTCTGATTGGTCAACTTAATTTGGCAATAACTGTTGTTGCCAAATGCACTCGGCGTTGGGTTCAATCACCCAGCGTTGAAGCTTTCCCACGATCGTAAGGTGGGAAGTGCAAGCTCAGCGCACGTGGCTGCTGAACTCAATTAGGGGCCCATTGGGCAACGTTCTGGCCAGTATAGGGTTACTGTTGGGAAATTGGTGCTTATGCTTTTCTCGTGCTCATAACCAATTTGTTTTTGTTTGGGATTTTGCGCGTGTGGCGATACTCTTACTTGAGCATTTAGCATTCTGGGTGTTAACTTATATACTTTATGGGGTCGGAAACGCTTCCTTCTGCCTGTTACATACTTTGCGACGAATCTAGTATACCCTTTTACTCTACGAGTAACGGGTATAAAAATTAAGGCACTCACCGCTTTTAGGAACATCCAACGAGGAAAGCGCTTTCGCCGAAGATGCCTGTGGCTAGCTGCGGGAAAATATATAGATAATAATAAACTCAAAACGATTTAAGAATACACGACCGGAATGCACTGCTCAAGAAAAAAAACCGGATGCCGACTCTGCCTCCTTGCATGATTTTAAATCGCTTCGCCATCAATCAACAAACAAACCCTTTTATCTTAAACATTTCACTTAAACTAACGTGTTGCATAACAATCTTTTTCCATTTTCATGTCTTTAACAAATTTTCGTTCTCTCTGGAGGTTATGCCCGAATGTACTTGATCGCAAACTCTCTCATTACTGTTTCAGTCGGGCGGGGTCACAAAACCGATGGAGGGCTTAACTCTTCCGATTTCCCCCTTTGAACTTTATTTTAGTTTTCCGGCATTTTACGTACCGAACGTCTTGCAGCGCGATTGAACAACTGCCCTTGGCTCTCGCTTAAACGAAGAACGATGCCCAAGCAAAAGCTTTTATTTATAACCAAGCAGACGAAAATGTTGATGTAGGTCGGGTCTTCTCCCGTCGCCCCAAAGGCAATGCTGTTGGCGGGCCCCGGAACTGGGCCTCTTTTCCGCTACTCGACGTAGTTTTTCGAGCAGCTTGTCCGGCTCCAAAGATAATGGGGATGACCTCCACCGATCTCCCTCGAATATACGGCGGCCGCGCAGGAACCTTTTCAGGACGGCTGGTAGCTGCCGAATAAGCCCAACGTTATCCACTAGACCTCAAACCTTGCGATCACGGCTAGAACTCACCCTAATCCGTAATTAATCTCCTGAATATATATTTCCTTTTCTTTTTTTCCCTTCCGGTGGCCCAGCAATATGAACAGGCTGATCTAGACACTCGCGCTAAACTTTGCGGGTTAATCACTTGCAGAGAAATTTTCACATCTGCTTGCCTCGGCTGCCAAAACGGAAAAGACCGACTCTGATGCCATAATTCAGGCGGTAACCCAAACCCCGGAGTATGAGGTGAAAAACAAGACCCGAGAAAGCCTGACATTTGCCCCTGTTGCTCTCACTTATTCCGAAAAATGCTGCAGAACATTTCTTCACACGAATGCTAGATGGCGCCACCCCTGTGTCTTTATGAACCACAGATGGAGCCACTTCTGCTAAAGCAAGCGCTACAAAAATGCACCCCCCCCCCCCCTTAAGATCATATTTAGGAGTCAAATTCCCAAGGATGAGACACCAGCGATTGCTGTGGATACGCTATTGTTTCATGTCCTTCGCATGATATCTTCCTATGTATCTACCCTGCAAATCCTCTAAATCGTAATAGGCCTGCCCGATTTTCTTTTTGACTCGAGCTTTAATAAATGCCCAATTTGGCGTTGCAGCCGGCCTGGAAATTGCTTTGCTTGAAATTCCTCCTTTTTTTTTTTTAAATGCTTTGCTATTTATTTATTGAATCTTCTCCCTTTGGATACTAACAATAAGTGTATCAAATCTTAGACTAATTAATCTATCTCACAGTCATATGACTGCGGTTGTGCTAAAGGGGGCCGAAAGTTATAGCTGTCGTGGCAGGTCGTTGCGTTGTAGACGGGATCGGCTGGAAACCCAAGTCAAGCCTCTTGCGAGGCGATTGGGGTGCACAGAGAGTTTTTCGTTGTAGGACGCTTTTTGTTTGTCTATTTCATCTTTTACGGTAGGAATGCTTTGGTCCCTGTGGATGTTTTAGTTGCGAATATACCATGGTGCCCCAGTGATAGTTCGCAGGATTTTCGATTGAACGCGCTGTATAATGTCTATGTTGCTTCTGCTGGCGTTTCCCCATAGCTGGGAGCCGTATGTCCAGATGGGCTTGAGAGTGGAGTTGTAGAGCAAAACCTTGTAGTCCAGACGCAGGGGCGAACGAGCGTTAAGAATCCAGTGGAAGCTGCTGGCCTTTAGTTTTAGATGTACTTTCTTGCGTTCGATGTGTCTTCTCCAGGTTAGTCGTCTGTCAAGGTGGACGCCGAGATACGTTACATCGTTGACTTGGGGAATCTGCGTATTATTCAATAATAGTGGAGGGCATGTTTGCCTGTTGAGAGTAAACGTTATGTGTTTGCACTTTTGTTCATTTATTTTAATCCGCCAATCAGATAGCCACCTCTCTACTACGAGGAGGTGGTTTGCTAGCTGTGTTGTGGCTCGACCTGGGCACCTCGAGCGACTTAAAATTGCGGTGTCGTCAGCGAACGTAGATGTTGTTGGCTGCTCGTTCGTGGGAATATCCGCTGTGTATAGGAGGAACAGAGTAGGCCCTAGCGCGCATCCTTGCGGGACTCCGGCTTTGATAATGTAGTCGTTGGATGTTGTTGTATTGCACCTTACTGCGAAGGTCCTGTTGTATAGATACGACTCAAGAAGCTTGTGAGTGTAATCAGGCAAGTGTGTTTTGATTTTGTGCATGAGGCCATCTAGCCATACTCGATCGAAGGCTTGAAATACATCGAGGAATATTGCGCTGCAGTATTCCCGATGCTCAAAGGCTGTGCGTATTTCTTATGTTATTCTGTTAACTTGTTCGATTGTTCCATGGTTTTGACGAAATCCAAATTGATGAGCAGGGATAACATTGTGTGCTCCTAGATATGGTGTTATGCGAGTTAGAAGGCATTTTTCGAACAGCTTAGACAGACACGATAATAAACTAATTGGTCTGTAGGATGACGGAATTGTGTGGTCTTTTCCGGGCTTCGGTATCATAATGATGATAGATTTTTTCCATTTATTCGGATACACCCAAAAAAAAAACAAAAGTATACACTTAATAAGCGTTGTGTTAAAAGTATACTAAAGTTAGTATAAAAATGTAAGTATTAACTCAACACTAATTAGTTTCAACTGTATACTTTGTAGTGTAAAAGCTCTACCAAAGAGTATAAAGCGTAAACCTGTAGTGTTATTTTTAAACTAGTCATATTCGACTTCTTAGTTTATTATTTATACTTGTGGTTTCAACAAAAACTTTATGTAGTATAAAGAAAATATAGTTTCAAATTATTACAAAATAGTTTCATGCCAACACTTTATAGTATTAAGCTTATACTAATTATTATATGAGTGAGACTCAGTAGCATAAATAGTATACTAACATTAAATAGTTTTTCATGGTGTGAAACTAGGACAATAGCTATTATTCGAACATATATTTTGGTGTAAAACCAGGACAATAGCGAGTATACGAACACAGAAAATGCTACCGGAGTAGGCGTTGTTTGACGCGTTAATGATGATTGTGATTTTATGCCGAGTCAACATGTAAGTAAAATATTTGTTCTAAAATTTAAAAAAATCAATATTATATTGTCCCTGTTGGTAAATATTGTGTATTTTCAGATGCAAGTGCTTTGCGCACGCGTACAGATGCATACCGCGAAGGAGCTAACGAACTCGACGTACCGCCTTTGTGCTGTCAGAACAGCGAGTGCCTTCCGGGTAAATAGGAAGCACGGCCAGGTAGATTTCTACCTCACGCAGGCGCTGAGTGCACATGGTTGCTTCCGAAGCTTCCTTAAGCGCTTCGGACACGACACGGAGAACGGTTGTCCAGAGTGCGGCAGTGGGATTGTTGAGGACGATCAGCATGTCCTATTTTAATGTCGCCGCTTCGGGTCTGATCGCCAAATGCTGATGAAGACCACCGGGGCAAGAGTTCGGCCAGCGACGGCAGCCTACGCAGCGAGTGTACTGCGAACGCTGCGTCGCATCGAGAAGGAGAGGAGAGAAGCTACAGCCTAGGTGGCTACCATTGCGCTAAGCAATACCTTGCGCTGATACCGCGCAATCACGGCCCCTACTCTTGTTGCTTGTACTTATTTTAGTCTGCATATACGTGTTAGGTAAAGGAATATAAAAAAAAGGAGCTAAAACATGTTATGTGTGTTGCGCAAAATATGAAAATTTATGAAATAATAACAAAATAATATGTGAAATAGTAATAAAAGAAAAACAACATACAACTTGATTTTATTGGGTTTGGGATACCACGAAAAACAAAATAGTATAAATTTTATGTATACTACAGGCAACGGGGAAATCGTATAAGTTTTATACGAAATAGTATAAAATGTATACTAACGATTTCGATAAATAGCTTAAAAAGTATACTACGGCCCTCTAGATTAGTATAATATGTATACGAAATAGTATAAAACGGAGACTACATAGGATAGCTTTTATACTAAATAGTATGAAAAGTAAACTATCAGCATAAATTTCAGTACACTGAGTGAGTATAAATTGTATACTCGTTAGTTTAACTTTGATAACTTCGAAAGTTTCAGTTTAATACTTTCGGTGTCATAAGGTTAATACGCATCTTATCAAGATATTTTTGACACTCAATAGTTTAGTTTTAATGTACGAATAGTTTAGTTTCTATGATCTTTTTTTTTTGAGTGTAGTAGCCGAGAGTTATAATCCCATTGAAGAGCTTACAAATAACCTCAATGGCAGAGTTTGGAAGTTCAATTAACATTTTTGGGGTTATTTGGTCACCGCCAGGGGCCTTTTCGGTTTCAGTTCCCCAATGACTTTCGCGATCTCCTTTGGCTGAAACAATGGTGGTAGGGAAATAGATTCAGATTCGATTTGTGGTAGAAAAAATGAACCAGTGGCAGGGTTCGGCTGGAAGACGTTTCTGAGATGTAAAGCAAAAGTTTCGGCTCTATCTTCGTCGCTGCGGACCCAGATGCCAGATGAGTTTCTTATCGGAGTGACTGTTTCGATTGGAGAGCTCAGATTTGGGTGAGCCCTCCACAGAGGATGTTTTGTACTGGTTGGCGAAAGTTTTTTAATGTACTGCAGCTGTGCATTTTCTGTTTCTTGCTTTAGAGCTCGATTTAGTGTGCGAGTGGCTTCCTTAAGACGTTGTTTTGATGACGGCGATCTGTTGGTTTGCCAGGCACGTCGCAGGCGCCTCTTTTCTAGGACTAACCGTTCAATTTGCAGATTAGTTTTGAAGTGGTTGGTTTGCATGTCCCTGCCTTGTGGTGTTGAGATAGTGGCTGCCTCCACGAATACTTCTTCAAGAGCATCGGTAGAGCAGTCGATGTCCGCTTCGATGTTGAAGTGAGGGGTTAATTTGATGTGTGAGCTTACATACTTTTTATATTTTAACCAGTTGGTTCTGTGCGACGTCAGCCTGAGGGGGTGATCTGTGGTTTTTGTGCTTTGAAGAAGAGTTATTAGCACTGGCGAATGGTCTGACGACAGGTCCGAAAGCGCTTTGGCGCTTATTATATTGCGGGGAATGTTTTTTGTCACCGCAAAGTCTTTTAGGTCTGGAACTTTCCTGGGGTCTGTTGGCCAGTATGTGGGGCTGCCAGAGGAAACATAGTCTAATTTGTTGTTCGGTTTTATGATTGCATTGTATAATTGCCTTCCTTTGGGAGTCACAAGGCGTGATCCCCAGTGCGTGTGTTTGGCATTATAGTCCCCTGCAGCTATAACGCGATCTCCAAGCAAGTTGTAGAAGTCCATGAATTGTCCTTCAGAAATTGTAAAGCGAGGCGGGCAGTAGACAGCGGCTATGGTGATGTTTCCGTTGCCTGACTGCACTTTGATAGACGTGGCTTGCAAGTAATTAGTTGAAAACCTTTGGTGAAAGTGGTGCTTGATGCGTTCCCTGATTAGGATGCCCGTTCCGCCGTGGGCTTTACCATCTGGATGGTCTGTGCGGTAGAAAGTGTAGCCTCTTATTTGGAAGTTGTATTTGTTTGTGAGGTGCAGTGGCGGATCTAGGGGGGGCGAAGCGGGGCAAGCGCCCCGGGCGCCAAATCTAAGAGGCGCTAAATCGAGTCCGATTAGCAATATATGTTTCGAGAATTCATATTTTTCCGCGGCGCTGCGCATGTAACGCTCCCTATAGAATACAAGTGTAAGTGTTTTATGATGTGATCAAAAGGAAAAGGGACGCTCAAAACGTCATAATAAACTTTCTTGCTTAGAGAGAGAGAGAGAGAGAGAGAGAGAGAGAGCGAGCAGTATACGTGTTAGGTTATGAGCGCGTTCGTTTACATACATTCCAATCAAGGCAGTGTTTTTCTATTGCAACATTTAATCAAGATACTTATGCTTCGATGTTATTTATCAAATATTATTCACTGAACCTTCCATTTCTTGATGTTCTAAAAATATATTTCTACTTTTTACAATAAGGCGTGGAAAACACAAAAATGAAAAGAATAAAACCAAGTGGTGCCCAGTTCAAAAAAATCCGGGCAAAAAAACAACACACCGAAAATTTGTCGAAAGTATTTATGTTAAATTACGTGAAAAGTCATAACAAGGAAACCTCAGACACCTCAAATAATCCTTCGGTTTCTGGATCAAACCTGGAAAATCCAACACAGCATGTTATAGACGAGTGTACAAGCGATATTGAAAATGAGGTATGATGAAAGGTGGTGCAATATTTGAAATATGTTGTAATTTTTTTTTAATGAACCAAACTGATTTTTTATTCAGGTGGAATCTTTATCAAAGGAGATTCCGGAGATAGAAAACGCTGGACAATCATCTGTTAGAATTGATAGTGAAAAACAACATGTAATAAGTGTTGAAGAAAACGTGGTATGAAATGCTTCTAATTTTTAAAAGCCAGATAACATTAATATGAAAGTGTGAACAATATTTTTGAGTGACTGATTTTTTCTAGGAGACTGTTTTATCACAGGAAAATACAGGAACAGAGAATATCGAACTATCTATAAACAAAGACATAGGTTCTTGGCCCGAGAAAATTTCACAATCGTTTCGTGATTTGATTGTCAATACTGGAACAGAATCTCTACAGAATAAAAATGGTCAATTTCATCAAGATGATTCTGGAAGATCATTGAATAAGGCTTGGTTTCAACGAACACATAAAAATGGCGAAAAAACTGAAAGAACCTGGATGTGCTATTCTGTTACGAAAAAGGCATTATTCTGTCTGTGCTGCAAGTTGTTCCCCTGCAAAAACTACCAGAGTAGTTTCAGCAATGAAACTGGTTTTTCATCATGGAAGAAACTGAATCCTCGAATAGAAGAACATGAAAGTAGCAGAGCTCATCGTTCCTCGTTTCTAGAATGGAAGGACATGGAACGCTCTTTGAAGAAGGGAGGACTTCTCGACGATCGTCTTCAACAGCAGATTCGAAATGAAACAAAAGTATGGAGGGATATTCTCGAGCGTATTATTGCCACAATACAAACACTCGCACAGCAGAATTTGGCACTCAGAGGACACCGAGAATCCGTTTCTGAAGAACAGAATCCAGGAAATTTCCATGATCCTGTGATGAAAGCTCACGTGGAATCGGTTTCTGCTAATAAGGGACATCTATCATATTTTTCTCACAACATTCAGAACGAAATCATTGCGCTGCTAGGCAACAAAGTTAGAAAATCCATCATAAATGCCGTTAAAGATGCGGTATACTACAGCATTTCCTTTTTTTTTTTAGTTGAAATTTTGGACAGCCTTTCAATCGAAGTTTCTACTCGTTTTTCTAGCTTGAGAGTGCTGAATGAGCGCTTCGGATTTTTCTTTAACTTCAAAGAATATCTTGATGACGATAAAGAAGTTTTGAATAGAAAACTATTGGAAGTTAACGATAAATGCAAATCATTAGCTGAAATTTATTCTAATGATTTAAATGGTACGGAATTGTTTCACGATATCAAAGATGTCATTTTTCTTCTGAAAAGGGCCAATAAAAATGGAGAAAGTCTTGATCTCACTCCAAAAGGAATACTATTGTATATTTCATCGTTGGGGTTAGAGGCGTACAAAACACTTGTGACGGCATTGAAAATTTTGCTGACTCTACCATTGTCCGTGGCTTCGTGTGAGCGATCACTCAGTAAACTGAAATTGATTAAATCTTATCGCCGCACAACCATGAGCCAAGACAGGCTGTCAAATTTAGCTATACTATCTATCGAAAATGAAGTAGCAGCATCACTCGACTACAATGATATTATTGCTGAATTTGCGGCAATCAAGGCCAGAAAAGTTATATTCTAAAAGTAATATTTTTTTGTCTTGCAAAAACACAAATAATAATGTTTTTTCCGTTGTAACTGACAAAAGAATCGATATGAAATACAATTCTTCAAACATATAAGCTTTTAATAATTAATAACCTATTTACACTTAAAATACTCCTAATGTTATTCGTACAGCAAATAGGGAGGGGCGGAATTTTTCGCTTTGCCCCGGGCGCCAGCAACCCTAGATCCGCCACTGGTGAGGTGCGTCTCTACCAGTAGCATAATGTCGATATGGTTTTCATTCAGGAACTGTGTTACTTCAAGGTTGTGCCGTGAAACGCCATTGGCGTTCCACATTGTTATTCGTAGATTTGCCATCTGATTATTTGGACTGCTTAGCTACAAGTAGCTGTATTACCATGTTCTGGTTTTGAACCAGTGTTTGCATGGTCGTGAAGCGGGGCAAGCGCCCCGGGCGCTAAATCTAAGAGGCGCTAAATCGAGTCCGACTAGCAATATATGTTTCGAGAATTCATATTTTCCCGCGGCGCTGCGCATGTAACGCTCCCTATAGAATACAAGTGTAAGTATTTTATGATGTGATCAAAGGAAAAGGGACGTTCGAAACGTCATAATAAACTTTCTTGCTTAGAGAGAGAGAGAGATCGAGCAGTATACGTGTTAGGTTAGGTTGCTGCTAGGCAACAAAGTTAGAAAATCCATCATAAATGCCGTTAAAGATGCGGTATATTACAGCATTTCTTTTGATACAACTTCAGATTCTAGTCATGAAGAACAAATGGCTCAGATCATAAGATACGTTGAAGTGAAAAAGAATTCTGTTGAGATTAAAGAATCATTCATCGATTTTATCCCTCTAAAGATAAAAGATGCAGAAGGAATGACAAATGAAATCTTGAGTAAGCTCGAAAATGATGGGTTAGATGTCAATAACTGCAGAGGCCAAGCTTACGATAATCAAGCACAATGGCTGGTACTCGTTCTGGGGTGCAGCAAAGAATCTTAGATCGGAACCCATTGGAAAATGAAGTAGCAGCATCACTCGACTACAATGATATTATTGCTGAATTTGCGGCAATCAAGGCCAGAAAAGTTAAATTCTAAAAGTAATATTTTTTTGTCTTGCAAAAACACAAATAATAATGTTTTTTCCGTTGTACCTGACAAAAGAATCGATATGAAATACAATTCTTCAAACATATAAGCTTTTAATAATTAATAACCTATTTACACTTAAATACTCCTAATGTTATTCGTACAGCAAATAGGGAGGGGGCGGAATTTTTCGCTTTGCCCCGGGCGCCAGCAACCCTAGATCCGCCACTGTGCCCTGGTGTGTCCATACTCCTGACAATTTGTGCATTGCACTGGGCCGTTCCTTTTATGTGGCTCTTCCACGTTAATTCTTCGGTGCAATAAATATTGCAGGTTATAAATGGGGTGCACTTCATTTTTCTTCAAGACTCTGCTGTCTGGCTCCAGCTCGACCCTGAAGAGTGGTTGCGGCTCTTTTTTCCTGTTTATAATGTTACTGACGTTCTTTGCAGAAAACCCTTTTTCCTTGAGAGCATCAATAACTTCCTTGGCGGTTACGTCGGGCTCGATTCCTTTTAGTACCACTTGCAGGTCCTTGCTGCTTTTTAGTTGGTACGTGTAGTAGCTTTTCCTAGCTTCCTCCAGGTATTTGGATACTGCTCGGAAATGTTCTTCAGATTTGGTCTGAAGCTTGGTTTCATGGATATCCCTTTTTGTGACCGGAACAACATGAAAGTTTCCGTCCCCGGTCAGCGCAACAATTTTGTTGACCAGGGCGTTCGAGATTTTCTCCCTAATGTAAATTGGTGGGGGCTTAGGTTTCGGTTGGGTCTCCTGAGCCCGTTCTGGTTCATTTTCTGCTAGAAGCGCAAATCTATTGCTGTTGGATCTTCCGGGTAATTTATCTTCTATTTGGACACGGTTTATTTTTGCCTTGTTACCTACCGCGGTTTTCTGCGGGCTAAGCTTACGCTTGATATGGATGTACCGATCTAGTCCTGTCTGTATGGCCGGACCCGCTTGCTGAATTTTGTTTTGGTTTTGATTTGTTGTCGTGGTTTTTGTTGCCCTTGTATTTAGAGCTGCGGTTGCAGTCGATTCCGAAATAATAGTCGTAGCTGTGGTTGTTGTTGGTTTTTTTGTTGTAGCTGCAGTTGTTGCTGACAAATTTAGTGCGGATGCAGAAGTGCAGGGGTCGAAACTGATGGTGGGGGGGTTTTGCATTGTTGACTCCACGCCTTCGGAGTAGGGGTAGCCGTAAGTAAGCATGGTGAGCAAGATCGTGCTCTTTGGCTATCGACCGATAGTAGGGTCGTTTTTTGCACTTCGCTATCACGCGTTGAGACATATGAAAAGTAACCGTCTCTTCGGCTCGCGGAGCTGAGTCGCTCTTTATTCTGTTCGTAGCTCATTGAGCTTTTATTAGCGTGGCACTTATTTATTATTATAAGATGAAACAATGTATGTGCTAGTCAAAGTCATTACACCGATTTTGTGTGTTGAAACCTAAATTTCTTTGGGTTTTAGCGTCTTTTCGCTTATTTAAAATTAACCAGTTTAGTTTTTTGTGTTTTGTTTGCATTTAATTTATCAACTTTCTTGCACTTTTCGCGGAGCTCGCACAAGACACGTCCGCTCTCTTCAGCGGTCTCTAGCATCAAAAAAAAAGAAAGAAATTCCTCCTGAATATTTCCTGGCCCTCTTCATAGTATACCGGCCTCGAGCGCAGATTATACTGTCGTTCATTTTTCTCGTACTGCTTTTTCATCACTTCCAACGCCTTATTGCGTACCAACTCAAATGAATCCTTCCGCGAAAACACCATGGTCCTGTCCTCCAGTAAGTTCAAGGCCCTCAGCAATTTAAAGGTTGCCCCTGACGCAATGAAGTGCTGGCCAAACACCATATAGTACGGAGTTGTCCCCAGGCTGGAATGGATCGCCGATCTGAGCGCACAGCAGATGCTGCTAAGTTGTTCATCCCAGTCTTTCTGATCGCTCCGTACATATGACCTGATGGCTGCAATGACAGATCGATTAACCCGTTCTGAAGCATTCGCTTGCGGTGAGTATACCGACGTAAGGGTGTGAGAAATTCGGTACTCTCTAAGCAGCTTCCGAAACGCTTCAGACTTGAATTGCGACCCGTTGTCGGACACAATTGTCTCAGGGCTGTCAACTTCTTCACTGCTTTTAGGAACATAAACTTGCTATAGTGATCCAGAACTATACAAATTCCGATATTACCACTCCTTGAGCGAGGGAAGGGGCCCTAGAAAATCTACGTACAACTTCTGGAAAGGTCTACTAGATTCTGGCTGTGCACCCATAGGTGGACGTAATGTCTTATTCGGTGCCTTTGTCGTTTTGCAAGTGATGCACCCTTCAATGTACTGTTTGACGTCCTTTACCAGCCCTGGCCAATAATAATATCGCCTCAATCTTTCTAGCGTTTTGTAAACACCCCCATGAGATGCCAAGGGGTCATTATGAGCCTTCTTTAAAGCCTCTGGAACCAAACCTTGAGGTACCCACAATTTCCAACAGAAGGTATCATGAATAGCTTCTCCTGAAGTGTGTTTCCCTCTCCGATAAACTAGACCGTCTGATACTTTCAGATCCGGAAGCTTGTCAGCGTTGGCCTCTACTCTCAGAATCAGCTCTAAGTAATCTGCATCCTTAAAATGCGGCGAGTCCAAGTCCACCAGTAATCCGTGACTGGCGTCTAGTGCTGCCACCTCTTCCTCATTTACCCTCGACAAAGCGTCCGTGACGACATTGAGCTTCCCGCTTCGGTGCTCAATTTTGAAGTTAAAAGCCTGCAACTTCAACGCCCACCGCGCTAACCGAGAATGCAGATCTGTCTGTGACGTAAGCCACTTCAAAGACGCGTGGTCAGTAACTATAGCAAACTCATGACCCTCTACGTATGCTCGGAACCGTTTAACGCATATAATGGCAGCTAGACACTCCTGCTCAGTCACCGAATAATTTTTCTGCGCCTTATTCAGCTTCTTAGACACAAAAGCTATGGGGAATTCGTCTCCATTTTCGGATTTCTGTACTAGAACACCGCCCACAATTGTTATCGGTCACAATAAGCAAATCGTCCAAATAGACGAAGACTGCGTTTCTGAGATGGGCAGGTATCACCTTATCCATGAGTCTTGTCATGGTCTGCGAAGCATTGGTCAAGCCAAATGGCATAACCTTGTACTGATACAGGGGTTTCCCCGGTATCGTGAATGCAGTTTTATCACGCGAAGAGGGATCCAAAGGTATCTGCCAATAGGCCTTAGGTAACCTACTTAAAATGCCATCTATCTGTGGGAGAGGGTAAGCATCTTTTGTAGTAACCATGTTCACTTTCCTGCTATCCAGACATAACCGTACCTTTCCTGGTTTCTGAACTAGTACCACCGGTGATGACCACGCACTATCTGACTCTTCGATGACCCCAAGGTTGAGCATTCTATCAACCTCAGCGTATAAGAGTTTTTCCACCGCTGGAGATACAGGGAAATGCCGCTGCTTAACCGGCGTTGCATCGCCAATGTCGATTGAATGTGATATGAGGCTCGTCTTTCCCAAACCAGAGATTGCGAAGGACGGAAATTTGATGATCACTGCCTTCAACTCGTTGCTCTGCTGGTCAGACAAGGCATGAGAATTATCTGATAGTTCAGCTATATTCACATCGGGTGGCAGGAAAGCCTTCCAAAAATCGTTTCCTAAATACAGCTCCTGACTAAGAGATGGGATTATGTGTAGATCCAACTCTTTGACAACGTCATCATATTGGACTATTGTCTTTAAACGGCCAACCACGTCCTGCTTCCTACCATCTGCAGTACTAGCAGATCCCAGAACCTTTTTAAACCTTATCCGGTTTCTAATAACTTGTTCGGCCAATTTTCCTCCTATGGCACTTATTGCGGCCCCCGTGTCTAAGAGACCTAACACCCTTTGACCCAACAAACGAACTTCCGCATACGGCCGCTTATCGTAGCTCTTATGTCTTATGGTTTCTATTGTTTTGGTTGCTCGCCAAAATGTTCTAATTCTGTTTACATTTCTGGAACAGCGCTTTCTTTGACCTGGATCCATACTAGTCTGCCTTTCCTATACGAGCTGTGTCCAGAACCGAATGGGTTTAACAACTGCTTCGCATTCGTTTGTCTTAGCTTGTGTCGATGAATCTATGTTGGTTATTGAGTTAGCTCGGAAATTGTCGACTTTTGGCGAGGAAGACACGACTGTTGACGTGGCCGTGTGCTCGTCATCCCGTTTTTTTACATTTAGAGCATGACGGCTTATAAATATTCGGAAGACCACAACCATAACAAAAGATTTTCTTCTTTTCGCCACAATCGACATAACGGTGGCCTTCTCTCCTGCAATTCCAACAAACCAATGCTAGGGCGTCGACCTCGACTGTTAATTCGCCATCGGAAAACTCTGTTGCGTCCTCCCCAAGGCTCTCCTGCACCAACTCTGATACCTGCCGACGGAATGGTATGGGTTTCTGGTAACCATAACTTCGCCTCACATCCTCGAGAAAACTCTCTCTGCGTCGACAAATATCCCGAAGTTTTGCTATGGAATCTACGTTCACGTTCAGTAGTTCATGCCTAATCTCTGGCCTGAGATTCCTGCGAAGCGTCTCTACCAAGTCCTTCTCCGGCATTGGTACCTCTAGACAATCAGCTATCTGAACAAGCGCATCAAAAAAGCTATCGAAATTTTCTCTCATCTGTGGTTTTCGATCTCGGATCGCTTCTCTGAAGTCTACACCGGTTCGAGTATCTCTAAACTGCTTGCGTAAAGCTTCACACAAAGAGATCCACCCTAAATTCCTCGAAGATTTGTGGTACCTCCAATAGAACTCCCGTGCCTTTCCGTCGAACAATATACTAGCATTGCTGCACAACACAGAAAAATTTCCCTCTAGAGTTTGGTGAGTCAACGCCTCTACTCTATATATGAAATTATCAACGCTTAACCCATCGTGACCATTAAATCTCAGCTTCCATCCAATAATAATATGGCCAACTTTATCAGGCCTCTGTCCTAAGTCCGAACCCACTGCATAATGCGGTCTCAAGGACTGAAATTCCTGCACTTGTTCTTCTGGGACATTCTGCTCAGACACTTGGGGAAAACGTGCGCCAATATTAGTTTCGATCAATTGCGCCATTTTTTCCGAAAGCTGTGTCAACAAACTATTACTCATGTTTTTCACATGCTGCTCAACAACTTTGCTTATATTTTGCATGGTAATTCCCGATGACTCTGACGCTGTTTGACCCACTGGTGAGGTTTGCATCCTACCCTGCTGACTCCTAGTTACAGGAGGCACCTTCTCGAAACAAATTGATTTACAAGTCGGGCAAGTGCTGTGGGTTTTACCATAGTTCTCTATGCATATTTTGTGGAACTCATGTCCACAATAAGTCCTGGCCTGCTGGGCAGCCGCTAAAAGCTTTTTACAGAGAACGCACTTGGGCGAAGGAGACGGTTCAGTGCTTTCTCCTGGAGTGCTCATCATTAATTAAATGCGATTAAAATATAAAGGGAACAAAATGAATGAATTTTAAATCGGAACCTAACTATAAATAAACTCTTAAAAAAATAAAATAAATTTAAGACACAATAATTCTTAGCTTGGCACTCGACAAATGAAACAATTATAATAATTCCTCAAAATATAATAAAAATAATAATAATAATATTATAATTACATAAATATAAATAGGGCTAAAAAGAATAACTCAGATTAACTTATAAAATCAATATCTTTATGAACTTTCAGCTGTGCATAAGCCCGAGACCGATTTATAAAACCAATGTCTTGGGGAACTATCAGCTGACAATAATGCCAGAGAGTGTAAAGCTCCTTAGCTTTCCCTTTCTGTTTGGGGTTAACGACCTTGCTTGCGATCAGCTGTTCAATCGTTGAGCTCCCTTGTATCGAGTCAACTCTATCTACTGAACTGCTAATCAGAACTCCTACAAGTTTCACAAACACGCGATCAAACCTAATTAAGCTCAGCTGGTCGTAACGTACACCGAGAGAAATCTTGCTGCAAAAAAATAGAATTTTGTATTTAACCCCAGCGGCTGACGTGTATATGTCGGCTCGCCGATTTCAGAAAATATAATCAAAAGGTTTTAAATTGTAAATTTGGAATTTAGAAACAAATTTACAAACATAAAATTTAAAATAAACAACAATTAAATTAAATAAATAAGATAGATATATATCGGCAACAATTAAAATCTTCTACAATATTTCTTAAAACGATTATGCCTGCAAGCATAGTCTGATTCCCTCAAAAATAACTCGCTTTCCTTTTGAGACATAGTTTCGGCAAGAGCAAAAGAGAACGAAAAGTAAACGCAATGAAATGCAGCTGCAATTGCACTTGCATGACAAACACGAACTATTGCCAGCTGTGGCCAGCGGAAAGCTCCACGCTGTTCTCCAAACGTCTAACAATGTTCTCTATGTTTGCCGTCGGGCATATGACACTTGCTATCATACGTGGCCTGCGCTTCCTTTCATATAAGAGAAGCACAGTAATCCTAAGCGGATGAATAACAATAGTTTATGCCTACTTTGTTTTGCTCTGCAACCTTCCGCTTTAGAGATCACCCGTGGCCATGGGGTTCCTTCTGAAAGTAAATCCCCATGTATGTCCTATGCGTTTGATCTCCAACGCTTTGGGTTGCTAGTCTGTAGGGTATACAAAAGTTGGTGTGTGTCGTTTTCTAAGTGCCTCAAAGTGGTCGGTTAACCAAATTACTGATAATTAGTTCTTCCGTCTTCCTATACTTTGACAACAAAAAAAAAACTAACAAAAAAAAATTATGGTTTGCTAAATATCAGCAGCAACTTGAAATAGGTAATCCTACTGACTGCACCAGAATTGGATTAAATATTCCGCCGCTTGACTTTGGCCAAACCGGAATTATTTAATTAAACTGAATCCTATCGAATTTTTTGGTGTATATGAGTCACATAATGTTTATGTGGCCCTTGAAGTTGGGCGCCAAGACTTATTATCATTATTATTGGAATTAATTATTTATAAATGTAACGAGTCGCCACATTCAAATTAACTTCAGGCGGAGGTGGTACCGTGGTGGTCAAGCGCACGCGGGTATACTTGTCTGGCTGCTTGTCGGCTGTGGAAGTGGATGAAAAATGCTTAGCCCCATGAAGTGCCTATTTTTTAATGACAATTGAAATCTAACTTCGGGTGCTGGACAAGCTAAACTCGGAAATGAGCAACAACACATAAAATCGAAAGGAAAGTCCAAAATTCCCATAATACCCTAGCCGAGTCTCAAATTCACCTCGTTAGATGTCCCCGAGGTTCTTTACTGCCCACCCAACCATTGGCCGTTCTCTCCCACACGTCCGAACGACCCCATGCAATACGAGCTACCCTATCGCGGAATCATCCTAGCTGCGGCAACTGCTAATTTAGCGCATTACAAAAGTTTTATTACACAGAAAACAAATTGATATGATATGATGGTCAATTTGATGAAATCCAGTATCAATTCGGCCTTGATTTTATTGTTAATTTGATATTATAATGTCAAAGACAAATTTAAATAAAAAACAAGGAAGAACGCTCTAGTCGAGTACCTCTACTATAAGATACCCGTTACTCAGCTAAAGGGACCAAAGGAAAATGGAGATATTCACGCAGCAAAGCGAGATTGAAATGCGCAACCTACCGGCGGTAGACAGATTTAAGCGTTGTGGGCGTTAGAGTGGGCATGGCAACATTTTTTTTGAATCAATCGATAGGTATTGACGAGACCAATACATTTCATTTAAAATTTTTTATATTGCTTGAAAATTGTGGGCGCCACAGGCTTGGGCGGTTTGTGGGCGTAAAAGTGGGCGTAGCAAACTTTTTTTTTTATCAATCGATAGGTATTGATGAGAACAACACATTTCAGTTAAAATTTGTATTCTAGCATCAAAACTGTAGGAGCCACAGTTTTGGGAGGTTTGTGGGCGTTAGAGTGGGCGTGGCACTCTACTGAAACAAACTTGCGCTGCGTAAGAAGCTCAGAAATCTGCACGCCAAATCTCAATAGCCTAGCTCTTATAGTTTCCGAGATCTCAGCGTTCATCCGGACAGACAGACGGACAGACGGACATGGCTAGATCGACTCGGCTAGTGATCCTGATCAAGAATATATATACTTTATGGGGTCGGAAACGCATCCTTCTGCCTGTTACATACTTTCCGACGAATCTAGTATACCCTTTTACTCTACGAGTAACGGGTATAAAAACACCGAAGCTATAATTTGTTTCATATTATTTTTCCACCAATTTTTCGATGGTTACTATGGCAGCTATAAGATATAGTCGTCCGATTTCGATAAAATTTAATTCGAAATTCAAAACTAATTAACAAATGTTATTTCCAAGCTTAGGAGGTTATATGCTAAACAACACCAAAGATATAACTTTTTTAAATTTTTTTTCCGATTATTCCTATGGGAGCTATAAGATATAGTTGTCCGATCCGGCTGGTATCTGCAAAAGATATAAGACTTTTGGAAAAGTTTCCGTCCGATAGCTTTAAAACTGAGAGACTAGTTTGCGTAGAAACGGACGGACAGACGGACATGACTAGATCGACTCGTCTAGTCATGCTGATCAAGAATATATATACTTTATGGGGTCGGAAACGTCTCCTTCACTGCGTTGCAAACTTCTGACTGAAATCAATATACCCTCTGCAAGGTATAATTTGTTTCATATTATTTTCCCACCAATTTTACGATCGTTCCTATGGCAGCTATATGATATAGTCGTCCGATTTTAATAAAATTAAATTCGAAATTCAGAATTAACTAAAAAATGTTATTTCCAAGCGTAGGAGGTTATATGTTAAGGAACACCGAAGCTATAATTTGTTTCATATTATTTTCCCACCGATTTTACGATCGTTCCTATGGCAGCTATATGTTATAGTCGTCCGATTTTGATAAGATTAAATTCGAAATTCAGAATTAACTAAAAAATGTTATTTCCAAGCGTAGGAGGTTATATGTTAAGGAACACCGAAGCTATAATTTGTTTCATATTATTTTCCCACCGATTTTACGATCATTCCTATGGCAGCTATATGTTATAGTCGTCCGATTTTGATATAATTACACTCGAAATTCAGAACTAATTAAAAAATGTTATTTCCAAGCATAGGAGGTTATTTGTTAAGGAACACCGAAGCTATAATTTGTTTCATATTATTTTCCCACCAATTTTACGATCGTTCCTATGGCAGCTATATGATATAGTCTTCCGATTTTGATAAAACTTAATTCGAAATTCAAAACTAATTAAATACTGTTATTTCCAAGGAAAGGAGGTAATATGTTAAAAAACACCAAAGATATAATTTCTTAACTTTTTTTTTTCCGATTATTCCTATGGGAGCTATAAGATATAGTTGTCCGGTCCGGCTGGTTCTGACTTATATACTACCTGCAAAAGATATACGATTTTTGGGAAAGTTTCAGCCCGATAGCTTTAAAACTGAGAGACTAGTTTGCGTCGAAACGGACGGACAGACGGATAGACGGAGAGACGGACATGGCTAGATTGACTCGTCTAGTGATGCTGATCAAGAATATATATACTTTTAGGGGTCGGAAACGTGTCCTTCATTGCGTTGCAAACTTCTGACTGAAATCATTATACCCTCTGCAAGGGTATAAAAACACCGAAGCTATAATTTGTTTCATTTTATTTTCCCACCAAATTTTCGATCGTTCCTATGGCGGCTATATGATATAGTCGTCCGATTTTGATAAAATTAAATTCGAAATTCAGAACTAATTAAAGTATGTTATTTCCAAGCTATTTGTTTCATATTATTTTCCCACCAATTTTACGATCGTTCCTATGGCAGCTATATGGTATAGTCGTCCGATTTTGATAAAATTAAATTCGAAAGTCAGAACTAAATAAAAAAAGTTATTTCCAAGCGTAGGAGGTTATAGTTAAGGAACACCGAAGCTATCATTTGTTTCATATTATTTTTCCACCAATTTTACGATCTTTCCTATGGCAGCTTATGATATAGTCTTTCGATTTTGATAAAATTTAATTCGAAATTCAAAACTAATTAAAAAATGTTATTTCCAAGGAAAGGAGGTAATATGTTGAAAAACACAAAAGATATAATTTTTTTTACATTTGTTTTCCGATTATTCCTATGGGAGCTATAAGATGTAGTTGTCCGATCCGGCTGGTTCCGACTTATATACTACCTGCAGAAGATATAAGACTTTTGGGAAAGTTTCAGCCCGATGGCTTTAAAACTGAGAGACTAGTTTGCGGAGAAACGGACAGACAGACGGACAGACGGACAGACGGACATGGCTAGATCGACTCGTTTAGTGATGCTGATCAAGAATATATATACTTTATGGGGTCGGAAACGTCTCCTTCACTGCGTTGCAAACTTCTGACTGAAATCATTATACCCTCTGCAATCGTATAAAAACACCGAAGCTATAATTTGTTTCATATTATTTTCCCACCGATTTTACGATCGTTCGAAACTCAGATCTAATTAAAAAATGTTATTTCCAAGCGTAGGAGGTTAGATGTTAAGGAACACCGAAGCTATAATTTGTTCCATATTATTTTCCCACCAATTTTAAGATCGTTCCTATGGCAGCTTATGATATAGTCTTCCGATTTTGATAAAATTTAATTCGAAATTCAAATCTAATTAAAAAATGTTATTTCCAAGGAAAGGAGGTTGAAAAACACAAAAGATACAATTTTTTTTACATTTTTTTTCCGAATATTCCCATGGGAGCTATAAGATATAGTTGTCCGATCCGGCTGGTTCCGACTTATATACTACCTGCAAAAGATATAAGACTTTTGGGAAAGTTTCAGCCCGATAGCTTTAAAACTGAGAGACTAGATTGCGTAGAATCGGACACACAGACGGACAGACGGAATTTTAACTGAACTGTATTGGTGTCGTCAATACCTATCGATTGATCTAAAAAAAAAATTGCCACGCCTACCCTAACGCCCACAACGCTTAAATCTGTCTTCCGCCGGTAGGTGGTAATATGTTAAAAAACTCCAAAGATGTAATTTTCTTTAATTTTTTTTTTCCGATTATTCCTATGGGAGCTATTAGATATAGTTGTCCGATCCGTCTGGTTACGACTTATATACTACCTGCAAAAGATATAAGACTTTTGGGAAAGTTTCAGTCCGATAGCTTTAAAACTGAGAGACTAGTTTACGTAGAAACGGACAGTGTAACGAGTCGCCACATTCAACTTAACTTCAGGCGGAGGTGGTACCGTGGTGGTCAAGCGCACGCGGGTATACTTGTCTGGCTGCTTGTCGGCTGTGGAAGTGGATGAAAAATGCTTAACCCCATGAAGTGCCTATTTTTTAATGATAATTGAAATCTAACTTCGCGTGCTGGACAAGCTAAACTCGGAAATGAGCAACAACACATAAAATCGAAAGGAAAGTCCAAAATTCCCATAATACCCTAGCCGAGTCTCAAATTCACCTCGTTAGATGTCCCCGAGGTTCTTTACTGCCCACCCAACCATTGGCCGTTCTCTCCCACACGTCCGAACGACCCCATGCAATACGAGCTACCCTATCGCGGAATCATCCTAGCTGCGGCAGCAGACTGCTAATTTAGGAAATTCAATTTAAATTTATTTTACGACTTTTGTAGTATGCATGTATCATTGTAGCGAGTACCCACTGTACCGACACCAACATTGTGTTACAGTGTACTTAAACAAATACAAAAGTGCCGGTCGCTAAACTTTTGCGGCCAGCCGAAATATGAATGCGCCTCAGAGCCCAACTTGTGGGAAGTGCTAGTGTCAGCATATTCCCATGGCCTGAGTGCGGACACATACAAAGCATGCATGTACAACTCCTCTCGCGCTCTCAGTGCTACCAGCACAAATACAATTGAGAGCATATACTTCAATATATATGACGGCCGCTGCCAATGTTTGCAGGCAGCGCAGCCGCAAATAGCTAGCTGTAAATTATTCATATTTTGACCATTACCCAATTAAGACCGTGATCACGGAAATCGTAACTAATGACAACTCTATTAATGAATGAATGATGGCTAATACAACATGGCGACCGTGACAGGACACATGGACCCAATAATAACACAATAATAACACAAAACAAAACAAGCAAAAAAAAAAAATTAAAAAAAAAAAACAACAATCCAACAAATAAAGAAATGCGAAGAAAACCGGAAGAGAGCCGACCAAGCAGTTATGAAAGTTTATGAACGATTGCCGCTACATCCACTTGTGTGAAAGAGTACGAGCGAAAATGTTTACGTGAAACAACGTGTGTCTATTGTGTCCTAGTATGACAGATATGAGATATTCTATCCAAGGAGAGCAAATACAAAACTAAATCACCACCTGTGCGAAGACCAGCACCGGCACCGCCTAAAACCATAGGCCAATCAACGAATAATAAAACAAAATTACCGCTTGTGCGAGGACCAGCACCGGCGCCACCTAAAACCATAGGTCAAGAACTACAAGAAGGATAAGAAGTGTGGGAGGAATGGCAAATCCTCCTACGCCTTCGATGGAAAACACCCAAGCATAAACGAAGACCTACACCAAGGACTACAAGAAGGATAAGAAGTGTGGGAGGAATGGCAAACCCTCCTACGCCTACGATGGAAAACACACAAGTATAAACGAAGAACTTACACTGGAGAAGGAGAAGCCTGTGCAGCCAGCACCGGCCCCGTTCGGCGCTCCAAGCCGGACCCTGGAGAAGTGAACCGACAGCGCTTCCAAGAGCGCACATCATAAATTTTTTTATTATTTTTATATGCATCTGTGATGCAAAACATTATATTTAACAACAATTGTACAGACCAGGCAGTTTCTAGCTGCGGGTCTTAATTTTTTTTTACCTAGGTAGGGATACATGTAAAATTTCATACATATATATCAAAAAAAAATTTTAATTAATTAAATAACAAATATATAAATGCCTAAGACAAAAAAAAATAATAAGAGAAATAGGAGAGGAGGTCAGAAGAACTTCCTGAATTTAAAAATTAAAGAGTTAAATAGGCAGCTATATGCTGAAAAATCTACCCCAGTATCCTGGGATGAAAATGTAGAAATTAAGAAAGAATTAGAGAACACGTATAGGGAATTAGATGCCTACAAAAATAAAAATGACATGAAAGAGGCTAGAAAACCAAAGTGCCCTGCAGATTGTAAAGGGCCTTTCGAAAATACAGCTTGTGAATATACGTGTCATAAGAAAAATTAAAAAAAAAAAAAATATAAAAATAGAATATATAAATATGAATGAACATTTTTCTTTATGAAAAGTAACGCAATATCCAAGACAGATTTTGAATGCGTTACAGAAATAATACCCAAAATGGGTTTAATTGATACTAAAACAGTGGACTCCACTGCCAACGTAACTAATAAAATCGAATCAAAAACTATTGATAGCGATTTAACAAACATATTATTATCAATAATTGTTTTTATAATGAGTGCATACATTTTGTATAAAGCATATGTATACCACAATAAGTGTGTATCAAAAAGAGCAATAAATAGAAGCCAGGCCAACGATCTGGATAAGATTTAAATTAACAGAGCACAAACAATTATTATAAAAATATGTTTCAAAACAAAAATTAAAATCCAAATTTTTAAATGTATGCAACAAAATACCAAAATAAGAAAATTAAAATTTTGAAATAAAATAAAAATAAAAACATATTAACAAACAATATGAATACCACAAATTGCATAAGAATTATTCAAGCCAATCACCCAACTTTTGAGAATAGGGTATTAGCCATACTAAGAAATAGAACAGAGCCTTTATCAATATCAGATTTTGAAGAAGAGTATATGAATAGGTACGACCTAGCTTTTTCCCCGCTTATTCATTGCAGCGGTACGCAAAAAGCAATAGTACTGTCTACAGTAAGAAACTGTAAAGTATTTTCGGAACTAGACATACACCCAGTGCTAGGACATATAATTGTGCTAAAAATTATGCGCAACTAATACACAAAAAAAAAAAAAAAAAAATATAATAAGTCCTTAGTATGGAATGGGAGCAATTATCTACCCAAATACGAGAATTAAAGGACACATTTGACAAGTCTTACAAATGTATAAGCCAAAATAGGCCAATACATAAAGACACTTTTAATAAACATGCAAAAATTCTTGTAGATTCTTTCAATACTGCAAGAATTTTAGTACATGAAAATAGGGCAGCGATTAATAAAACGAATTGGTCAATATTATCTAAATTATTGATCAAATTACGTACAAATCTAATAACTGTCAAAGATAGGTATAATTTAAATATATCGATACCGACAATTTTAAATACACCTTTGACGATAGAACAAGACATAGACCTAACAGAAAGTGAAGATTCCGATTCGAGCGAAGGAATCGAAATAAAAGAAAAAGATCTACACGATCTAACAATTCCTGCAGTTATAACAGTAACAGAAGCAGAAGAGGAAGAAGACATAGAATCAGATGTAAGCGTGCCAGACACAAAAGAAAACATAATGGCAGATCCAGCAGCCCAAAGGGCATATATAAAAGATATCTCGAATGCCATCCCGGAATTTAACGGGCAAAAGATACATCTTCAAAGATTCATAACAGCCTTGAAGTTGGTTAACTTGACTAAAGGCACATTCGAAGATTTAGCTGTAGAAGTCATTAAATCAAAAATAATAGGATCTACACTATACAAAGTACAGAAAGAAACATCAATAAATTCAATAATAAAGAAATTGCAAGACACTATAGTCGGCGAAACATCCGACGTAGTCAAAGCGAAAATGGCGAAAACAAGCCAGAAAGGCAAAACAGCCGAGAAATTTACTTCAGAAATAGACATCTTACGAAAACTCCTTGAAGCTTCGTACATTGACGAAGGCCTACCAGCCGAACACGCTGACAAATTCAGCACAAAAGAAGCCATTACCACAATGGTTAAAAATTGTGAGCATGGCCGCCTAAAAACAATTTTAGAGGCAGGCAACTTCACAACTATGAATGAAGCCGTCACTAAGTATATACAATGTAGTACTGAAATGACAGGCAATGCAAATTCAATACTGTACACACAAAGAGGAAACAACTATCGCGGTAACAACTTCAGAAATAATTACCGCGGTAGGGGCAATAACCGAGGTAATCATCAGCATAACGGATATTACCATAATAATGGCTATAACCAAAATAACAGTTATAACCGAAACTATAATAATCAGACCAACAACAATTATAGAGGTCGTGGTTATTATAGAGGACACAACCGTGGTGGAAACACCAACAATGCAAATACGAACACCAACAGACAAAATAATAATAATGTCCGACAAGTACAAACCACGTCGGAAAACCAATAAAGACCCTTAAGATAAAAAACCCAGTAAAGAATACGGTTCATACTATCAATCTTAATTTCAATCTTTTCGTTTCTCTCAAAAATGAATACACAAATAAATTATATACATTACTAGTTGATACAGGTGCAGACATATCCTTAATAAAAGAAACTTCGGACTCGTTTAACAATGTTGATTATACAAATATTACCCAAATATCAGGTGTTGGTGAAGGAACAACCAACTCAAAAGGTTTAGTATCAATAGAACTTCTTTCAAGCAACTATGCTATACCACATACTTTTCATTTAGTAACATCAAATTTTTCTACTCCATGTGATGGAATCATAGGCGTAGATTTTATGAAAAAATATAATTGTCAAATAGATTTAAAACCAGAAAACGATTGGCTCATACTGAGACCAGATAACCTCTATAATCCGATACATATTCCAATAAATCATACACTAGAAAATAATTTGACAATTCTACCAGCAAGATCCGAAGTAGTCCGAAAAATTGCTATAAATTCAGCAACCAGGTATATATTAATACCAAACCAAGAAATCCAAAATGGAGTATTCATTGGAAATTCCATTGGAGATTCTCAAAACACTTTTGTCCGAGTTTTGAATACAACTAATAAAACTGCAATCATTCAATTAAATACACTGAAAGTTGAACCATTAGATGATTACGACATAGTTAAATATAATAAAAATGTAAACAAAGAAGAAATTATAGAGAAATTGAACAAAAATTTTCCACCGCAGTTCAAGGAAATTCTTAACGAACTATGCACAAAATACATAGATATATTCGGAAAAGAATCCGAATCAATATCAACAAATAATTTCTACAAACAAAAAATAAGAATGAAAGATGATGAACCTGTATACATAAAGAATTATAGAATTCCCCACAGTCAAAAAGACGAAGTAGAAAAACAAGTAGACAAATTAATTAAAGACAAAATAGTAGAACCTTCAGTTTCTGAATACAACAGTCCATTACTAATCGTCCCGAAAAAATCATTACCAAATTGTGACACTAAAAGATGGCGTTTAGTAATTGATTACCGCCAAATTAACAAAAAAATGTTATCAGATAAATTTCCACTACCAAGAATAGACGATATTCTTGACCAATTAGGTAGAGCTAAATACTTTTCATGTTTAGATCTAATGTCAGGATTTCATCAAATAGAACTCGAAGAAACGTCTAGAAATATAACATCTTTCTCCACGAGCAAGGGCTCCTATCGCTTCACGCGATTACCTTATGGTTTAAAAATAGCGCCAAATTCTTTCCAAAGAATGATGACAATTGCATTTTCAGGTATCGAACCTTCACAGGCATTCTTGTTTATGGATGACCTAATTGTCATCGGTTGTTCAGAAAAACATATGATTAAAAATCTTACAAACGTTTTTGACTTATGTAGGAAGCACAACCTTAAATTGCACCCAGAAAAGTGCACATTTTTCAGACACGAAGTGACCTTCCTTGGACACAAGTGTACTGACAAAGGTATTTTGCCAGATAATAAAAAATACGATGTAATAAAAAAATACCCAGTCCCAACGGACGCAGACAGCGCTAGAAGATTCGTTGCATTTTGCAATTACTACAGACGTTTTATTAAAAATTTTTCCGATTACTCACGACACATAACTAGATTATGTAAAAAGAATGTTAAATTCGAATGGACAGATGAATGTCAAAACGCATTCGAATACCTTAAAATTCAATTGATGAAACCTACACTTCTACAATACCCAGATCTTAATAAAGAATTTTGTATAACAACAGATGCAAGCAAACAAGCGTGTGGAGCTGTTCTTACTCAAGATTACAATAACACACAGTTACCAGTAGCCTATGCATCAAGATCATTTACTAAAGGAGAAAGCAACAAAAATACAACTGAACAGGAATTAGCAGCTATCCACTGGGCGATAATTCATTTTAGACCATACATTTATGGAAGACATTTCACAGTCAAGACAGACCATAGGCCATTAACCTACTTATTTTCGATGACAAACCCGAGCTCAAAACTGACCCGAATGAGATTAGACTTAGAAGAATATGATTTTACTGTGGAATATCTTAAGGGAAAAGACAATCATATAGCCGACGCGCTTTCAAGAATAACCATAACGGATTTAAAGAATATTCAAACGAATAATAAAATTCTGACAGTCACTACCAGAAACCAAAGTAAACAGAAAAATTCCTGCGCAGGAAAAGAAAAAGAAAAAATAGATTTGCCTAGGCAAACTCTAAATAAAGCTTCTCAGCCCAACGTATACGAAGTCATTGTAAATGACGAGGTACGAAAAGTAGTGACCTTGCGAATAACAGATTCACTATGTTTACTTAAGCATGGGAAAAAAGTTATAGCAAGAATTGATGTTAGCGATATGTACACCAATGGAATTCTCGACTTAGGTCAGTTCTTTCAAAGGCTTGAAAAAGAAGCCGGTATACTTAATATCAGCAAACACAAAGTGGCACCGAGCAAAAAGATCTTTGACACTGAATCAATAGAATCTTTTAAAATAATGGGCAATAAAACATTACAATCTCTAAGAGTAGCGCTACTCAAGCCGGTGACCCTATTATCAAATAATGATAAAGAGAAAGAAGCATTACTGTTTACATTCCATGACGATCCAATTCAAGGAGGTCATACAGGCATAGCTAGAACATTAGCAAAGATAAAAAGGCATTATTATTGGAAAAATATGACCCGATTTATAACAAATTATATAAGAAAATGCCCAAAATGCCAAAAATCCAAAACAACAAAACCTACAAAAACACCATTGACTATAACTAAAACGCCACAAATGGCTTTTGACAGGGTAATTGTGGATACGATCGGTCCACTACCTAAATCTGAACAAGGAAACGAATATGCAGTAACCCTAATCTGCGATTTAACTAAATACCTTGTGGCAATACCAATCCAAAACAAAAGTGCAAAAACAGTAGCAAAAGCTATATTCGAAGATTTTATTCTAACCTACGGTCCAATGAAGACGTTCATAACGGACATGGGAACAGAATATAAAAATTCGATAATCGAAGAGTTATGTAAAAATGTAAATATAAAAAACATAACTTCTACCGCACACCATCACCAAACTGTAGGAACCGTGGAGCGAAGCCACAGAACATTTAATGAGTTCATCCGCTCATACATCTCAGTTGATAAAACAGATTGGGATGTATGGCTCCAGTACTTCGTATATTGTTTCAACACAACACCATCTATGGCACATGACTACTGTCCATATGAGTTAATTTTTGGTAAAACTCCAAATTTACCTCAACATTTTAATAGCATAGATAAAATAAAACCTCTATATAATGTGGATGACTACGCAAAAGAATCTAAGTTTAGACTAGAACAAGCATTTAAGAGAGCTAGATTAATGCTAGAATCTCATAAAAAGAAACAAAAAATTAGATATGACAAAAATACCTTAGATTTTGATTTAAAAATAGGAGATCAGGTTTTATTGAAAAATGAAACAGGGCATAAGCTAGACTTCAAATATACTGGACCTTATAAGGTTGAAAATATAGAAGAAAATGATAACATAGTAATTTCAAATAACAAAAATAAAAAACAAACAGTACATAAGGATAGATTAAAAATTTTTATTTCATAATCACTTTAATTCTCTTATAAATATATCTCGTATAGCCATACATACATTCCATAATTATAATGGAAATATAAAACAAAAAAAAAAAAATACTTAAATATATAATACTTATTGATTCGAAAAAAAAAATAATAAATTAAATAAATAACAAAAAAAAAAATATATATATATATATTATTATAAAACAAGATGTTCATTTATATTTCATACACATATAGTAAGAAAATAACTTCATAGAATTACGTTTTTTTTCAAAAGGAGGGAGATGTAGTATGCATGTATCATTGTAGCGAGTACCCACTGTACCGACACCAACATTGTGTTACAGTGTACTTAAACAAATACAAAAGTGCCGGTCGCTAAACTTTTGCGGCCAGCCGAAATATGAATGCGCCTCAGAGCCCAACTTGTGGGAAGTGCTAGTGTCAGCATATTCCCATGGCCTGAGTGCGGACACATACAAAGCATGCATGTACAACGCCTCTCGCGCTCTCAGTGCTACCAGCACAAATACAATTGAGAGCATATACTTCAATATATATGACGGCCGCTGCCTATGTTTGCAGGCAGCGCAGCCGCAAATAGCTAGCTGTAAATTATTCATATTTTGACCATTACCCAATAAAGACCGTGATCACGGAAATCGTAACTAATGACAACTCTATTAATGAATGAATGATGGCTAATACAACACTTTATTTGACTAATAATGCAAAGGGGTAAGAAACAAATAATCAAAAAATAAAACTGTCAATAAAAAATCGCAAGGAGAGGATTTGTCATCACGATTTTTCTGACTGCAGGCCAATTGGGTGCAGTGTGACTTAGTTTTTTGTCTTTCTCTTTTCTTTACATCGCCTTGAGTTTTTTTTTTCTGATTTTTCAAATATAACAAGGAAGAACGCTATAGTCGAGTACCTCGACTATAAGATACCCGTTACTCAGCTAAAGGGACCAAAGGAAAATGGAGATATGCACGCAGCAAAGCGAGATTGAAATACGCCACCTACCGGCGGTAGACAGATTTAAGCGTTGTGGGCGTTAGAGTGGGCATGGCAAAATTTTTTTTGAATCAATCGATAGGTATTGACGAGACCAATACATTTCAGTTAAAATTTTTTATATAGCATGAAAATTGTGGGCGCCACAGGCTTGGGCGGTTTGTGGGCGTGGCATATTCGCGTAACAAACTTGCGCTGCGCTCAAGCCTACGGAATCTAAATCTGAAATCACATTTCTCTATCCTTGATATTTTCCGAGATATACGCGTTCATATTTACGATTTTTTGAAGTTTGTGGGCGGTTTGTGGGTGTAAAAGTGGGCGTAGCAATCTTTATATACACGTTACTCGTAGAGTAAAAGGGTATACTAGATTCGTCGGAAAGTATGTAACAGGCAGAAGGAAGCGTTTCCGACCCCATATAGTATATATATTCTTGATCAGGATCACTAGCCGAGTCGATCTAGCCATTTCCGTCTGTCATTACGATCATTCCTATGGCAGCTATATGATACAGTCGTCCGATTGATATAATTAAATTCGAAATTCAGAACTAATTAAAAAATGTTATTTCCAAGCGTAGGAGGTTATTTGTTAAGAAACACCGAAGCTATAATTTATTTCATATTATTTTCCCACCAATTTTACGATCGTTCCTCTGGCAGCTATATGATATAGTCTTCCGATTTTGATAAAATTAAATTCGAAATTCAGAACTAGTTAAAAAATGTTATTTCCAAGCGTAGGAGGTTATAAATTAAACAAGAAAGGACGTTAGCTTCGGCAAGCCGAAGCTTATATACCCTTGCAGCTATAATTATTAAATTTAAAAACACAAAAAATGATATTCCCAATAGTATAAGATAATATGTTAAAAAACACCAAAGCTATAATTTGTTTCATATTATTTCCCTACCAATTTTCCGATCGTTCCTATGACACCTATATTATATAGTCGTCCGATTTTGATAAAATTAAATTCGAAATTCAGAACTATTAAAAAACTGTTATTTCCAAGCGTAGGAGGTTATATGTTAAAAAACACCGAAGCTATAATTTGTTTCATATTATTTTTCCACCAATTTTTCGATCGTTCCTATGGCAGCTATATGATATAGTCGTCCGATTTTGATAAAATTAAATTAGAAACTCAGAACTAATTAAAAAAAGTTATTTCCAAGCGTAGGAGGTTATATGTTAAGGAACACCGAAGCTATAATTTGTTATACCCGTTACTCGTAGAGTAAAAGGGTATACTAGATTCGTCGGAAAGTATGTAGCAGGCAGAAGGAAGCGTTTCCGACCCCATAAAGTATATATATTCTTGATCAGGATAACTAGCCGAGTCGATCTAGCCATGTCCGTCTGTCCGTCTGTCCGTCTGTCCGTCTATCCGTCTGTCCGTCTGTCCGTATGAACGCTGAGATCTCGGAAACTATAAGAGCTACAATACTGGGATTAGGCATGCAGATTGCTGAGATTCCAGCGCAGCGCAAGTTTTTTTCAGCAAAGTGCCACGCCCACTCTAACGCCCACAAGCCGCCCAAAACTGTGGCTCCTACAGTTTTGATGCTAGAATAAAAATTTTATCTTAAATGTATTGTTCTCATCAATACCTATCGATTGACCCAAAAAAAGTTTGCCACGCCCACTTTAACGCCCACAAACCGCCCACAAACTTCAAAAAATCGTAAGTATGAACGTGGATATCTCGGAAACTATAAAAGTTAGAGAATTGGGATCTCAGATTTAGATTCATTAGCCTTGTACGCAGCGCAATTTTGTTACGCGAATATGCCACGCCCACTATAACGCCCACAAACCGCCCAAGCCTGTGGCGCCCACAATTTTCATGCTAGATACAAAATTTTAACTGAACTGTATTGGTGTCGTCAATACCTATCGATTGATCTAAAAAAAAA
This sequence comes from Drosophila subpulchrella, assembly GCF_014743375.2. NCBI lineage: Eukaryota > Metazoa > Arthropoda > Insecta > Diptera > Drosophilidae > Drosophila > Drosophila subpulchrella. The sequence continues at coordinate 965,581 of NW_023665636.1, forward strand.
AAAATTGCCACGCCTAACCTAACGCCCACAACGCTTAAATCTGTCTTCCGCCGGTAGGTGGTAATATGTTAAAAAACTCCAAAGATATAATTTTCTTTAATTTTTTTTTCGATTATTCCTATGGGAGCTATTAGATATAGTTGTCCGATCCGTCTGGTTACGACTTATATAATACCTGCAAAAGATATATGTTTTTTGGGAAAGTTTCAGTCCGATAGCTTTAAAACTGAGAGACTAGTTTACGTAGACACGGACAGTGTAACGAGTCGCCACATTCAAATTAACTTCAGGCGGAGGTGGTACCGTGGTGGTCAAGCGCACGCGGGTATACTTGTCTGGCTGCTTGTCGGCTGTGGAAGTGGATGAAAAATGCTTAACCCCATGAAGTGCCTATTTTTTAATGATAATTGAAATCTAACTTCGCGTGCTAGACAAGCTAAACTCGGAAATGAGCAACAACACATAAAATCGAAAGGAAAGTCCAAAATTCCCATAATACCCTAGCCGAGTCTCAAATTCACCTCGTTAGATGTCCCCGAGGTTCTTTACTGCCCACCCAACCATTGGCCGTTCTCTCCCACACGTCCGAACGACCCCATGAAATACGAGCTACCCTATCGCGGAATCATCCTAGCTGCGGCAGCAGACTGCTAATTTAGGAAATTCAATTTAAATTTACTTTACGACTTTATTTGACTAATAATGCAAAGGGGTAAGAAACAAATAATCAAAAAATAAAACTGTCAATAAAAAATCGCAAGGAGAGGATTTGTCATCACGATTTTTCTGACTGCAGGCCAATTGGGTGCAGTGTGACTTAGTTTTTTTGTCTTTCTCTTTTCTTTACATCGCCTTGAGTTTTTTTTTTCTGATTTTTCAAATATAACAAGGAAGAACGCTATAGTCGAGTACCTCGACTATAAGATACCCGTTACTCAGCTAAAGGGACCAAAGGAAAATGGAGATATGCACGCAGCAAAGCGAGATTGAAATGCGCCACCTACCGGCGGTAGACAGATTTAAGCGTTGTGGGCGTTAGAGTGGGCATGGCAAAATTTTTTTTGAATCAATCGATAGGTATTGACGAGAGCAATACATTTCAGTTAAAATTTTTTATATAGCATGAAAATTGTGGGCGCCACAGGCTTGGGCGGTTTGTGGGCGTGGCATATTCGCGTAACAAACTTGCGCTGCGCTCAAGCCTACGGAATCTAAATCTGAAATCACATTTCTCTATCCTTGATATTTTCCGAGATATACGCGTTCATATTTACGATTTTTTGAAGTTTGTGGGCGGTTTGTGGGTGAAGTGGGCGTAGCAAACTTTATATACACGTTACTCGTAGAGTAAAAGGGTATACTAGATTCGTCGGAAAGTATGTAACAGGCAGAAGGAAGCGTTTCCGACCCCATAAAGTATATATATTCTTGATCAGGATCACTAGCCGAGTCGATCTATCCATTTCCGTCTGTCCGTCTGTCCGTATGAACGCTGAGATATCGGAAACTATAAGAGCTACAATACTGGGATTAGGCATGCAGATTCCTGAGATTCCTGCGCAGCGCAAGTTTGTGGGCGTTAAAGTGGGCGTGGCAAACTTTTTTTAGGTCAATCGGTAGGTATTGATGAGAACAATACATTTCAGTTAAAATTTGTATTCTAGCATCAAAACTGTAGGAGCCACAGTTTTGGGAGGTTTGTGGGCGTTAGAGTGGGCGTGGCACTCTACTGAAACAAACTTGCGCTGCGTAAGAAGCTCAGTCACAAAACCGATGGAGGGCTTAACTCTTCCGATTTCCCCCTTTGAACTTTATTTTAGTTTTCCGGCATTTTACGCCAAGTTCACGGCTCTTGAAGAAAATCTCCGCCGCGGTTCCGCGACGTACCGAACGTCTTGCAGCGCGTAGTTTTTCGAGCAGCTTGTCCGGCTCCAAATATAATGGGGATGAACTCCACCGATCTCCCTCGAATATACGGCGGCCGCGCAGGAACCTTTTCAGGACGGCTGGTAGCTGCCGAATAAGCCCAACGTTATCCACTAGACCTCAAACCTTGCGATCACGGCTAGAACTCACCCTAATCCGTAATTAATCTCCTGAATATATATTTCCTTTTCTTTTTTTCCCTTCCGGTGGCCCAGCAATATGAACAGGCTGATCTAGACACTCGCGCTAAACTTTGCGGGTTAATCACTTGCAGAGAAATTTTCACATAACCCAAACCCCGGAGTATGAGGTGAAAAACTAGACCCGAGAAAGCCTGACTTTTGCCCCTGTTGCTCTCACTTATTCCGAAAAATGCTGCATTTCTTCACACGAATGCTAGATGGCGCCACCCCTGTGTCTTTATGAACCACAGATGGAGCCACTTCTGCTAAAGCAAGCGCTACAAAAATGCCCCCCCCCCCTTAAGATCATACTTGGGAGTCAAATTCCCAAGGATGAGACACCAGCGATTGCTGTGGATACGCTATTGTTTCATGTCCTTCGCATGATATCTTCCTATGTATCTACCCTGCAAATCCTCTAAATCGTAATAGGCCTGCCCGATTTTCTTTTTGACTCGAGCTTTAATAAATGCTGGTCCCAATTTGGCGTTGCAGCCGGCCTGGAAATTGCTTTGCTTGAAATTCCTCCTTTTTTTTTTTAAATGCTTTGCTATTTATTTATTGAATCTTCTCCCTTTGGATACTAACAATAAGTGTATCAAATCTTAGACTAATTAATCTATCTCACAGTCATATGACTGCGGTTGTGCTAAAGGGGGCCGAAAGTTATAGCTGTCTTGGCAGGTCGTTGCGTTGTAGACGGGATCGGCTGGAAAACCAAGTCAAGCCTCTTGCGAGGCGATTGGGGTGCACAGAGAGATTTTCGTTGTAGGACGCTTTTTGTTTGTCTATTTCATCTTTTACGGTAGGAATGCTTTGGTCCCTGTGGATGTTTTGGTTGCGAATATACCATGGTGCCCCAGTGATAGTTCGCAGGATTTTCGATTGAACGCGCTGTATAATGTCTATGTTGCTTCTGCTGGCGTTTCCCCATAGCTGGGAGCCGTATGTCCAGATGGGCTTGAGAGTGGAGTTGTAGAGCAAAACCTTGTAGTCTAGACGCAGGGGCGAACGAGCGTTAAGAATCCAGTGGAAGCTGCTGGCCTTTAGTTTTAGATGTACTTTCTTGCGTTCGATGTGTCTTCTCCAGGTTAGTCGTCTGTCAAGGTGGACGCCGAGATACGTTACATCGTTGACTTGGGGAATCTGCGTATTATTCAATAATAGTGGAGGGCATGTTTGCCTGTTGAGAGTAAACGTTATGTGTTTGCACTTTTGTTCATTTATTTTAATCCGCCAATCAGATAGCCACCTCTCTACTACGAGGAGGTGGTTTGCCAGCTGTGTTGTGGCTCGGCCTGGGCACCTCGAGCGACTTAAAATTGCGGTGTCGTCAGCGAACGTAGATGTTGTTAGCTGCTCGTTCGTGGGAATATCCGCTGTGTATAGGAGGAACAGAGTAGGCCCTAGCGCGCATCCTTGCGGGACTCCGGCTTTGATAATGTAGTCGTTGGATGTTGTTGTATTGCACCTTACTGCGAAGGTCCTGTTGTATAGATACGACTCAAGAAGCTTGTGAGTGTAATCAGGCAAGTGTGTTTTGATTTTGTGCATGAGGCCATCTAGCCATACTCGATCGAAGGCTTGAAATACATCGAGGAATATTGCGCTGCAGTATTCCCGATGCTCAAAGGCTGTGCGTATTTCTGATGTTATTCTGTTAACTTGTTCGATTGTTCCATGGTTTTGACGAAATCCAAATTGATGAGCAGGGATAAGATTGTGTGCTCCTAGATATGGTGTTATGCGAGTTAGAAGGCATTTTTCGAACAGCTTAGACAGACACGATAATAAACTAATTGGTCTGTAGGATGACGGAATTGTGTGGTCTTTTCCGGGCTTCGGTATCATAATGATGATAGATTTTTTCCATTTATTCGGTTAGTAGCCGAGAGTTATAATCCCATTGAAGAGCTTACAAATAACCTCAATGGCAGAGTTTGGAAGTTCAATTAACATTTTTGGGGTTATTTGGTCACCGCCAGGGGCCTTTTTCGGTTTCAGTTCCCCAATGACTTTCGCGATCTCCTTTGGCTGAAACAATGGTGGTAGGGAAATAGATTCAGATTCGATTTGTGGTAGAAAAAATGAACCAGTGGCAGGGTTCGGCTGGAAGACGTTTCTGAGATGTAAAGCAAAAGTTTCGGCTCTATCTTCGTCGCTGCGGACCCAGATGCCAGATGAGTTTCTTATCGGAGTGACTGTTTCGATTGGAGAGCTCAGATTTGGGTGAGCCCTCCAAAGAGGATGTTTTGTACTGGTTGGCGAAAGTTTTTTAATGTACTGCAGCTGTGCATTTTCTGTTTCTTGCTTTAGAGCTTGATTTAGTGTGCGAGTGGCTTCCTTAAGACGTTGTTTTGATGACGGCGATCTGTTGGTTTGCCAGGCACGTCGCAGGCGCCTCTTTTCTAGGACTAACCGTTCAATTTGCAGATTAGTTTTGAAGTGGTTGGTTTGCACGTCCCTGCCTTGTGGTGTTGAGATAGTGGCTGCCTCCACGAATACTTCTTCAAGAGCATCGGTAGAGCAGTCGATGTCCGCTTCGATGTTGAAGTGAGGGGTTAATTTGATGTGTGAGCTTACATACTTTTTATATTTTAACCAGTTGGTTCTGTGCGACGTCAGCCTGAGGGGGTGATCTGTGGTTTTTGTGCTTTGAAGAAGAGTTATTAGCACTGGCGAATGGTCTGACGACAGGTCCGAAAGCGCTTTGGCGCTTATTATATTGCGGGGAATGTTTTTTGTCACCGCAAAGTCTATTAGGTCTGGAACTTTCCTGGGGTCTGTTGGCCAGTATGTGGGGCTGCCAGAGAAAACATAGTCTAATTTGTTGTTCGGTTTTATGATTGCATTGTATAATTGCCTTCCTTTGGGAGTCACAAGGCGTGATCCCCAGTGCGTGTGTTTGGCATTATAGTCCCCTGCAGCTATAAAGCGATCTCCAAGCAAGTTGTAGAAGTCCATGAATTGTCCTTCAGAAATTGTAAAGCGAGGCGGGCAGTAGACAGCGGCTATGGTGATGTTTCCGTTGCCTGACTGCACTTTGATAGACGTGGCTTGCAAGTAATTAGTTGAAAACCTTTGGTGAAAGTGGTGCTTGATGCGTTCCCTGATTAGGATGCCGGTTCCGCCGTGGGCTTTACCATCTGGATGGTCTGTGCGGTAGAAAGTTTAGCCTCTTATTTGGAAGTTGTATTTGTTTGTGAAGTGCGTCTCTACCAGTAGCATAATGTCGATATGGTTTTCATTCAGGAACTGTGTTACTTCAAGGTTGTGCAGTGAAACGCCATTGGCGTTCCACATTGTTATTCGTAGATTTGCCATCTGATTATTTGGACTGCTTAGCTACAAGTAGCTTTGTCACCATGTTCTGGTTTTGAAACAGTGTTTGCATGGTCGTTTTCATGAATGACATGAGTTCCATCATACTTTTTTGCATGGTGACCATCATAGTTTCCAGAGTGCTTTGCGACTGTACTTGGATCTGCTGAGCGTTTCCTAGATAAGACTGGAGTGGGTTTTCCGTCCCCGATCGAAGGGCGTCGGCGTATGAGAATCCCTTCTGGGTATTTAGTTGACCAAATGATGATCTTGCAGCCGTGCCGAAAAATACTTCCGGCGTCGTATGCGAGTAAGTGTACGCATTTTGGGTATTCTGATGGCGCGTTGCTATCACTTTTCGCATGCGGTCCTTCATCTCCTTGTAGATCGGACAGCTCCTGTAGTTTGCCGTGTGGTTACCTTGGCAATTAACGCATTTTTTCTTTTTGGGGTCTTCTTTGTTGGCAGGGCAGTTAGCCGAATTGTGGAAGTCTCCACAAGCTACACAGACTGTTCGCAGTGAACAGTATGACCTGGTGTGTCCATACTCCTGACAATTTGTGCATTGCACTGGGCCGTTCCTTTTATGTGGCTCTTCCACGTTAATTCTTCGGTGCAATAAATATTGCAGGTTATAAATGGGGTGCACTTCATTTTTCTTCAAGACTCTGCTGTCTGGCTCCAGCTCGACCCTGAAGAGTGGTTGCGGCTCTATTTTCCTGTTTATAATGTTACTGACGTTCTTTGCAGAAAACCCTTTTTCCTTGAGAGCATCAATAACTTCCTTGGCGGTTACTTCGGGCTCGATTCCTTTTAGTACCACTTGCAGACCCTTGCTGCTTTTTAGTTGGTACGTGTAGTAGCTTTTCCTAGCTTCCTCCAGGTATTTGGATACTACTCGGAAATGTTCTTCAGATTTGGTCTGAAGCTTGGTTTCATGGATATCCCCTTTTCTGACCGGAACAACATGAAAGTTTCCGTCCCCGGTCAGCGCAACAATTTTGTTGACCAGGGCGTTCGAGATTTTCTCCCTAATGTAAATTGGTGGGGGCTTAGGTTTCGGTTGGGTCTCCTGAGCCCGTTCTGGGTTATTTTCTGCTAGAAGCGCAAATCTATTGCTGTTGGATCTCCCGGGTAATTTATCTTCTATTTGGACACGGTTTATTTTTGCCTTGTTACCTACCGCGGTGTTCTGCGGGCTAAGCTTACGCTTGATATGGATGTACCGATCTAGTCCTGTCTGTATGGCCGGACCCGCTTGCTGAATTTTGTTTTGGTTTTGATTTGTTGTCGTGGTTTTTGTTGCCCTTGTATTTAGAGCTGCGGGTGCAGTCGATTCCGAAATAAAAGTCGTAGCTGTGGTTGTTGTTGGTTTTTTTGTTGTAGCTGCAGTTGTTGCTGACAAATTTAGTGCGGATGCAGAAGTTTTACCGTTGCATGTTGTTGGTGCGCCAGGGGTCGAAACTGATGGTGGGGGGGTTTTGCATTGTTGACTCCACGCCGTCGGAGTAGGGGTAAGTAAGCATGGTGAGCAAGATCGTGCTCTTTGGCTATCGACCGACAGTAGGGTCGTTTTTTGCACTTCGCTATCACGCGTTGAGACATACGAAAAGTAACCGTCTCTTCGGCTCGCGGAGCTGAGTCGCTCTTTATTCTGTTCGTAGCTCATTGAGCTTTTATTAGCGTGGCACTTATTTATTATTATAAGATGAAACAATGTATGTGCTAGTCAAAGTCATTACACCGATTTTGTGTGTTGAAACCTAAATTTCTTTGGGTTTTAGCGTCTTTTCGCTTATTTGAAATTATCCAGTTTAGTTTTTTGTGTTTTGTTTGCATTTAATTTATCAACTTTCTTGCACTTTTCGCGGAGCTCGCACAAGACACGTCCGCTCTCTTCAGCGGTCTCTAGCATCAAAAAAAAAAGAAATTCCTCCTGAATATTTCCTGGCCCTCTTCATAGTATACCGGCCTTGAGCGCAGATTATACTGTCGTTCATTTTTCTCGTACTGCTTTTTCATCACTTCCAACGCCTTGTTGCGTACCAACTCAAATGAATCCTTCCGCGAAAACACCATGGTCCTGTCCTCCAGTAAGTTCAAGGCCCTCAGCAATTTAAAGGTTGCCCCTGACGCAATGAAGTGCTGGCCAAACACCATATAGTACGGAGTTGTCCCCAGGCTGGAATGGATCGCCGATCTGAGCGCACAGCAGATGCTGCTAAGTTGTTCATCCCAGTCTTTCTGAGCGCTCCGTACATATGACCTGATGGTCGGACACAATTGTCTCAGGGACCCCAAAAGTATGAACAAGATCTTGCTACAAATACTTTACCACCACATCGGCTGTCAACTTCTTCACTGCTTTTGGGAACACAAACTTGCTATAGTGATCCAGAACTATACAAATTCCGATATTACCACTCCTTGAGCGAGGGTAGGGCCCTAGAAAATCTACGTACAACTTCTGGAAAGGTCTACTAGATTCTGGCTGCGCACCCATAGGTGGACGTAATGTCTTATTCGGTGCCTTTGTCGTTTTGCAAGTGATGCACCCTTCAATGTACTGTTTGACGTCCTTTACCAGCCCTGGCCAATAATAATATCGCCTCAATCTTTCTAGCGTTTTGTGAACACCCCCATGAGATGCCAAGGGGCCATTATGAGCCTTCTTTAAAGCCTCTGGAACCAAACCTTGAGGTACCCACAATTTCCAACAGAAGGTATCATGAATAGCTTCTCCTGAAGTGTGTTTCCCTCTCCGATACACTAGACCGTCTGATACTTTCAGATCCGGAAGCTTGTCAGCGTTGGCCTCTACTCTCAAAATCAGCTCTAAGTAATCTGCATCCTTGAAATGCGGCGAGTCCAAGTCCACCAGTAATCCGTGACTGGCGTCTAGTGCTGCCACCTCTTCCTCATTTACGCTCGACAAAGCGTCCGGGACGACATTGAGCTTCCCGCTTCGGTGCTCAATTTTGAAGTTAAAAGCCTGCAACTTCAACGCCCACCGCGCTAACCGAGAATGCAGATCTGTCTGTGACGTAAGCCACTTCAAAGACGCGTGGTCAGTAACTATAGCAAACTCATGACCCTCTACGTATGCTCGGAACTGTTTAACGCATATAATGGCAGCTAGACACTCCTGCTCAGTCACCGAATAATTTTTCTGCGCCTTATTCAGCTTCTTAGACACAAAAGCTATGGGGAATTCGTCTCCATTTTCGGATTTCTGTACTAGAACACCGCCCACACCTGTCTTGCTCGCATCGCAATGGATGTAAAAAGGTTGGCTGAAATCTGGGCTGCGCAATACTGGAGCTGAACTCAACATCTCTTTCAATTTCTCGAAAGCCTGCTGTCCTTCCGGTGTCATCGAAAACTTCCTTTTCGGCTTCAATAGGTCAGTAAGGGGTGCTGAAACAGCAGCGAAATTATTTAAAAACTTTCGATACCATCACCCACCATTCCCAAAAACCTTCTAAGAGCTTTTAACGACTTGGGCAATGGAAATTCCGTCATAGCTGCTATTTTCTCTGGGTCCGTACGTACAACACCTTCACCCACGATATGCCCAAGGTACTTCACGCTCTTCATGCAGAACTTGCTTTTCTCCACATTTAGAGTTAGACCCGCTGATTTTATGCATCCTGCCACTTCACTTAGCACTTTCAAATGCTCCTCCAAACTATCGGTCACAATAAGCAAATCGTCCAAATAGACGAAGACTGCGTTTCTGAGATGGGCAGGTATCACCTTATCCATGAGTCTTGTCATGGTCTGCGAAGCATTGGTCAAGACAAATGGCATAACCTTGTACTGATACAGGGGTTTCCCCGGTATCGTGAATGCAGTTTTATCACGCGAAGAGGGATCCAAAGGTATCTGCCAATAGGCGTCCTTCAGATCCAGACTAGATATAAAATTTGCCTTAGGTAACCTACTTAAAATGCCATCTATCTGTGGGAGAGGGTAAGCATCTTTTGTGGTAACCATGTTCACTTTCCTGCTATCCAGACATAACCGTACCTTTCCTGGTTTCTGAACTAGTACCACCGGTGATGACCACGCACTATCTGACTCTGCGATGACCCCAAGGTTGAGCATTCTATCAACCTCAGCGTATAAGAGTTTTTCCACCGCTGGAGATACAGGGAAATGCCGCTGCTTAACCGGCGTTGCATCGCCAATGTCGATTGAATGTGATATGAGGCTCGTCTTTCCCAAACCAGAGATTGCGAAGGACGGAAATTTGATGATCACTGCCTTCAACTCGTTGCTCTGCTGGTCAGACAAAGCAAGAGAATTATCTGCTAGTTCAGCTATATTCATATCGGGTGGCAGGAGGTCGAAAGCCTTCCAAAAATCGATTCCTAAATACAGCTCCTGACTAAGAGATGGGATTATGTGTAGATCCAACTCTTTGACAACGTCATCATATTGGACTATTGTCTTTAAACGGCCAACCACGTCCTGCTTCCTATTATCTGCAGTACTAGCAGATCCCAGAACCTTTTTAAACCTTATCCGGTTTCTAATAACTTGTTCGGCCAATTTTCCTCCTATGGCACTTATTGCGGCCCCGTGTCTAAGAGACGTAACACCCTTTGACCCAACAAACGAACTTCCGCATACGGCCGCTTATCGTAGCTCTTATGTCTTATGGTTTCTATTGTTTTGGTTGCTCGCCAAAATGTTCTAATTCTGTTTACATTTCTGGAACAGCGCTTTCTTTGACCAGGATCCATACTAGTCTGCCTTTCCTATACGAGCTGTGGCCAGAACCGAATGGGTTTAACAACTGCTTCGCATTCGTTTGTCTTAGCTAGTGTCGATAAATCTATGTTGGTTATTGAGTTAGCTCGGAAATTGTCGACTTTTGGCGAGGAACACACGACTGTTGACGTGGCCGTGTGCTCGTCATCCCGTTTTTTTACATTTAGAGCATGACAACTTATAAATATTCGGAAGACCACAACCATAACAAAAGATTTTCTTCTTGTCGCCACAATCGACATAACGGTGGCCTTCTCTCCTGCAATTCCAACAAACCAATGCTAGGGCGTCGACCTCGACTGTTAATTCGCCATCGGAAAACTCTGTTGCGTCCTCCCCAAGGCTCTCCTGCACCAACTCTGATACCTGCCGACGGAATGGTATGGGTTTCTGGTAACCATAACTTCGCCTCACATCCTCGAGAAAACTCTCTCTGCGACGACAAATATCCCGAAGTTTTGCTATGGAATCTACGTTCACGTTCAGTAGTTCATGCCTAATCTCTGGCCTGAGCGTCTCTACCAAGTCCTTCTCCGGCATTGGTACCTCTAGACAATCAGCTATCTGAACAAGCGCATCAAAAAAGCTATCGAAATTTTCTCTCTTCTGTGGTTTTCGATCTCGGATCGCTTCTCTGAAGTCTACACCGGTTCGAGTATCTCTAAACTGCTTGCGTAAAGCTTCACACAAAGAGATCCACCCTAAATTCCTCGAAGATTTGTGGTACCTCCAATAGAACTCCCGTGCCTTTCCGTCGAACAATATACTAGCATTGCTGCACAACACAGAAAAATTTCCCTCTAGAGTTTGGTGAGTCAACGCCTCTACTCTATATATGAAATTATCAACGCTTAACCCATCGTGACCATTAAATCTCAGCTTCCATCCAATAATAATATGGCCAACTTTATCAGGCCTCTGTCCTAAGTCCGAACCCACTGCATAATGCGGTCTCAAGGACTGAAATTCCTGCACTTGTTCTTCTGGGACATTCTGCTCAGACACTTGGGGAAAACGTGCGCCAATATTAGTTTCGATCAATTGCGCCATTTTTTCCGAAAGCTGTGTCAACAAACTATTACTCATGTTTTTCACATGCTGCTCAACAACTTTGCTTATATTTTGCATGGTAATTCCCGATGACTCTGACGCTGTTTGACCCACTGGTGAGGTTTGCATCCTACCCTGCTGACTCCTAGTTACAGGAGGCACCTTCTCGAAACAAATTGATTTACAAGTCGGGCAAGTGCTGTGGGTTTTACCATAGTTCTCTATGCATATTTTGTGGAACTCATGTCCACAATAAGTCCTGGCCTGCTGGGCAGCCGCTAAAAGCTTTTTACAGAGAACGCACTTGGGCGAAGGAGACGGTTCAGTGCTTTCTCCTGGAGTGCTCATCATTAATTAAATGCGATTAAAATATAAAGGGAACAAAATGAATGAATTTTAAATCGGAACCTAACTATAAATAAACTCTTAAAAAAATAAAATAAATTTAAGACACAATAATTCTTAGCTTGGCACTCGACAAATGAAACAATTATAATAATTCCTCAAAATATAATAAAAATAATAATAATAATATTATAATTACATAAATATAAATAGGGCTAAAAAGAATAACTCAGATTAACTTATAAAATCAATATCTTTATGAACTTTCAGCTGTGCATAAGCCCGAGACCGATTTATAAAACCAATGTCTTGGGGAACTATCAGCTGACAATAATGCCAGAGAGTGTAAAGCTCCTTAGCTTTCCCTTTCTGTTTGGGGTTAACGACCTTGCTTGCGATCAGCTGTTCAATCGTTGAGCTCCCTTGTATCGAGTCAACTCTATCTACTGAACTGCTAATCAGAACTCCTACAAGTTTCACAAACACGCGATCAAACCTAATTAAGCTCAGCTGGTCGTAACGTACACCGAGAGAAATCTTGCTGCAAAAAAATAGAATTTTGTATTTAACCCCAGCGGCTGACGTGTATATGTCGGCTCGCCGATTTCAGAAAATATAATCAAAAGGTTTTAAATTGTAAATTTGGAATTTAGAAACAAATTTACAAACATAAAATTTAAAATAAACAACAATTAAATTAAATAAACAAGATAGATATATATCGGCAACAATTAAAATCTTCTACAATATTTCTTAAAACGATTATGCCTGCAAGCATAGTCTGATTCCCTCAAAAATAACTCGCTTTCCTTTTGAGACATAGTTTCGGTAAGAGCAAAAGAGAACGAAAAGTAAACGCAATGAAATGCAGCTGCAATTGCACTTGCATGACAAACACGAACTATTGCCAGCTGTGGCCAGCGGAAAGCTCCACGCTGTTCTCCAAACGTCTAACAATGTTCTCTATGTTTGCCGTCGGGCATATGACACTTGCTATCATACGTGGCCTGCGCTTCCTTTCATATAAGAGAAGCACAGTAATCCTAAGCGGATGAATAACAATAGTTTATGCCTACTTTGTTTTGCTCTGCAACCTTCCGCTTTAGAGATCACCCGTGGCCATGGGGTTCCTTCTGAAAGTAAATCCCCATGTATGTCCTATGCGTTTGATCTCCAACGCTTTGGGTTGCTAGTCTGTAGGGTATACAAAAGTTGGTGTGTGTCGTTTTCTAAGTTCCTCAAAGTGGTCGGTTAACCAAATTTCTGATAATTAGTTCTTCCGTCTTCCTATACTTTGACAACAAAAAAAAAACTAACAAAAAAAAATTATGGTTTGCTAAATATCAGCAGCAACTTGAAATAGGTAATCCTACTGACTGCACCAGAATTGGATTAAATATTCCGCCGCTTGACTTTGGCCAAACCGGAATTATTTAATTAAACTGAATCCTATCGAATTTTTTGGTGTATATGAGTCACATAATGTTTATGTGGCCCTTGAAGTTGGGCGCCAAGACTTATTATCATTATTATTGGAATTAATTATTTATAAATGTAACGAGTCGCCACATTCAAATTAACTTCAGGCGGAGGTGGTACCGTGGTGGTCAAGCGCACGCGGGTATACTTGTCTGGCTGCTTGTCGGCTGTGGAAGTGGATGAAAAATGCTTAGCCCCATGAAGTGCCTATTTTTTAATGACAATTGAAATCTAACTTCGGGTGCTGGACAAGCTAAACTCGGAAATGAGCAACAACACATAAAATCGAAAGGAAAGTCCAAAATTCCCATAATACCCTAGCCGAGTCTCAAATTCACCTCGTTAGATGTCCCCGAGGTTCTTTACTGCCCACCCAACCTTTGGCCGTTCTCTCCCACACGTCCGAACGACCCCATGCAATACGAGCTACCCTATCGCGGAATCATCCTAGCTGCGGCAACAGACTGCTAATTTAGCGCATTACAAAAGTTTTATTACACAGAAAACAAATTGATATGATATGATGGTCAATTTGATGAAATCCAGTATCAATTCGGCCTTGATTTTATTGTTAATTTGATATTATAATGTCAAAGACAAATTTAAATAAAGAACAAGGAAGAACGCTCTAGTCGAGTACCTCTACTATAAGATACCCGTTACTCAGCTAAAGGGACCAAAGGAAAATGGAGATATTCACGCAGCAAAGCGAGATTGAAATGCGCAACCTACCGGCGGTAGACAGATTTAAGCGTTGTGGGCGTTAGAGTGGGCATGGCAACATTTTTTTTTAATCAATCGATAGGTATTGACGAGACCAATACATTTCAGTTAAAATTTTTTATATTGCTTGAAAATTGTGGGCGCCACAGGCTTGGGCGGTTTGTGGGCGTAAAAGTGGGCGTAGCAAACTTTTTTTTTTATCAATCGATAGGTATTGATGAGAACAACACATTTCAGTTAAAATTTGTATTCTAGCATCAAAACTGTAGGAGCCACAGTTTTGGGAGGTTTGTAGGCGTTAGAGTGGACGTGGCACTCTACTGAAACAAACTTGCGCTGCGTAAGAAGCTCAGAAATCTGCACGCCAAATCTCAATAGCCTAGCTCTTATAGTTTCCGAGATCTCAGCGTTCATCCGGACAGACAGACGGACAGACGGACAGACGGACATGGCTAGATCGACTCGGCTAGTGATCCTGATCAAGAATATATATACTTTATGGGGTCGGAAACGCATCCTTCTGCCTGTTACATACTTTCCGACGAATCTAGTATACCCTTTTACTCTACGAGTAACGGGTATAAAAACACCGAAGCTATAATTTGTTTCATATTATTTTTCCACCAATTTTTCGATCGTTCCTATGGCAGCTATAAGATATAGTCGTCCGATTTCGATAAAATTTAATTCGAAATTCAAAACTAATTAAAAAATGTTATTTCCAAGCTTAGGAGGTTATATGCTAAACAACACCAAAGATATAACTTTTTTAAATTTTTTTTCCCGATTATTCCTATGGGAGCTATAAGATATAGTTGTCCGATCCGGCTGGTACCTGCAAAAGATATAAGACTTTTGGGAAAGTTTCAGTCCGATAGCTTTAAAACTGAGAGACTAGTTTGCGTAGAAACGGACGGACAGACGGACATGACTAGATCGACTCGTCTAGTCATGCTGATCAAGAATATATATAGTTTATGGGGTCGGAAACGTTGCAAACTTCTCACTGAAATCCATATACCCTCTGCAAGGGAATAAAAACACCGAAGCTATAATTTGTTTCATATTATTTTCCCACCAATTTTACGATCGTTCCTATGGCAGCTATATGATATAGTCGTCCGATTTTAATAAAATTAAATTCGAAATTCAGAATTAACTAAAAATTTTTATTTCCAAGCGTAGGAGGTTATATGTTAAAAAACACCGAATCTATAATTTGTTTTATAATATTTTCCCACCGATTTTACGATCGTTCCTATGGCAGCTATATGATATAGTCGTCCGATTTTGATAAAATTAAATTCGAAATTCAGAATTAACTAAAAAATGTTATTTCCAAGCGGTTATTTGTTAAGGAACACCGAAGCTATAATTTGTTTCATATTATTTTCCCACCAATTTTACGATCGTTCCTATGGCAGCTATATGATATTGTCTTCCGATTTTGATAAAATTTAATTCGAAATTCAAAACTAATTAAAAACTGTTATTTCCAAGGAAAGGAGGTAATATGTTAAAAAACAACAAAGATATAATTTCTTAACTTTTTTTTCCGATTATTCCTATGGGAGCTATAAGATATAGTTGTCCGGTCCGGCTGGTTCCGACTTATATACTACCTGCAAAAGATATACGATTTTTGGGAAAGTTTCAGCCCGATAGCTTTAAAACTGAGAGACTAGTTTGCGTAGAAACGGACGGACAGACGGAGAGACTGACATGGCTAGATTGACTCGTCTAGTAATGCTGATCAAGAATATATATACTTTTAGGGGTCGGAAACGTCTCCTTCATTGCGTTGCAATTTTCTGACTGAAATCATTATACCCTCTGCAAGGGTATAAAAACACCGAAGCTATAATTTGTTTCATTTTATTTTCCCACCAAATTTTCGATCGTTCCTATGGCGGCTATATGATATAGTCGTCCGATTTTGATAAAATTAAATTCGAAATTCAGAACTAATTAAAGTATGTTATTTCCAAGCTATTTGTTTCATATTATTTTCCCACCAATTTTACGATCGTTCCTATGGCAGCTATATGGTATAGTCGTCCGATTTTGATAAAATTAAATTCAAAATTCAGAACTAAATAAAAAAAGTTATTTCCAAGCGTAGGAGGTTATAGTTAAGGGACACCGATGACGCTTCCCTAAGCCCACAAGGCCACCACGAGCGTCCCGAGACCCAGGAGCCAAGCGGAAGCTTAGTCAACGCGTCGACAATCCAGAAGGAGGAGCCCCAGCAGCCGGCGGAACCAGAGCAAGGAGATACCGAAGCCAGCCCAGCCACACACCCGCTGTACTAATACCACGAGAATATATCCCACTGTTACCATTTGAACCCAGACACACAAAATCAGTTCGTTACATCTGGCGCCCAACGTGATTGTCCCAACAGTGAGAACAGCGCAATAAAAAGGGGAAAGAAGTGGATTTACCGCCTCAAGAAGGAGGACATCGCCCTGGAGGGCAGGCTAGACGACATGAGGAAGGCACTATCGGAATACTACTCAGAAACAGAGAACGATCCACAACTCGTCGACATCTGGGCCGAGCTGGAGGCGACATACCACGACAGAGCCGGCCCAAGCATTACGTTAACGAACGCTGAAGGGGACAACCTGGTGGCAAGCCTGAGCATTGACAACATGCTAAAAGAGGCCCACAGGAGAGAACCAAGCCAAGAAAATAAAACAGCAGCGCTGACCCCGAGACCAAGCCAGTCGGACTATGCAAAGGTCGCTTAACAGGTCCGCGAATGGTCGATCAGGTTCGACGGGGCGGATAAACCATTCGAGTTCCTGGAGCAGGTAGAATGATCCGCCAACAAATACGGTTTGAAGCTTGATATGATCCCTCGAGCGATGCCGGAGTTGCTAAAAGGAAGGGCTTTGAAATGGTTCATCGCCAACAACAAGCAATGGAGAACTTGGGCAGAATTCATTGAAAGCTTCCACACATATTTCCTGCCAAGAGATTTCTTCACCAGGATGGTGGACCAGGTCCGGCAAAGGAAGCAAGGCTTCAGCGAGTCGTTCACCATCAGACGATGGTGAGGCCACTTAACTATTCTACGAAAGAGACGTTAAGGGTCATTAAAGAGAACTGCACCCCAAGCCTACGGATTTTCTTAAGAGCATACAAAGTGTCGGACCTGGACACGCTAATGATCCTAGCCGATGAGTACGAAGAACTTGAAAAGGAACGGGAAGTTTTCGCACAGGAGAACAAGTTCTCAAAGACCAAGTCGGCGTCACCAACACAGGTGACATGCAGAAGATGCGAGGAGACAGATAACCAGGACACACGAGGAAACGACCAATGGTCACCACCACATCAAGCCAGACGACAGCAGGCAACAGACGCACCACGCGGAGGCCATTGGGCATCACCCCCACAGCAACAAAGACAGCCAAACAATACCTTGTGGAGGCCGCCAAGCAACACACAGAGGCCACAAGATGCCACCCATATCACAGACCCGCAGGAGGCCTGTCGGAAATGCGGTGGGAACGGACACTGGGCTAGAGGGTGTCGAAACCAGCGGCTGCTGTTTTGCTGGATATGCGGCAAGGTGGGTGTTAGGAGCGTCGATTGCTGCCAACGATCGGGAATTGGCCAGCGATCTCAGCCGCAGAGAGGCGAGCGGGGATCGCACAATGCCACCTCTCCAATCTAACGGGCAAGCTAATCGAGGAGGAGCAGCAGTTGTCCGCAGTTGTGATGATTGGTGGGAAAAGCTACAAAGCCACAATCGACACCGGAGCAACGGCAAGCTTCGTTAGCGAAAAATTGGCGGACAATATTGCTGCTCTAGGAAAGATTACCAGGACGAGACGGCAAGTTAGGTTGGCAGATGGAAGGTGCGGCGGAATTGATGCGCAGCTCGAGGTGGAGGTCAAATTCGGCAACAAACAAGTGACCATGAGCCTGTTGATTTTAACCGGGGTAGTGGATCCATTAGTGTTGGGATGGAACTTCCTGAAACAAGTCGGAACCGAGATAAGGTATGCTGGACACGAGATAATAATACCAGCCAGGAACCGACACAATGGATGGCTCGGGGAGAAGCTATCAGTAGCAGTCGTTCAATAAGTAAACGAGTTGGACGATACTACAGCGTTCCTTGAAACAGAACTGGCAGACTTCAGCACAATGACAGGAACATCGAATATGGCAGAACACCAGATCAAAATGAAGGACGGCAAGCCAATTAAGCAGAGTTACTACCCAAAGAACCCAAAAATTCAAGGGGAAATCAACGCAAAGGTGGACGAGCTTCTCCAAATGGGGTTCATAGAGCATTCAAAGAGCCCATACAGCTCCCCCATCGTGATGGTGAAAAAGAAGACAGGCAAGTGGAGACTGTGTGTCGACTTCAGGCAGATCAACGCGAAGTCAGTGAAGGATGCCTACCCAATGCCCCGCATAAACTACATCCTAGATCAACTAAGGTAAGCGCGGTACATCAGCAGTTTGGACCTGAAGGATGGATACTGGCTGATCCCACAGGGAGAGAGTAGCAGGCAATATACGGCGTTTACGGTACCAGGCAAAGGTCTGTTTCAGTGGAGGGTAATGCCGTTCGGACTTCACTCGGCGTCGGCAATGTTTCAGCGAGTCTTGGACCAAGTAATTGGCCCTGAGATGTCACCTCACGCATTCGCTTACCAGGATAAGGGAAGTGTTCCGGCGTCTAAAGGAGGCAAACCTGAGGCTAAATTCAGAAAAATGTCAATTCTTCAAAAAGGAGTTGCTGTACCTCGGACATCGAGTGACTAGCGAGGTACCGATTTGTACCAGATTTTTCCAGAATCGTCAAACCCCTGAACGACCTGCTGCGCAAAGGCAGTAAGTGGGAGTGGACACCAGAGCACCAGATGGCGTTTGAGGAAGTTAAGGCAAGACTCGTGGCAGATCCAGTGCTAGCATGCCCGGACTTCAGTATAACTTTCATCCTGCAAACAGACGCCAGCGACTACGGCATCGGAGCGATACTGACCCAGGTCACCGAAAAGGGCGAAAGAGTAATCTCCTACTCGAGCCGAACACTGAACGGCGCGGAAAAGAACTATTCAACAACGGAGAAGGAGTGTTTGGCGATCGTCTGGGCGATCCGGAAGCTCAGGCCAAATCTGGAAGGTTACCACTTTAAGGTAGTAACCGACCACATGGCCCTGAAGTGGCTCAACAGCATCGAAAGCCCTTCAGGAAGGATCGCCAGATGGGCCCTGGAGCTACAACAGAACGACTTTGAGATAGCGTACAGAAAGGGTCAGCTAAACGTGGTGGCCGACGCATTATCAAGACAACCACTACCGGAAACGCTACGAGGATTGAAAGAGGCATCGGCAACAATAGCTTCAGGAGGGTGCAGCTGGATCAAGGACATGGGCGAAAAGATAAGGACTCAACCGCAGAAGTACCCGGACTATGTTATGGACACATTATGGTGAGACACTGTACAGAAACATATTTCACCGACCAGGCAGTGAAGACGTCGCGTCATGGAAGATGTGCGTCCCAAAGTCGCTACGAGAAACAGTGTTGAGGGAAAACCACGACGCACCGTCTGCGGGACACGTAGGAAGCCGGAGGACAATTGCACGGTTGGCAGCCCAATACTACTGGCCAGGCATGCGTAGAGACGCCCGAGCCCTCGTACGAAAATGCGAGATTTGCATGCGGTTTAAGCCCAATCAGATGCAGGCAGCCGGGAAGATGTTGACCCAAGTGCCGGAGGAACCATGGGCCACGGTATGTGCAGACTTCGTTGGACCCCTACCAAGATCTAAGCACGGGAACCAAATGCTGCTGGTCATGATAGACAGGTTTTCAAAATGGACGGAACTGGTGCCCCTACTCAGTGCGACAGCAGAGTCGCTCAAGAAGGCGTTTAGGAAGCGCATAATCGCAAGGTACGGGGTCCCGAAGGTGGTCATAACGGACAATGGAGTACAGTTTGCAAGCCGCATATTTAAAAATTTCCTGGCTGAAATGGGTATCAGACAACAGTTCACCGCACCATACACACCACAAGAGAATCCGACCGAACGAGCAAACAGAACGGTCAAGACCATGATTGCGCAATTCGCAGGGCAGGACCAGAGAAACTGGGACGAGAAGTGGCCGGAGATTATGCTAGCAGTGAACACGAGCACATTGGAATCCACCGGCCATACACCGGCGTTTCTTACCCAGGGCAGGGAACCACGTCTACCTAGCAGCCTATATGATAAGGAAACCCTAGGCACTGGACGAGCTACGGAGACCCCTGAGGAAAATGCCAAAAAACTGAGGGAGGTATTCGAGATCGTGAGGCGAAAAGGCGTCCCAGGACCAAGCCAGACACTACAAACTGAGAAGGAGGCAATGGTCACCAGCGATGGGCGACATAGTGTGGGCCAAGGAGCATAACCTGTCCAAAGCGGCTGAACGATTCGCTGCAAAACTAGCCCCGAGGTACGATGGCCCTTACCAGGTTGTAGATTTCGTCTCTCCAGTGATCTGCAAAACTCGCTACACACAGTCGAAGAAAGAAAGGACAGTCCACGTTGGCGAGCTTAAGCAACATCAAAACGAGCAGACAGAATCGTCAGAAAGGACAATCAGGATAGCACAAGGACATGGATAAGGATTTCACGTTGATCCAGACTGCGAGGCCACAGGATTATGCGTCTGGGCTAAGCGAGAGTCATCCACACGCGACGCAGAAAGATCAACCATAAGGATAGGTCACAAGGACATGGATAAGGAATTCACATTGATCCAGTCTGCGAGGCCACAGGATTATGCGTCAGGCCTAAGCGAGAGTCATCCACACGCCACGCAGAAAGGACAATTACAAGGATAGGTCACAAGGACGTGGATAAGGATGGATGGTGATCCCGACCGCAAGGCAACAGGATTCAGCGTCGGGCAGTTGCCAGAGTCATCCGAGATTACGCCAGGCGGAAAGGACACTTACGAGGACGACACAAAGACACGAGTAACGATAAGGGATCCACCCGCAAGGCAACAGGTTTCAGCGTCGGGCGCGAGCTAGAGTCAACCGATTACGCCACGTAGAAGAGAGTATGCGCGGAGGGAGACAAGCAAAACAAGGCGCGCAGTCCAGACATACACCGTAGCATCCGGAGATTCTATACGGAGCACCGGACGAGCTCGTCTAGTTGTTACCCGAGGAAAGGGGGAGGACGGTGCAGAATTAGATCTACACCGTATCCAGTTGGTCACAAGAGATAGGAACACGCAGCGCACCAACAGTTAACAGAAAAACACGGCAAACCCTGAAAGGAAAGAAAAGTAAATGCCGGTTCAACCAAAAATGCAACTCACCACGGGCAGAAAAGCTCTGCTACAAACGAAGGCCAGACGTTATTCAAGGCCGCTGGGGCCATTGTACTTGAGGTTGAGGGCAACAAACGGCATAGGCTGGAAGGAGCTGAGAAGATAAAATGGAAAAGACAGATCAGCCAGAAGCTGTGCGGGAAGATCAAAAGTTGAAAAATCACCACAAGCCAGGGAAGGGGGCGCCTCGATAGGCGATCGATTGGCACTAGATAAAAGTGCGATCGATGGGTACACGAAAATGGTAATATCGGCCAAAGGTGGAAATATCGCATCGAGCAGGTGGCAACGCCGCACCGTCGATATCGATATGCGAATGAACATCGAGCACGCACGAATGGTGTGACCAGGCGGAGGAACCAATAAAAGGAGTGGAACGCAGCAATGAGCAGCGAGCTGGGGATCGATAGCCCATGAGTATCGATGTCCCAGTGGAGCCAGGGAGAATATCGGCGCGGGAGATTCAAGTTGCTACGAGGAGGATGACCAACGCTGTGGAAACTCAACGGAGTTAAGAGCGTCGAGGGATCATCGAGGGAGCAACGAGGGAGCGCCGCGGGAATCACAAGGACTCGAAGGCTACGATAGGCAAGGAAACGCCGGAGAGTAGGAACAAGTTTTAAATGTTTCCCGAAGTAAGGGGGGAATGTGAGGAGTTGAATAACTCCCCACAAATAGAAGCAGCAGCAGATGGCCGGCTGCTTACCAGATACGCGGCGAATTCGCGTAGTAACGGCGCGGCGAAGAGAGTTTGGAGACTTGGATGGAGAACAAGAGAGTTTGGACACCAAGGATGGAGATCGAGAGAGTTTGGAGACCAAGGAGGGAGAGCGAGAGAGTTTGGAGACCAAGGGTGGAAATCGAGAGAGAATGGAGACTTCACGGGCAAGGCAAGAGTGCCGTGTGCGAAAGCGGATAACGGAACTCCACTGGACTTTGGACTCTCCCGTGAACTTTGGACCGGGAGAAGAAGTGCCACATCTCGGCAGTGGAGCGGCACACAGGCGTGCCACAAGCATCACGGGAATCAGCGGGACGGCAGCTGTGGGCAGAGCATCGGTTGGGAGCGGTACGTGAAGGACAAGTGGGTCAACCAGGAGGCACGGACTTTGGACCCGGAGTGGAGAGATCCAGCGGGCCGTGCGCAAAAGGGAAATAACGGTTCCCGGAGGCCCTATATAAGGCCGCAGAGCGCTGGCAGCTGGATCAATCGATCACGAGGAGTCAAACCTTCAAGATCAGTTAAAGTACCAAGTGAACAGTCAGTCAAGCAAGTAATCTACGAGGGAGCCACAACCAAGCGAGTCGTCGTTAACAGCGTCGTGGGAAGCATACAAGGAGCAAGATCACCACGTCGAGACGTTCGGGATTGGGACATCAGGAATCTCCGAATTGAGACACAAGTGGCTGAGTTCCGGAAGGCATCACACGGCTAAGTCAAGGCGTTCGTTTTCCAACTTTGTCACGACCACACCCTGGCGAGTCGCCCGGCGGGTCTGTCAGAGACAAGCGGAAGAGTCCTACGACGAAGAACCGTCAGCTTGGGGAGGGAAGTTGTCTGAGACCCAGCGTACCTTGGCCGACCAAGCAGGACCTGGCGTGACGGACGAGCGGTAGATCGATTTGCGGTTTCAAGAGGCGGTCGCCTGGAGAGCCCTGCGATTACCGGCGAAGTTCCCGAATAGCAACTGCCCAACTCTCCGAGTGCCAGAACGACAAGCTACTGGCCAGGAGACAGCGCAGAGGACATCGGCAGCGACGCCAGCAGACATTTCCGGCAGCCACGTTACCATCGCCGCGCGGAGCTCATTGGGGAGCGCAGGTGCGTCGCGGACGTCAAGCATTAGGGTGAAGCCGGGTGGAACGTTCGTCTGCGCTAGGCGTAAAGCAAAGTAAACTGCTAGGCAGCTTCCTGGCGGCAGCCTTGACTGTCAGCGCGATCTGAGCAAGAGCCGAGCAGGACCGTCCGTGACAGAGCAAGGGACAGGTATTGCCTCGAAAGGCGTCGGCCTGGAGAGCAAGGCTTGTTCACCCTAGTCTAAGAACGGTGACGCTTCCCTAAGCCCACAAGGCCGAACTCTCTGCGAGTCTAAGGCGCAACAAGCGACCCCGAGGAAGCGCGTTGGCGAGCAAACAAAGGCGGCCACCACGAGCGTCCCGAGACCCAGGAGCCAAGCGGAAGCCGAGTCAACGCGTCGACAATCCAGAAGGAGGAGCACCAGCAGCCGGCGGAACCAGAGCAAGGAGATAAAGAAGCCAGCCCAGCCACACACCCGCTGTACTAATACCACGAGAATAAATCCCACTGTTACCATTTGAACCCTTTGTTTTCTCACTGATCTACGGGGCAGTCACGTCATATAAATTTGGTGGGACGAACACACAATCTTCTGAGCTAGCCGCACGAATCTCGTAGCGAGCAGACACACAAAATCAGTTCGTTACATCTGGCGCCCAACGTGATTGTCCCAACAGTGAGAACAGCGCAATAAAAATGGGAAAGAAGTGGATTTACCGCCTCAAGAAGGAGGACTTCTCCCATGTTGCACAGAGGCTTAATGTCGCCCTGGAGGGCAGGCTAGACGACATGAGGAAGGCACTATCGGAATACTACTCAGAAACAGAGAACGATCCACAACTCGTCGACATCTGGGCCGAGCTGGAGGCGACATACCACGACAGAGCCGGCCCAAGCATTACGTTAACGAACGCTGAAGGGGACAACCTGGTGGCAAGCCTGAGCATTGACAACATGCTAAAAGAGGCCCACAGGAGAGAACCAAGCCAAGAAAATAAAACAGCAGCGCTGACCCCGAGACCAAGCCAGTCGGACTATGCAAAGGTCGCTTAACAGGTCCGCGAATGGTCGATTAGGTTCGACGGGGCGGATAAACCATTCGAGTTCCTGGAGCAGGTAGAATGATCCGCCAACGCGTACGGTTTGGAGCTTGATATGATCCCTCGAGCGATGCCGGAGTTGCTAAAAGGAAGGGCTTTGAAATGGTTCATCGCCAACAACAAGCAATGGAGAACTTGGGCAGAATTCATTGAAAGCTTCCACACATATTTCCTGCCAAGAGATTTCTTCACCAGGATGGCGGACCAGGTCCGGCAAAGGAAGCAAGGCTTCAGCGAGTCGTTCACCATCAGACGATGGTGAGGCCACTTAACTATTCTACGAAAGAGACGTTAAGGGTCATTAAAGAGAACTGCACCCCAAGCCTACGGATTTTCTTAAGAGCATACAAAGTGTCGGACCTGGACACGCTAATGATCCTAGCCGATGAGTACGAAGAACTTGAAAAGGAAATGGAAGTTTTCGCACAGGAGAACAAGTTCTCAAAGACCAAGTCGGCGTCACCAACACAGGTGACATGCAGAAGATGCGAGGAGACAGATAACCAGGACACACGAGGAAACGACCAATGGTCACCACCACATCAAGCCAGACGACAGCAGGCAACAGACGCACCACGCGGAGGCCATTGGGCATCACCCCCACAGCAACAGAGACAGCCAAACAATACCTTGTGGAGGCCGCCAAGCAACACACAGAGGCCACAAGATGCCACACATATCACAGACCCGCAGAAGGCCTGTCGGAAATGCGGTGGGAACGGACACTGGGCTAGAGGGTGTCGAAACCAGCGGCTGCTGTTTTGCTGGATATGCGGCAAGGTGGGTATTAGGAGCGTCGATTGCTGCCAACGATCGGGAATTGGCCAGCGATCTCAGCCGCAGAGAGGAGAGCGGGGATCGCACAATGCCACCTCTCCAATCTAACGGGCAAGCTAATCGAGGAGGAGCAGCAGTTGTCCGCAGCTGTGATGGTTGGTGGGAAAAGTTACAAAGCCACAATCGACACCGGAGCAACGGCATGCTTCGTTAGCGAAGAATTGGCGGACAATATTGCTGCTCTAGGAAAGATTACCAGGACGAGACGGCAAGTTAGGTTGGCAGATGGAAGGTGCGGCGGAATTGATGCGCAGCTCGGCAACAAACAAGTGACCATAAGCCCGTTGATTTTACCCGGGGTAGTGGGTCCATTAGTGTTGGGATGGAACTTCCTGAAACAAATCGGAACCGAGATAAGGTATGCTGGACACGAGATAATAATACCAGCCAGGAACCGACACAATATATGGCTCGGGGAGAAGCTATCAGTAGCAGTCGTTCAATAAGTAAACGAGTTGGACGATACTACAGCGTTCCTTGAAACAGAACTGGCAGACTTCAGCACAATGACAGGAACATCGAATATGGCAGAACACCAGATCAAAATGAAGGACGACAAGCCAATTAAGCAGAGATACTACCCAAAGAACCCAAAAATTCAAGGGGAAATCAACGCAAAGGTGGACGAGCTTCTCCAAATGGGGTTCATAGAGCATTCAAAGAGCCCATACAGCTCCCCCATCGTGATGGTGAAAAAGAAGACAGGCAAGTGGAGACTGTGTGTCGACTTCAGGCAGATCAACGCGAAGTCAGTGAAGGATGCCTACCCAATGCCCCGCATAAACTACATCCTAGATCAACTAAGGGAAGCGCGGTACATCAGCAGTTTGGACCTGAAGGATGGATACTGGCTGATCCCACTGGGAGAGAGTAGCAGGCAATATACGGCGTTTACGGTACCAGGCAAAGGTCTGTTTCAGTGGAGGGTAATGCCGTTCGGACTTCACTCGGCGTCGGCAACGTTTCAGCGAGTCTTGGACCAAGTAATTGGCCCTGAGATGTCACCTCACGCATTCGCTTACCAGGATGAGGGAAGTGTTCCGGCGTCTAAAGGAGGCAAACCTGAGGCTGAATCCAGAAAAATGATAATTCTTCAAAAAGGAGCTGCTGTACCTCGGACATCGAGTGACTAGCGAGGGAATAGGAACAGATCCAGAAAAAGTAGCCGCCATCGCCGAACTAGAACCGCCATCGACTGTCAAGGAGCTCCGGCAATACCTAGGAGTAGCGTCGTGGTACCGCTTATTTGTACCAGATTTTTCCAGAATCGTCAAACCCCTGAACGACCTGCTGCGCAAAGGCAGTAAGTGGGAGTGGACACCAGAGCACCAGATGGCGTTTGAGGAAGTTAAGGCAAGACTCGTGGCAGATCCAGTGCTAGCATGCCCGGACTTCAGTAGAACTTTCATCCTGCAAACAGACGCCAGCGACTACGGCATCGGAGCGATACTGACCCAGGATACCGAAAAGGGCGAAAGAGTAATCTCCTACTCGAGCCGAACACTGAACGGCGCGGAAAAGAACTATTCAACAACGGAGAAGGAGTGTTTGCCGATCGTCTGGGCGATCCGGAAGCTCATGCCATATCTGGAAGGTTACCACTTTAAGGTAGTAACCGACCACATGGCCCTGAAGTGGCTCAACAGCATCGAAAGCCCTTCAGGAAGGATTGCCAAATGGGCCCTGGAGCTACAACAGTACGACTTTGAGATAGCGTACAGAAAGGGTCAGCTAAACGTGGTGGCCGACGCATTATCAAGACAACCACTACCGGAAACGCTACGAGGATTGATAGACGCATCGGCAACAATAGCTTCAGGAGGGTGCAGCTGGATCAAGGACATGGGCGAAAAGATAAGGACTCAACCGCAGAAGTACCCGGACTATGTTATGGACACATTATGGTGAGACACTGTACAGAAACATACCTCACCGACCAGGCAGTGAAGACGTCGCGTCATGGAAGATGTGCGTCCCAAAGTCGCTACGAGAAACAGTGTTGAAGGAAAACCACGACGCACCGTCTGCGGGACACGTAGGAAGCCGGAGGACAATTGCACGGTTGGCAGCCCGATACTACTGGCCAGGCATGCATAGAGACGCCCGAGCCCTCGTACGAAAATGCGAGATTTGCATGCGGTTAAAGCCCAATCAGATGCAGGCAGCCGGGAAGATGTTGACCCAAGTGCCGGAGGAACCATGGGCCACGGTATGTGCAGACTTCGTTGGACCCCTACCAAGATCTAGGCACGGGAACCAAATGCTGCTGGTCATGATAGACAGGTTTTCAAAATGGACGGAACTGGTGCCCCTACTCAGTGCGACAGCAGAGTCGCTCAAGAAGGCGTTTAGGGAGCGCATAATCGCAAGGTACGGGGTCCCGAAGGTGGTCATAACGGACAATGGAGTACAGTTTGCAAGCCGCATATTTAAAAATTTCCTGGCTGAAATGGGTATCACACAACAGTTCACCGCACCATACACACCACAAGAGAATCCGACCGAACGAGCAAACAGAACGGTCAAGACCATGATTGCGCAATTCGCAGGGCAGGACCAGAGAAACTGGGACGAAAAGTGGCCGGAGATTATGCTAGCAGTGAACACGAGCACATCGGAATCCACCGGCCATACACCGGCGTTTCTTACCCAGGGCAGGGAACCACGTCTACCTAGCAGCCTATATGATAAGGAAACCCTAGGCACTGGACGAGCTACGGAGACCCCTGAGGAAAATGCCAACAAACTGAGGGAGGTATTCGAGATCGTGAGGCGATATATGGAAAAGGCGTCCCAGGACCAAGCCAGACACTACAAACTGAGAAGGAGGCAATGGTCACCAGCGGTGGGCGACATAGTGTGGGCCAAGGAGCATCACCTGTCCAAAGCGGCTGAAGGATTCGCTGCAAAACTAGCCCCGAGGTACGATGGCCCTTACCAGGTTGTAGATTTCGTCTCTCCAGTGATCTGCAAAACTCGCCACACACAGTCGAAGAAAGAAAGGACAGTTCACGTTGGCGAGCTTAAGCAACAACAAAACGAGCAGACAGCAGAATCGTCAGAAAGAACAATCAGGATAGCACAAGGACATGGATAAGGATTTCACGTTGATCCAGACTGCGAGGCCACAGGATTATGCGTCTGGGCTAAGCGAGAGTCATCCACACGCGACGCAGAAAGATCAACCATAAGGAAGGTCACAAGGACATGGATAAGGAGTTCACATTGATCCAGTCTGCGAGGGCACAGGATTATGCGTCAGGTCTAAGCGAGAGTCATCCACACGCCACGCAGAAAGGACAATTACAAGGATAGGTCACAAGGACGTGGATAAGGATGGATGGTGATCCCGACCGCAAGGCAACAGGATTCAGCGTCGGGCAGTTGCCAGAGTCATCCGAGATTACGCCAGGCGGAAAGGACACTTACGAGGACGACACAAAGACACGAGTAACGATAAGGGATCCACCCGCAAGGCAACAGGTTTCAGCGTCGGGCGCGAGCTAGAGTCAACCGATTACGCCACGTAGAAGAGAGTATGCGCGGAGGGAGACAAGCAAAACAAGGGGCGCAGTCCAGACATACACCGTAGCATCCGGAGATTCTATACGGAGCACCGGACGAGCTCGTCCAGTTGTAACCCGAGGAAAGGGGGAGGACGGTGCAGAATTAGATCTACACCGTATCCAGTTGGTCACAAGAGATAGGAACACGCAGCGCACCAACAGTTAACAGAAAAACACGGCAAACCCTGAAAGGAAAGAAAAGTAAATGCCGGTTCAACCAAAAATGCAACTCACCACGGGCAGAAAAGCTCTGCTACAAACGAAGGCCAGACGTTATTCAAGGCTGCTGGGGCCATTGTACTTGAGGTTGAGGGCAACAAACGGCATAGGCTGGAAGGAGCTGAGAAGATAAAATGGAAAAGACAGATCAGCCAGAAGCTGTGCGGGAAGATCAAAAGTTGCAAAATCACCACAAGCCAGGGAAGGGGGCGCCTCGATAGGCGATCGATTGGCACTAGATAAAAGTGCGATCGATGGGTACACGAAAATGGTAATATCGGCCAAAGGTGGAAATATCGCATCGAGCAGGTGGCAACGCCGCACCGTCGATATCGATATGCGAATGAACATCGAGCACGCACGAATGGTGTGACCAGGCGGAGGAACCAATAAAAGGAGTGGAACGCAGCAATGAGCAGCGAGCTGGGGATCGATAGCCCATGAGTACCGATGTCCCAGTGGAGCCAGGGAGAATATCGGCGCGGGAGATTCAAGTTGCTACGAGGAGGATGACCAACACTGTGGAAACTCAACGGAGTTAAGAGCGTCGAGGGAGCATCGAGGGAGCAACGAGGGAGCGCCGCGGGAATCACAAGGACTCGAAGGCTACGATAGGCAAGGAAACGCCGGAGAGTAGGAACAAGTTTTAAATGTTTCCCGAAGTAAGGGGGGAATGTGAGGAGTTGAATAACTCCCCACAAATAGAAGCAGCAGCAGATGGCCGGCCGCTTTCCAGATACGCGTCGAATTCGCGTAGTAACGGCGCGGCGAAGAGAGTTTGGAGACTTGGATGGAGAACAAGAGAGTTTGAACACCAAGGATGGAGATCGAGAGAGTTTGGAGACCAAGGATGGAGAGCGAGAGAGTTTGGAGACCAAGGATGGAGATCGAGAGAGAATGGAGACTTCACGGGCAAGGCAAGAGTGCCGTGTGCGAAAGCGGATAACGGAACTCCACTGGACTTTGGACTCTCCCGTGAACTTTGGACCGGGAGAAGAAGTGCCACATCTCGGCAGTGGAGCGGCACACAGGCGTGCCACAAGCATCACGGGAATCAGCGGGACGGCAGCTGTGGGCAGAGCATCGGTTGGGAGCGGTACGTGAAGGACAAGTGGGTCAACCAGGAGGCACGGACTTTTGACCCGGAGTGGAGAGATCCAGCGGGCCGTACGTAAAAGGGAAATAACGGTTCCCGGAGGCCCTATATAAGGCCGCAGAGCGCTGGCAGCTGGAACAATCGATCACGAGGAGTCAAACCTTCAAGATCAGTTAAAGTACCAAGTGAACAGTCAGTCAAGCAAGTAATCTACGAGGGAGCCACAACCAAGCGAGTCGTCGTTAACAGCGTCGTGGGAAGCATACAAGGAGCAAGATCACCACGTCGAGACGTTCGGGATTGGGACATCAGGAATCTCCGAATTGAGACACAAGTGGCTGAGTTCCGGAAGGCATCACACGGCTAAGTCAAGGCGTTCGTTTTCCAACTTTGTCACGACCACACCCTGGCGAGTCGCCCGGCGGGTCTGTCAGAGACAAGCGGAAGAGTCCTACGACGAAGAACCGTCAGCTTGGGGAGGGAAGTTGTCTGAGACCCAGCGTACCTTGCCCGACCAAGCAGGACCTGGCGTGACGGACGAGCGGTACATCGACTTGGGGTTCAAGGGGCGGTCGCCTGGAGAGCCCTGCGATTACCGGCGAAGTTCCCGAATAGCAATTGCCCAACTCCCCGAGTGCCAGAACGACAAGCTACTGGCCAGGAGACAGCGCAGAGGACATCGGCAGCGACGCCAGCAGACGTTTCCGGCAGCCACGTTACCATCGCCGCGCGGAGCTCATTGGGGAGCGCAGGTGCGTCGCGGACGTCAAGCATTAGGGTGAAGCCGGGTGGAACGTTCGTCTGCGCTAGGCGTAAAGCAAAGTGAACTGCTAGGCAGCTTCCTGGCGGCAGCCTTGACTGTCAGCGTGATCTGAGCGAGAACCTAGCGGGACCGTCCGGGACAGAGCAAGGGATAGGTATTGCCTCTAAAGGCGTCGGCCTGGAGAGCAAGGCTTGTTCATTCTAGTCTGAGAACGGTGACGCTTCCCTAAGCCCACAAGGCCGAACTCTCTGCGAGTCTAAGGCGCAACAAGCGACCCCGAGGAAGCGCGTTGGCGAGCAAACAAAGGCGGCCACCACGAGCGTCCCGAGACCCAGGAGCCAAGCGGAAGCTTAGTCAACGCGTCGACAATCCAGAAGGAGGAGCACCAGCAGCCGGCGGAACCAGAGCAAGGAGATACCGAAGCCAGCCCAGCCACACACCCGCTGTACTAATATCACGAGAATAAATCCCACTGTTACCATTTGAACCCTTTGTTTTCTCACTGATCTACGGGGCAGTCACGTCATATAAATTTGGTGGGACGAACACACAATCTTCTGAGCTAGCCGCACGAATCTCGTAGCGAGCAGACACACAAAATCAGTTCGTTGCATCTGGCGCCCAACGTGATTGTCCCAACAGTGAGAACAGCGCAATAAAAATGGGAAAGAAGTGGATTTACCGCCTCAAGAAGGAGGACTTCTCCCATGTTGCACAGAGGCTTAATGTCGCCCTGGAGGGCAGGCTAGACGACATGAGGAAGGCACTATCGGAATACTACTCAGAAACAGAGAACGATCCACAACTCGTCGACATCTGGGCCGAGCTGGAGGCGACATACCACGACAGAGCCGGCCCAAGCATTACGTTAACGAACGCTGAAGGGGACAACCTGGTGGCAAGCCTGAGCATTGACAACATGCTAAAAGAGGCCCACAGGAGAGAACCAAGCCAAGAAAATAAAACAGCAGCGCTGACCCCGAGACCAAGCCAGTCGGACTATGCAAAGGTCGCTTAACAGGTCCGCGAATGGTCGATCAGGTTCGACGGGGCGGATAAACCATTCGAGTTCCTGGAGCAGGTAGAATGATCCGCCAACGCGTACGGTTTGGAGCTTGATATGATCCCTCGAGCGATGCCGGAGTTGCTAAAAGAAAGGGCTTTGAAATGGTTCATCGCCAACAACAAGCAATGGAGAACTTGGGCAGAATTCATTGAAAGCTTCCACACATATTTCCTGCCAAAAGATTTCTTCACCAGGATGGCGGACCAGGTCCGGCAAAGGAAGCAAGGCTTCAGCGAGTCGTTCAAGGACTACATGATCGACATGCAGACGATGGTGAGGCCACTTAACTATTCTACGAAAGAGACGTTAAGGGTCATTAAAGAGAACTGCATAAGTAAGAGCATACAAAGTGTCGGACCTGGACACGCTAATGATCCTAGCCGATGAGTACGAAGAACTTGAAAAGGAACGGGAAGTTTTCGCACAGGAGAACAAGTTCTCAAAGACCAAGTCGGCGTCACCAACACAGGTGACATGCAGAAGATGCGAGGAGACAGATAACCAGGACACACGAGGAAGCGACCAATGGTCACCACCACACCAAGCCAGACGACAGCAGGCAACAGACGCACCACGCGGAGGCCATTGGGCATCACCCCCACAGCAACAGAGACAGCCAAACAATACCTTGTGGAGGCCGCCAAGCAACACATAGAGGCCACAAGATGCCACCCATATCACAGACCCGCAGGAGGCCTGTCGGAAATGCGGTGGGAACGGACACTGGGCTAGAGGGTGTCAAAACCAGCGGCTGCTGTTTTGCTGGATATGCGGCAAGGTGGGTGTTAGGAGCGTCGATTGCTGCCAACGATCGGGAATTGGCCAGCGATCTCAGCCGCAGAGAGGCGAGCGGGGATCGCACAATGCCACCTCTCCAATCTAACGGGCAAGCTAATCGAGGAGGAGCAGCAGTTGTCCGCAGCTGTGATGATTGGTGGGAAAAGCTAGAAAGATTACCAGGACGAGACGGCAAGTTAGGTTGGCAGATGGAAGGTGCGGCGGAATTGATGCGCAGCTCGAGGTGGAGGTCAAATTCGGCAACAAACAAGTGACCATGAGCCTGTTGATTTTACCCGGGGTAGTGGATCCATTAGTGTTGGGATGGAACTTCCTGAAACAAGTCGGAACCGAGATAAGGTGTGCTGGACACGAGATAATAATACCAGCCAGGAACCGACACAATGGATGGCTCGGGGAGAAGCTATCAGTAGCAGTCGTTCAACAAGTAAACGAGTTGGACGATACTACAGCGTTCCTTGAAACAGAACTGGCAGACTTCAGCACAATGACAGGAACACCAGATCAAAATGAAGGACGGCAAGCCAATTAAGCAGAGATACTACCCAAAGAACCAAAAAATTCAAGGGGAAATCAACGCAAAGGTGGACGAGCTTCTCCAAATGGGGTTCATAGAGCATTCAAAGAGCCCATACAGCTCCCCCATCGTGATGGTGAAAAAGAAGACAGGCAAGTGGAGACTGTGTGTCGACTTCAGGCAGATCAACGCGAAGTTGATATGGCTCAGGCCATATCTGGAAGGTTACCACTTTAAGGTAGTAACCGACCACATGGCCCTGGAGTGGCTCAACAGCATCGAAAGCCCTTCAGGAAGGATCGCCAGATGGGCCCTGGAGCTACAACAGTACGATTTTGAGATAGCGTACAGAAAGGGTCAGCTAAACGTGGTGGCCGACGCAGTATCAAGACAACCACTACCGGAAACGCTACGAGGATTGAAAGAGGCATCGGCAACAATAGCTTCAGGAGGGTGCAGCTGGATCAAGGACATGGGCGAAAAGATAAGGACCCAACCGCAGAAGTACCCGCACTATGTTATGGACACATTATGGTGAGACACTGTACAGAAACATACCTCACCGACCAGGCAGTGAAGACGTCGCGTCATGGAAGATGTGCGTCCCAAAGTCGCTACGAGAAACAGTGTTGAGGGAAAACCACGACGCACCGTCTGCGGGACACGTAGGAAGCCGGAGGACAATTGCACGGTTGGCAGCCCGATACTACTGGCCAGGCATGCATAGAGACGCCCGAGCCCTCGTACGAAAATGCGAGATTTGCATGCGGTTTAAGCCCAATCAGATGCAGGCAGCCGGGAAGATGTTGACCCAAGTGCCGGAGGAACCATGGGCCACGGTATGTGCAGACTTCGTTGGACCCCTACCAAGATCTAAGCACGGGAACCAAATGCTGCTGGTCATGATAGACAGGTTTTCAAAATGGACGGAACTGGTGCCCCTACTCAGTGCGACAGCACAGTCGCTCAAGAAGGCGTTTAGGGAGCGCATAATCGCAAGGTACGGGGTCCCGAAGGTGGTCATAACGGACAATGGAGTACAGTTTGCAAGCCGCATATTTAAAAATTTCCTGGCTGAAATGGGTATCACACAACAGTTCACCGCACCATACACACCACAAGAGAATCCGACCGAACGAGCAAACAGAACGGTCAAGACCATGATTGCGCAATTCGCAGGGCAGGACCAGAGAAACTGGGACGAAAAGTGGCCGGAGATTATGCTAGCAGTGAACACGAGCACATCGGAATCCACCGGCCATACACCGGCGTTTCTTACCCAGGGCAGGGAACCACGTCTAACTAGCAGCCTATATGATAAGGAAACCCTAGGCACTGGACGAGCTACGGAGACCCCTGAGGAAAATGCCAACAAACTGAGGGAGGTATTCGAGATCGTGAGGCGATATATGGAAAAGGCGTCCCAGGACCAAGCCAGACACTACAAACTGAGAAGGAGGCAATGGTCACCAGCGGTGGGCGACATAGTGTGGGCCAAGGAGCATCACCTGTCCAAAGCGGCTGAAGGATTCGCTGCAAAACTAGCCCCGAGGTACGATGGCCCTCAACAGGTTGTAGATTTCGTCTCTCCAGTGATCTGCAAAACTCGCCACACACAGTCGAAGAAAGAAAGGACAGTTCACGTTGGCGAGCTTAAGCAACAACAAAACGAGCAGACAGCAGAATCGTCAGATGTTTAACGACAGGTACGAGGCGTCAGGATTAGGCGTCAGGCCGAAGCGAGAGTCATCCATACGCCACACGGAAAGGACAATCAGGATAGCACAAGGACATGGATAAGGATTTCACGTTGATCCAGACTGCGAGGCCACAGGATTATGCGTCTGGGCTAAGCGAGAGTCATCCACACGCGACGCAGAAAGATCAACCATAAGGAAGGTCACAAGGACATGGATAAGGAATTCACATTGATCCAGTCTGCGAGGGCACAGGATTATGCGTCAGGCCTAAGCGAGAGTCATCCACACGCCACGCAGAAAGGACAATTACAAGGATAGGTCACAAGGACGTGGATAAGGATGGATGGTGATCCCGACCGCAAGGCAACAGGATTCAGCGTCGGGCAGTTGCCAGAGTCATCCGAGATTACGCCAGGCGGAAAGGACACTTACGAGGACGACACAAAGACACGAGTAACGATAAGGGATCCACCCGCAAGGCAACAGGTTTCAGCGTCGGGCGCGAGCTAGAGTCAACCGATTACGCCACGTAGAAGAGAGTATGCGCGGAGGGAGACAAGCAAAACAAGGGGCGCAGTCCAGACATACACCGTAGCATCCGGAGATTCTATACGGAGCACCGGACGAGCTCGTCCAGTTGTAACCCGAGGAAAGGGGGAGGACGGTGCAGAATTAGATCTACACCGTATCCAGTTGGTCACAAGAGATAGGAACACGCAGCGCACCAACAGTTAACAGAAAAACACGGCAAACCCTGAAAGGAAAGAAAAGTAAATGCCGGTTCAACCAAAAATGCAACTCACCACGGGCAGAAAAGCTCTGCTACAAACGAAGGCCAGACGTTATTCAAGGCCGCTGGGGCCATTGTACTTGAGGTTGAGGGCAACAAACGGCATAGGCTGGAAGGAGCTGAGAAGATAAAATGGAAAAGACAGATCAGCCAGAAGCTGTGCGGGAAGATCAAAAGTTGCAAAATCACCACAAGCCAGGGAAGGGGGCGCCTCGATAGGCGATCGATTGGCACTAGATAAAAGTGCAATCGATGGGTACACGAAAATGGTAATATCGGCCAAAGGTGGAAATATCGCATCGAGCAGGTGGCAACGCCGCACCGTCGATATCGATATGCGAATGAACATCGAGCACGCACGAATGGTGTGACCAGGCGGAGGAACCAATAAAAGGAGTGGAACGCAGCAATGAGCAGCGAGCTGGGGATCGATAGCCCATGAGTACCGATGTCCCAGTGGAGCCAGGGAGAATATCGGCGCGGGAGATTCAAGTTGCTACGAGGAGGATGACCAACAAGGTGGAAACTCAACGGAGTTAAGAGCGTCGAGGGAGCATCGAGGGAGCAACGAGGGAGCGCCGCGGGAATCACAAGGACTCGAAGGCTACGATAGGCAAGGAAACGCCGGAGAGTAGGAACAAGTTTTAAATGTTTCCCGAAGTAAGGGGGGAATGTGAGGAGTTGAATAACTCCCCACAAATAGAAGCAGCAGCAGATGGCCGGCCGCTTACCAGATACGCGTCGAATTCGCGTAGTAACGGCGCGGCGAAGAGAGTTTGGAGACTTGGATGGAGAACAAGAGAGTTTGAACACCAAGGATGGAGATCGAGAGAGTTTGGAGACCAAGGAGGGAGAGCGAGAGAGTTTGGAGACCAAGGATGGAGATCGAGAGAGAATGGAGACTTCACGGGCAAGGCAAGAGTGCCGTGTGCGAAAGCGGATAACGGAACTCCACTGGACTTTGGACTCTCCCGTGAACTTTGGACCGGGAGAAGAAGTGCCACATCTCGGCAGTGGAGCGGCACACAGGCGTGCCACAAGCATCACGGGAATCAGCGGGACGGCAGCTGTGGGCAGAGCATCGGTTGGGAGCGGTACGTGAAGGACAAGTGGGTCAACCAGGAGGCACGGACTTTTGACCCGGAGTGGAGAGATCCAGCGGGCCGTACGTAAAAGGGAAATAACGGTTCCCGGAGGCCCTATATAAGGCCGCAGAGCGCTGGCAGCTGGAACAATCGATCACGAGGAGTCAAACCTTCAAGATCAGTTAAAGTACCAAGTGAACAGTCAGTCAAGCAAGTAATCTACGAGGGAGCCACAACCAAGCGAGTCGTCGTTAACAGCGTCGTGGGAAGCATACAAGGAGCAAGATCACCACGTCGAGACGTTCGGGATTGGGACATCAGGAATCTCCGAATTGAGACACAAGTGGCTGAGTTCCGGAAGGCATCACACGGCTAAGTCAAGGCGTTCGTTTTCCAACTTTGTCACGACCACACCCTGGCGAGTCGCCCGGCGGGTCTGTCAGAGACAAGCGGAAGAGTCCTACGACGAAGAACCGTCAGCTTGGGGAGGGAAGTTGTCTGAGACCCAGCGTACCTTGCCCGACCAAGCAGGACCTGGCGTGACGGACGAGCGGTACATCGACTTGGGGTTCAAGGGGCGGTCGCCTGGAGAGCCCTGCGATTACCGGCGAAGTTCCCGAATAGCAATTGCCCAACTCCCCGAGTGCCAGAACGACAAGCTACTGGCCAGGAGACAGCGCAGAGGACATCGGCAGCGACGCCAGCAGACGTTTCCGGCAGCCACGTTACCATCGCCGCGCGGAGCTCATTGGGGAGCGCAGGTGCGTCGCGGACGTCAAGCATTAGGGTGAAGCCGGGTGGAACGTTCGTCTGCGCTAGGCGTAAAGCAAAGTGAACTGCTAGGCAGCTTCCTGGCGGCAGCCTTGACTGTCAGCGCGATCTGAGCGAGAACCTAGCGGGACCGTCCGGGACAGAGCAAGCGATAGGTGTTGCCTCTAAAGGCGTCGGCCTGGAGAGCAAGGCTTGTTCACCCTAGTCTGAGAACGGTGACGCTTCCCTAAGCCCACAAGGCCACCACGAGCGTCCCGAGACCCAGGAGCCAAGCGGAAGCCGAGTCAACGCGTCGACAATCCAGAAGGAGGAGCACCAGCAGCAGGCGGAACCAGAGCAAGGAGATACCGAAGCCAGCCCAGCCACACACCCGCTGTACTAATACCACGAGAATAAATCCCACTATTACCATTTGAACCCTTTGTTTTCTCACTGATCTACGGGGCAGTCACGTCATATAAATTTGGTTGGACGAAAACACAATCTTCTGAGCTAGCCGCACGAATCTCGTAGCGAGCAGACACACAAAATCAGTTCGTTACAATCTTAAACATTTCACTTAAACTAACGTGTTGCATAACAATCTTTTTCCATTTTCATGTCTTTAACATATTTTCGTTCTCTCTGGAGGTTATGCCCGAATTTACTTGATCGCAAACTTTTTCATTACCGTTTCAGTCGGGCGGGGTCACAAAACCGATGGAGGGCTTAACTCTTCCGATTTCCCCTTTTGAACTTTATTTGAGTTTTCCGGCATTTTACGCCAAATTCACGGCTCTTGAAGAAAATCTCCGCCGCGGTTCCGCGACGCACCGAACGTCTTGCAGCGCGATTGAACAACTGCCCTTGGCTCTCGCTTAAACGAAGCTCGATGCTGTTGGCGGGGTCCGGAACTGGGCCTCTTTTCCGCTACTCGACGTAGTTTTTCGAGCAGCTTGTCCGGCTCCCAATATAATTGGGATGACCTACACCGATCTCCCTCGAATATACGGCTGCCGCGCAGGAACCTTTTGAGGACGGCTGGTAGCTGCCGAATAAGCCCAACGTTATCCACTAGACCTCAAACCTTGCGATCACGGCTAGAACTCACCCTAATCCGTAATTAATCTCCTGAATATATATTTCCTTTTCTTTTTTTCCCTTCCGGTGGCCCAGCAATATGAACAGGCTGATCTAGACACTCGCGCTAAACTTTGCGGGTTAATCACTTGCAGAGAAATTTTCACTTTTGCTTGTCTCGGCTGCCAAAACGGAAAAGACCGACTCTGACGCCATAATTCAGGCGGTAACCCGAACCCCGGAGTATGAGGAAAAACTAGACCCGAGAAAGCCTGTGCCCCTGTTGCTCTCACTGATTCCGAAAAATGCTGCAGAACATTTCTTCACACGAATGCTAGATGGCGCCACCCCTGTGCCTCTATGAACCACAGATGGAGCCACTTCTGCTAAAGCAAGCGCTACAACAGACAGACGGACATGGCTAGATTGACTCGTCTAGTGATGCTGATCAAGAATATATATACTTTATGGGGTCGGAAACGTCTCCTTCACTGCAAACTTCTGACTGAAATCATTATACCCTCTGCAAGGGTATAAAACGCCGAAGCTATAATTTGTTTCATATTATTTTCCCACCAATTTTACGATCGTTCCTATGGCAGCTATATGATATAATCGACCGATTTTGATAAAATTAAATTCGAAATTCAGAATTAACTAAAAAATGTTATTTCCAAGCGTAGGAGGTTATATGTTAAAAAAAACCGAAGCTATAATTTGTTTCATATTATTTTCCCACCGATTTTACGATCGTTCCTATAGCAGCTATATGTTATAGTCGTCCGATTTTGATATAATTACACTCGAAATTCAGAACTAATTAGAAAATGTTATTTCCAAGCGTAGGAGGTTATTTGTTAAGGAACACCGAAGCTATAATTTGTTTCATATTATTTTCCCACCAATTTTACGATCGTTCCTATGGCAGCTATATGATATAGTCTTCCGATTTTGATAAAATTTAATTCGAAATTCAAAACCAATTAAAAACGGTTATTTCCAAGGAAAG
Source organism: Drosophila subpulchrella (assembly GCF_014743375.2). Taxonomy (NCBI): domain Eukaryota; kingdom Metazoa; phylum Arthropoda; class Insecta; order Diptera; family Drosophilidae; genus Drosophila; species Drosophila subpulchrella. The sequence goes on from NW_023665636.1 coordinate 1,004,913, forward strand.
GAGGTAATATGTTAATAATTATAATTTTTTTAAATTTTTTTTCCGATTATTCCTATAGGAGCTATTAGATATACATGTAGTTGTCCGATCCGGCTGGTTCCGACTTATATACTACCTGCCAAAGATATACGACTTTTGGGAAAGTTTCAGCCCGATAGCTTTAAAACTGAGAGACTAGTTTGCGTAGAAACGGACAGACAGAGGGACAGACGGTGAGACGGACATGGCTAGATTGACTCGTCTAGTGATGCTGATCAATAATATATATACTTTATGGGGTCGGAAACGTCTCCTTCATTGCGTTGCAAACTTCTGACTGAAATCATTATACCCTCTGCAAGGGTATAAAAACACCGAAGCTATAATTTGTTTCATATTATTTTCCCACCAATTTTAAGATCGTTCCTATGACAGCTATATGATATAGTCTTCCGATTTTGATAAAATTGAGTTCGAAATTCAAAATTAGCGGAGGAGGTTATCACTGTGGACGGCAGTACACGTAGTGACGAAGAGCGTGCGAAGACAACTACTAATATAGCCGCAGAATTGAAAATCTGCCATTATGGTACGATCGTAACGAGTGATACATCAATCGAAAGGTATTGCAAAAAGACTTTCGAAATATAGATATGTTTGGGAGAAAAAGCGGTGAAAGTGTAAAAGTAAAAATTTAGAAAATTGGAGCTGCTGGATACGGTGAGGATAAAAGCCCCCGGCTGTTTAGCTAGTTTTATTCTTACTGAGATTACGCGTCGAATGACATATCATTTGTTGAAATCCGATGTTCCGTTCAAAAGTAATTCAAAAAACAAGATTTTCTTCTTCTTCCCAAAATGAAAATGTTTGTCCCTTTGTTTGTGGGTTTGTATGCATCCCATCTTAGTTTTAGGGTTTTGGAAACCCTATGGGCTTGAAATAGAAAACGTTTGTTCTACGACTTTTGGAAAAACCCGCTAGTTTAGCGGGAAATCAAAAAAAAGGCCAGATTAAAAAAGCTTATAGTATCGAAACAACTAATGCTACAGAAACGTGCTATTTATCTCTGAAAAGATAATTTAATTTGCTAAATACTTTTAACATAATAAAATTGTCTGAATATAATAGATTTAAAGTTATGACAAAAAGTTATTTTTTAAAGCCACTTTTTGACTATTTTCTCAAAATTGAGTCGAGCGATTTCTTTTTAAATTTTAAATCATACAGCCCTTGAGATTCCTCAACTTTTGATTTATAACACTTTTTGCCCTAAAAATTACCGTTCGGAAGATATTAAGCGATAAAAAGTGAAACTCGTTTCAGCTTCGTATACGTAATATTTCATACTTATTCGAGTAAACAAGAAAATAACCAATTTGATGAAAAAAATTCTTATTAGATTTTTTCAAACGGAAAATCTGTAATGGTTTTAGGGTCCTTTACTTGCATGAAGCTAATCGAAATAGGAAACTTGATCTAATTGTTCTACCACTCTGGAAAAACCCGCTAGTTCGGCGGGAATTGTAAGAAACGACAGATTTATCTTGGAATCTGACACTATACAGCCCTTGAGATTCCAAACTTGTGCTATTAAAATAGGTAATTGATGCGATAAAACTTGTTGTGCCTAATTTAAGGTGGCGTTCAGCTAAGATTAGGGATCGAATCTGTGTGTTTGGTTTTTCAATACCCAAGCCATATGGCGACGACTCCTAGTCATGGTATTGGGGTACTTAAACTCTTGAGCAAAAAAAAACTTCTGATATCAAACAAAAACAACTCTTAACGAGGTAGAAAATAGTGGATATCTGATATCAACAATTGTGACGAAAAATTATATTACATTTGTGAACAGCGCCTAATATAGTATATACCAAACCTTCAATGTTAGTGTAGAATAAGTCCTTTTTTATAATATTACCAGACTCTACAAATGTAAGGTAGTCGAGACAGAGTCGTACTCAAGACCAGAACGTGCGCAGAACACTTATAATTATAATTTCTATATGTAACCTTATATCCAACACAACTATTCTAAAATAAACCTACACCACTCGAAAAGCTACCCTTCTCAGTTCAGAAGTGGGATCAGTGTGGTTGGATATGTGTGAAGCGGAGGAGTTGTGCCAAGAACTCTAAGGAAAGCAGCAAGAATCGTCGGCGTGGAAAGTTTGCAATGGGATGTGTTCACAGGTCTATGTGACAGCTAAAATTGCAAATTACGGATGTGTTCCAGTTCTACGTGGCAGGCGGATTCAAGGAAAGCAGATCGGGAATCTTAGTGAACCCGTGGAGTCAAGCACATCAGTTAGATCAGGATTCTTAGTGAGCCTGTGGCCGCAGAAGTCTCAAGAGCAGCAGAAGTCTCAAGAGAAGCCAAAGCACATACACACAAAGCGGTTGTGAGTATTGGTGAATTTTACAAGTCGATGCAAGTCAGAATTTTCTAGAAGCCGGAGCACATACATGCATACAAGGAGTTTGTGTGTATTGGTCAAGGGAGAAAGCAGATGTAGAACTTTGTGAGGTACATATAGTTGTCTCGCTCGCAAAGAGGACTGCCAACCTAGTCGCTAAAACAACATTAATATGCCAAAGATAGCAGATCTTAAAGGCGACGGGTTAAGATTCCTGCTGAGATCTAGAAACGTGTCAGTTTCGGGCACCAGAGCCGAATTGGTTCAAAGATTAATAGCGTTTGAACAATCGGAGGACGTAGAACTGCCAGCAGCAGTGGGTATCAACATGCAGCAAGAAGAAGCGATGTCAGCACAGTCAGCGGCAATTTCACAATTGCAAAACGAGATGAAGGAACTAAAGGACATGTTAGCTCAATTAGTTACCGTTCAAATGGGAAACGCAGCACCAGCACATGCAGGAAGTCAGGAACAGCACCAAATAATCGATTTGATTATCAACGAGATTAACAACGAGAGCATTCCTGTACAGGCTACGAACAACGTGAGGCAAGCTTCAGTCAAGGAAATTGCCAACACCTTGCCAGAATTTGATCCCAACGACGACAACGCCATTTCAGTCAATCAGTTCATCGATCGTGTCAACAAAGTGGTTGATGCCTACCAGTGGGACGAGAAGTTCCTGTTACTCGCCATTTATACAAAGCTTAAAGGTCCAGCCAAGATGTGGCTTGATTCATCACCCATTCTACACACTACGTGGAAAAACTTCGCCGAAGCTATAAAGGAGGAGTTCGGCGCTAATCCAGACGAAGCAGAAGTGCATTTCAACATGGCCAATGCAACCAGGCGATCAAAGGAGACGGTAAAGGAGTACTGTTTCAGGATGTCAGCCCTTGGGGTGCGCTACAAGCTCAGCGAGGCAGCGATCATCAGATATGTTCGCGCAGGTCTACAGCATCGTGAATTGCAAAACAGTATTGCGGCTATTCATTTCGCCACAATGTAACAGCTTCGTGATGCAGCCGAATCGTATTTCGTTAATCGATGTCGGCCAAGTACGAGCAAGAAAGAGTATTCACCGAAAGCCAGCAACTTCGAGCAGAAACCAGACAGCGATGTTAAACCACCAAGGACAAAGGAATCCGTTATATGCTACAACTGCGGAGAAAAAGGACACTTTGCCAATTCGTGTCCAAAGGAGAAGAAAAAGTCACGTTGTACCAAATGCAACAAGTTCCACGAGCCAAATGGAAGTTGCCAAGCCACCAATATCATGCGTTTAGGAGCCGCAAATCAGGACAAACTTTTCACGAGGAAAATCTGCGTACACTCGCACGATTACAGCGCCTTCATCGACACGGGTAGTCAAGCCAGTCTCATCCGACAATCGGTTGCCGAGCAAATAAACGCCAAGCGCCACAAGTGCTCTATGAAGATTAGAGGCATTTGCGGAGGTTCATGTATCCTCACAGAAGCGATGACTGTGGATATGGATATCGATGGGAAGACGATTACAGCGAAAGTGTGTATAGCAGACAACGATATATTGCAGGAGGACTTTCTGTTGGGACAGGACGTCATCATCTCCGCTCATCTCGAGCTCAACTTTGAGTCAGGCGATTCTAAAATCAAACGAGCAGTCCATCAGCCGACAACCCCTGTAAGCACCAATATCGGGAAGCTGCTAGAAAATTTTCAGAACGACAAAGAAAGTAAGCAGATGCGCAGCTTACTGGAGAACTTCGCCGATGTTTTCTCGACAGGATTGGAAGGCATAGGAAAGACAAGCGTGGTCAAAGCACACATCACCGTCGAAAGCAATCAGGTAGTAGCACAAGCCCCATACCGAGTATCCGAGCCAAAGAAAGAAATCGTAAGCAGCATGGTCGACGAGCTGCTAAAGCAGGACATCATCACGTTGTCAACATCAGAGTACGCCAGCCCGGTGGTGCTCATCAAGAAGCCGAATGGTAGCGATCGAATGTGCGTCGATTACCGCCGCCTAAACAAGCTGATCAAGAAGGAGAATTTTCCAGTGCCGAACATCGAAGAACGTCTGCAGCAGGCGAAAAGGTTTAAGTACTTCTCATCCCTAGACCTCAACAGTGGATACTATCAGATAGAGATAGTCCCAGAGAGCCGAAAGTTTACTGCCTTCATCACCACAGATGGATTATACGAATTCAAGCGACTTCCGTTCGGATTAAAGAACGCACCTGCGGTTTTTAATCGACTCATGGCAGAGTTACAAAAGAGAGTGCAGAAAGGCGACATGATGCACTACATGGACGACATCCTTATTGGCAGTCAAACATTTGATGAGATGTACGAGAAGCTTGAGAGGATCCTAAAAGTTTTAAAGGAGTGCGGATTAACGCTAAACCTGGACAAATGTGAGTTATATAAGCAGTCAATAACATTCCTTGGTCACCAGATACACGCAGAAGGAATCAGTCCTGGAGAAATTAAGACGAACGCCATCAGAATGTTCCCGAAACCAGCCAATATTACAGATGTGAGAAAGTTTTTGAGTCTCACTGGTTATTTCCGAAAATTCGTTGCTGGATTTGCCATCATTTCAGCGCCATTAAGAATCCTATTGCGCAAGGATCAGCCGTTTTCGTGGAAAGCACCACAAGAAGAAGCCTTCGACGAATTAAAAAAATTTCTAATATCAAATCCAGTTGTCACCAGCTATCGTCTAGACGCAGAACATGAACTACATACCGATGCCAGCGCCGTTGGTTTAGCCGGAGTTTTGCTACAACGTGAGGAGGACCAGCTGAAACCAATCGCTTATTATAGCCGAGCTACTTCTAAGCCGGAGAAAAATTACCACAGCTACGAACTTGAGGCTCTAGCCGTCGTGGAATCGTTGGAGCGATTCCAATATTACATCTATGGCAAGAAGATAAAGGTTATCACAGACTGCAATGCCCTAAAGACGTCGATGGAGAAACGAGAACTGATACCGCGGATTGCAAGATGGTGGTTACGCATTCAAGAATTCGACATAGATATCGTTCATCGAGCAGGAACACAGATGAACCACGTAGACGCACTCAGTCGAGCTCCGTTCGAAGATGCTCGAGAGATGGATACCGCAAGTCTGAAAATAGCAAAAACGATAATCGACGAAGAGGACTGGCTATTTTCCATACAACTACAGGACGAGAAAATACACAAAATTGTCGCAAACATGACATTGGAAAAGAAATTTGAGAGCGACGAGTATGTGATCGAGCAAGATCACTTGATTCGAAAACATGGCAACAATTTATTATGGGTTGTGCCGAAGCAGTTGAGATTCCACATTTTACATGAATGTCACGATAAGGACGGACATATGAGCACGGATAAGACTATGGCAAGAATTCTAAACTTATTTTGGTTTCCCCGAATGCGAAACTATGTCAAAAGCTACATCAAATCCTGTGTGGGCTGTGCGTTTTATAAAACACCAGGTGGACGTCAGGAAGGTCAGTACCACTACGATGACATCCAGCCGATTCCCTTTTCCACGATACACATGGACCACCTGGGGCCATTTCCAAAGAGTTCCAAGAGAAACGAGCATATTTTGGTAATAGTCGATGCATTCACCAAGTTCACCATTGTACGAGCGGTGAAAAGTACAGCCACTAAACACGTCCTGGATGTCCTGCAAGATGTAACCAGCTACCTGGGAATGCCAGGACGAATTGTAACAGATCGTGGTACAGCATTTACATCAAAAGATTTCGATAAGTACTGCAAATCAAACAATGTTAAGCACATTTTAAATGCTGTAAGAACACCCAGAGCCAATGGTCACGCAGAGCGCACAAATCGCATCATTTTGTCAATGTTGTTGCCTTCCAATGACATCGATAAGCGTTGGGATGACAATATCCGATCAATCCAGTGGAGCATTAATACCATGGTAAATAGTACTACTAAATGCTCTCCCTTTCAGCTCCTGTACGGGTATGAACCTCGAGATATCCTGAAGAACGCGATAACCAACATCATTCAAAGCCAAGACCAAAAGATGCTAACCGATGCGGAATTGGATCAACTTAGAGCAGATGCTGCGACAACTGTCAACGATCATTAAGCTGCTGCCAAGAAACGCTACGATGCCAAACATGCTAAGCCAACTGTTTACAGCCTTGGAGACCTTGTGCTGGTCGAGAATGAGCCATTCAGCACGGGCACATCACGCAAATTGGAGCCGCGCTACAAAGGTCCTTTTATAATCAACAAGGTCCTGCCGAACGACAGATATCTTGTAGAAGAACGTGGATATCTTGGAAACTATCAAGGATAGAGAATTGGGTCTCAGATTTAGATTTCGTAGCCTTGTGCGCAGCGCAAGTTTTTTACGCAAATATGCCACGCCCACTCTAACGCCCACAAACCGCCCAAGCCTGTGGCGCCCACAATTTTCATGCTAGAAACAAAATTTTAACTGAACTGTATTGGTCTCGTCAATACCTATCGATTGATCCAAAAAAAATTTGCCACACCACCTCTAACGACCATAACGCTTAAATCTGTCTACCGCCGATAGGTGGCGCATTTCAAACTCGCTTTGCTGCTTGCATATCTCCATTTCCCTTTGGTCCCTTTAGCTGAGTAACGGGTATCTGATAGTCGAGGTACTCGACTATAGCGTTCTTCCTTGTTTTTTACATTTTTTTCCGATTATTCCCATGGGAGCTATAAGATATAGTTGGCCGATCCGGCTGGTTCCGACTTATATACTACCTGCAAAAGATATAAGACTTTTGGGAAAGTTTCAGCCCGAAAGCTTTAAAACTGAAAGACTAGTTTGCGTAGAAACGAACAGACAGACAGACGGATAGACGGACATGGCTACGATCGACTCGTTTAGTGATGCTGATCAAGAATATATATATTTTATGGGGTCGGAAACGTCTCCTTCACTGCGTTGCAAACTTCTGACTGAAATCATTATACCCGCAAGGGTATAAAAACACCGGAGCTATAATTTGATTCATATTATTTTCCCACCGATTTTACGATCGTTCCTAAGGCAGCTATATGATATAGTCGTCCGATTTTGATAAAATTAAATTCGAAACTCAGAACTAATTAAAAAATGTTATTTCCTAGCGTAGGAGGTTATATGTTAAGGAACACCGAAGCTATAATTTGTTTCATATTATTTTCCCACCAATTTTACAATCGTTCCTATGGCAGCTATATGATATAGTCGTCCGATTTTAATAAAATTAAATTCGAAATTCAAAATTAACTAAAAAATTTTATTTCCAAGCGTAGGAGGTTATATGTTAAAAAACACCGAAGCTATAACTTGTTTCATATTATTTTCCCACCGATTTTTCGATCGTTCTTATGGCAGCTATATGATATAGTCGTCCGATTTTGATAAAATTAAATTCGAAATTCAGAACTAATTGAAAAAATTTTTCCAAGCGTAGGAGGTTATATGTTAAGGAACACCGAAGCTATAATTTGTTTCATATTAGTTTCGCACCAATTTTACGATCGTTCCTATGGCAGCTATATGATATAGTCTTCCGATTTTGATAAAATTAAGTTCGAAATTCAAAATTAACTAAAAAATGTTATTTCCAAGCGGAGGAGGTTATATGTTAAAAAACACCGAAGCTATAATTTGTTTTATATTATTTTCCCACCGATTTTACGATCGTTCCTATGGCAGCTATATTACATAGTCGTCCGATTTTGATAAAATTAAATTCGAAATCACTGTGGACGGCAGTACACGTAGTGGCGAAGCGCGCAAGAGAGCGTGCGAAGACAACTACTATATATAGCCGCAGAATTGAAAATCTGCCATTATGGTCCCATCGTAACGAGTGATACACCAAACGAAAGGAATCGCAAAAAATAAGAAGATTGCATACCAAGACTTTCAAAATATAGATTTGTTTGGAAGAAAAAGCGGTGAAAGTGTAAAAGTAAAAATTTAGAAAATTGAATCTGTCCCGTTCAAAAGTAATTCAAACGAGAAAGGAAGTTAACTTTGGCAAGCCGAAGTTTGAATACCCTTGCAGTTATAAGAAATAATCAATGTTAGTAACACTATGTTACATTTTAAGGATTGTTGCTAGCTTCAGTGATATTAAAACAATTTCACGTACTCAGCCCCCACACCACGTCAAGGTCACAATCCACGAGGGGGAAAATATTATCATTTATATATATATATATACAATTTTGAAAACTACGTTGATAGATAGAAATAAATAAATTAATAATAATACCATAAAAATACATATATACAATATGCTATATACAATTAATTATTTTTTCTAACCTATTACAATTTTTACAATTTATATATTTAATTATATTACCTACTACAAGCTATACTTAAAAAAAATTTCATCGTGGTGGCTACATGGTGTCTCATAAGTAATGGCAAGAGCTTGTGGAATTCGAGAATCTGAAAATATCCAATCAATTTGTGTTATTTGTTTTGTTGTGGGAGAATCATTGATTGAAAAGAGGTTATAGGCATTCAAGTGTTCCTCCAGAATATCAGTCCCAGTGGATCTGCAAATATTAAAATCTCCTAATATTACTACTTAAGTATTATCCATTCTACGCACTTTTTCCACATCAGCTTTAATTTCATTTCGAAATCTTGCAATAGGAAATCCGGGACTCCTATAAACAATTATAAATGACGTGTCGAGATATTTAAATGCAATCGATTGATACGTTGCCCTTGTGTTTGTGGACTTCTTTGTCTCAAACAGAAATAATACATTTTGCGAAATGTTTTGTTTAGCATAAATAAGTATTCCGTTCTTCCCAATACCATTCAAACGATTGCAATCTATTCTTTTTATAATGTCGAAATCCCTTAAAGTGTACTCTTCTTGTGGAAGAGTCCAGGTTTCAACAAAACATAAAATGTTGGCAGAACAAATAATGTTGTCGTTGGCAACATCTTCGCGATGAGCGCGAAGAGATTCCACGTTGTGGTATGTTTAGCTGTTTAGCTAGTTCTTACTGAGATTACGCGTCGAATGACATATCATTTGTTGAAATCCGATGTTCCGTTCAAAAGTAATTCAAAAAACAAGATTTTCTTCTTCTTCCCAAAATGAAAATGTTTGTCCCTTTGTTTGTGGGTTTGTATGCATCCCATCTTAGTTTTAGGGTTTTGGAAACCCTATGGGTGTATAAAGCAGCTTGAAATAGAAAACGTTTGTTCTACGACTTTTGGAAAAACCCGCTAGTTTAGCGGGAAATCAAAAAAAAAGTCCAGATTAAAAATGCTTATAGTATCGAAACAACTAATGCTACAGAAACGTGCTATTTATCTCTGAAAAGATAATTTAATTTGCTAAATACTTTTAACATAATAAAATTGTCTGAATATAATAGATTTAAAGTTATGACAAAAAGTTATTTTTTAAAACCACTTTTTGACTATTTTCTCAAAATTGAGTCGAGCGATTTCTTTTTAAATTTTAAATCATACAGCCCTTAAGATTCCTCAACTTTTGATTTATAACACTTTTTGCCCTAAAAATTACCGTTTGGAAGATATTAAGCGATAAAAAGTGAAACTCGTTTCAGCTTCGTATACGTAATATTTCATACTTATTCGAGTAAACAAGAAAATAACCAATTTGATGAAAAAAATTCTTATTAGATTTTTTCAAACGGAAAATCTGTAATGGTTTTAGGGTCCTTTACTTGCATGAAGCTAATCGAAATAGGAAACTTGATCTAATTGTTCTACCACTCTGGAAAAACCCGCTAGTTCGGCGGGAAATGTAAGAAACGACAGATTTATCTTGGAATCTGACACTATACAGCCCTTGAGATTCTAAACTTGTGCTATTAAAATAGGTAATTGATGCGATAAAACTTGTTGTGCCTAATTTAAGGTGGCGTTCAGCTAAGATTAGGGATCGAATCTGTGTGTTTGGTTTTTCAATACCCAAGCCATATGGCGACGACTCCTAGTCATGGTATTGGGGTACTTAAACTCTTGAGCAAAAAAAAACTTCTGATATCAAACAAAAACAACTCTTAACGAGGTAGAAAGTAGTGGATATCTGATATCAACAATTGTGACGAAAAATTATATTACATTCGATAAAATAAATAAACTATATTAAATTTATGTATTCGGCACGCTACAACAGAACGTTTACATCTAGGTTAATAAATAATTAATGTTGCGGGCCGAAATTATAAATTTAATATAGTTTATTTATTTTATCGAATGTAATATCATTATTCGTCACAATTATGATATAGTCTTCCCATTTTGATAAAATTTTTTTCGAAACTCAAAACTTATTTAAAAATGTTATTTCCAAGGAAAGGAGGTAATATGTTAAAAAAAACATAGATATAATTATACCCGTTACTCGTAGAGTAAAAGGGTATACTAGATTCGTCGGAAAGTATGTAACAGGCAGAAGGAAGCGTTTCCGACCCCATAAAGTATATATATTCTTGATCAGGATCACTAGCCGAGTCGATCTAGCCATGTCCGTCTGTCCGTCTGTCTGTCCGGATGAACGCTGAGATCTCGGAAACTATGAGAGCTAGGCTATTGAGATTTGGCGTGCAGATTCCTGAGCTTCTTACGCAGCGCAAGTTTGTTTCAGTAGAGTGCCACGCCCATTCTAACGCACACAAACCGCCCAAAACTGTGGCTCCTACAGTTTTGATGCTAGAATTAAAATTTTAACTGAAATGTATTGTTCTCATTAATACCTATCGATTGATAAAAAAAAATTTGGCCACGCCCACTTTTACGACCACAAACCGCCCACAAACTTCAAAAAATCGTAAATATGAACGTGGATATCTCGGAAACTATCAAGGATAGAGAATTGGGGTCTCAGATTTATTTTTCGTAGCCTTGTGCGCAGCGCAAGTTTTTTACGCAAATATGCCACGCCCACTCTAACGCCCAAAAACCGCCCAAGCCTGTGGCGCCCACAATTTTCATGCTAGAAACAAAATTTTAACTGAACTGTATTGGTCTCGTCAATACCTATCGATTGATCCAAAAAAAATTTGCCACACCACCTCTAACGACCATAACGCTTAAATCTGTCTACCGCCGATAGGTGGCGCATTTCAAACTCGCTTTGCTGCTTGCATATCTCCATTTCCCTTTGATCCCTTTAGCTGAGTAAAGGGTTTTTTACATTTTTTTTCCGATTATTCCCATGGGAGCTATAAGATATAGTTGGCCGATCCGGCTGGTTCCGACTTATATACTACCTGCAAAAGATATAAGACTTTTGGGAAAGTTTCAGCCCGAAAGCTTTAAAACTGAGAGACTAGTTTGCGTAGAAACGAACAGACAGACAGACGGATAGACGGACATGGCTACGATCGACTCGTTTAGTGATGCTGATCAAGAATATATATATTTTATGGGGTCGGAAACGTCTCCTTCACTGCGTTGCAAACTTCTGACTGAAATCATTATACCCGCAAGGGTATAAAAACACCGGAGCTATAATTTGATTCATATTATTTTCCCACCGATTTTACGATCGTTCCTAAGGCAGCTATATGATATAGTCGTCCGATTTTGATAAAATTAAATTCGAAACTCAGAACTAATTAAAAAATGTTATTTCCTAGCGTAGGAGGTTATATGTTAAGGAACACCGAAGCTATAATTTGTTTCATATTATTTTCCCACCAATTTTACAATCGTTCCTATGGCAGCTATATGATATAGTCGTCCGATTTAAGTAAAATTAAATTCGAAATTCAAAATTAACTAAAAAATTTTATTTCCAAGCGTAGGAGGTTATATGTTAAAAAACACCGAAGCTATAACTTGTTTCATATTATTTTCCCACCGATTTTTCGATCGTTCTTATGGCAGCTATATGATATAGTCGTCCGATTTTGATAAAATTAAATTCGAAATTCAGAACTAATTGAAAAAATTTTTCCAAGCGTAGGAGGTTATATGTTAAGGAACACCGAAGCTATAATTTGTTTCATATTAGTTTCGCACCAATTTTACGATCGTTCCTATGGCAGCTATATGATATAGTCTTCCGATTTTGATAAAATTAAGTTCGAAATTCAAAATTAACTAAAAAATGTTATTTCCAAGCGGAGGAGGTTATATGTTAAAAAACACCGAAGCTATAATTTGTTTTATATTATTTTCCCACCGATTTTACGATCGTTCCTATGGCAGCTATATTACATAGTCGTCCGATTTTGATAAAATTAAATTCGAAATCACTGTGGACGGCAGTACACGTAGTGGCGAAGCGCGCAAGAGAGCGTGCGAAGACAACTACTATATATAGCCGCAGAATTGAAAATCTGCCATTATGGTCCCATCGTAACGAGTGATACACCAATCGAAAGGAATCGCAAACAATAAGAAGATTGCATACCAAGACTTTCAAAATATAGATTTGTTTGGAAGAAAAAGCGGTGAAAGTGTAAAAGTAAAAATTTAGAAAATTGAATCTGTCCCGTTTAAAAGTAATTCAAACGAGAAAGGAAGTTAACTTTGGCAAGCCGAAGTTTGAATACCCTTGCAGTTATAAGAAATAATCAATGTAAGTAACACTATGTTACATTTTAAGGATTGTTGCTAGCTTCAGTGATATTAAAACAATTTCACGTACTCAGCCCCCACACCACGTCAAGGTCACAATCCACGAGGGGGAAAATATTATCATTTATATATATATATATACAATTTTGAAAACTACGTTGATAGATAGAAATAAATAAATTAATAATACCATAAAAATACATATATACAATATGCTATATACAATTAATTATTTTTTCTAACCTATTACAATTTTTACAATTTATATATTTAATTATATTACCTACTACAAGCTATACTTAAAAAAAATTTCATCGTGGTGGCTACATGGTGTCTCATAAGTAATGGCAAGAGCTTGTGGAATTCGAGAATCTGAAAATATCCAATCAATTTGTGTTATTTGTTTTGTTGTGGGAGAATCATTGATTGAAAAGAGGTTATAGGCATTCAAGTGTTCCTCCAGAATATCAGTCCCAGTGGATCTGCAAATATTAAAATCTCCTAATATTACTACTTAAGTATTATCCATTCTACGCACTTTTTCCACATCAGCTTTAATTTCATTTCGAAATCTTGCAATAGGAAATCCGGGACTCCTATAAACAATTATAAATGACGTGTCGAGATATTTAAATGCAATCGATTGATACGTTGCCCTTGTGTTTGTGGACTTCTTTGTCTCAAACAGAAATAATACATTTTGCGAAATGTTTTGTTTAGCATAAATAAGTATTCCGTTCTTCCCAATACCATTCAAACGATTGCAATCTATTCTTTTTATAATGTCGAAATAATGTCGAAAAATAAAGTGTACTCTTCTTGTGGAAGAGTCCAGGTTTCAACAAAACATAAAATGTTGGCAGAACAAATAATGTTGTCGTTGGCAACATCTTCGCGATGAGCGCGAAGAGATTCCACGTTGTGGTAATATAAAGAGATATCCTCATTTTCATTGACCGAAAATTCATAATGCGTAGTCAAAGCCTTTTCCCCTCTTAAACGTTCAAGTTCTACTTGGACATTTGTAGCTCCAAATCTAGTTGGAGGGACAAAGTCTCCTAAAAGGAAAAGGCCCGATGCGCTAGTTGCTCTGCTGCAACCTACGTACAACGAAGCTCGCTTAATGCCTCTCTTAAGATGCACTGCGACTTTGCTGTAGGTTGCTCCTTGGCTCTTATGGATGGTAATAGCCTCAGCAGGAACAACTGGAAATTGTTTTCGATCAAAAGAAGAATGTCCCGAATTTCCGCATTGGAATACTCGTGCTGTTTTATAAATTGGAGTCCAGTCTGGGTGATCATTTCCTCGAACTTTTGACCTAGCTATAGTACCGACAGTGGCATCTGTAAACTTAATCCACAGTCCAGTAACTAATAATGAGCCGTTAACCATACAGTTGTCAATTCGCATTAATTGACCAGTTGCCGCATTTACAAGTCCATCATTTGTGTCAATATTGACGGTAACCATATATTTTGCAGTAGTCTTCAGGTGTAAAATATATGGTAGACCCTGAGTTTCAGAGGTCTTCATGTTTTGGGCATGCCTAAGAGTTGATTCTCGACTTCTTTCAGACATATTAGCTGACTTAACTGTATCTACTGCAGTTGACACAAATTCTTCAGTTCTAATTTGGGCAAGTTTTAGGGAGTTGTAATGGTTTACGTCAGCATTAGAACAGAATAAGTGAATTGCATCGTCAGGAACATCGGTTACTGGAAGAACTCTTGTCCTGAAAAGCTCAATATCTGCATTTGTCATGTTGGCTTCAGACATACTATTCAAAGCCAAAGCAAAAGCGTGGTCGTCACGTTGCCGCATTATTTCCGTTAGCTCGAAAAACTTAAAGTTATTCCAAAGGTTAGCTCCTGCCAGAATATTATAGGGACTAGATGTATTTTCTGCGAATATCCAACGATCTCCAACTGGGCTAAGCTGCTTAAGATCTCCAAACACTATTATTGGCTTACCATCGAGATCTCATCTATAATAATTAATTGGATATCAATCAACTTGCAATGCATTGTATTTAAAGTGTCACTGCTTAAGGGTCTTAAAGGACCAGATGTTTGATTTATAGGAAGGGAGAAAACTGAATGAAGCGTTAGTCCCCCAATCCCAAAAGCTGCTTTTCCAGTAGGCGCACAAAATAAAACCTTTGCGGAATCTGTTGCCCCAGGAAGTTTATTTGCTCGCCAAGTTATAGACTGAAATATTGTAGAAATCAATCTGCTTTTTCCCACTCCGGCCCCTCCACTAACATATTCATAAAATGTTTTTTTGGTTGCTACATTATACATTACGTGGGCGTAATACTGGCGTTGCTTAAAGTTGAGAGACCGGTAAGCGAGCAAAGGTTATCGTCAGATACTATCGGATGAAGTCTTATAAGAGGAAGTTCGCCATTTGAATCATTTTCATCTTGGAGTACATTTACGTTTTGGCCGACGCCGGGGACTGCCAAAGCTCTGAACTCTTCATCAAGGTATTGAGAGGCTGGCCCTTCGGGAAGGGGGCCGTTTTCTTCTCTATCCACATTTTGCAGATCTTAAAGAACTCTCTCTAACTCCATGTCGTCAAACACATCATACTGCTCTTTATTGCGTTTAATAATTTCAAAATTATTTCTAAATGTGCTTTCATTGTCGTTTGAAATGAGTTCCGTCTCTTCACTTCTCCATGGGAAAAAGATCATTACGTGCTCTCTAAAATAATCTGATGGAGAAGAGCTTAAACTGAAGCGAACCCACCTAAGAATTAGGGCATGATTACGTCTTTTTACCCTACCAGTCCCATCCAGCATTTGGTAACTTTGTGCAACAACGTTATTTTCTTCATCTGCATCAAAGGCTATTGGTTCGTCATATTCTTCGTTTGACTGTTCTGATCGTGCATTTAGCTTGGAGAATTTGAACCAAGCCGCAAATTCCGCAAGACATAACGATTCTAGTTGTTCATGTCTTTGCACGTATCGATCAAGTAAATTTCGCTCAAAAATATCTGTTGAGTTTGTGGGAATTAATTTTTTATAATTTTATCAAAATCGGACGACTATATCATATAGCTGCCATAGGAACGATCGTAAGATTGGTGGGAAAATAATATGAAACAAATTATAGCTTCGGTGTTCCTTAACATATAACCTCCTATGCTTGGAAATTACATTTTTTAATTAGTTCTGAGTTTCGAAAAAATGTTATCAAAATCGGACTACTATATCATAAAGCTGCCATAGGAACGATCGTAAAATCGGTGGGAAAATAATATGAAACAATTTATAACTTCGGTGTTTTTTAACATATAACCCCTACGTTTGTAAATAACATTTTTTAATTCATTCTGAATTTCGAATATAATTTTATCAAAATCGGACGACTATCGTAAAATTGGAAATAAAATTTTTAATTAGTTCTGAATTTTTTTGAATTTAATTTTCCTTTACTCTGGGTATCGAATATTTTAACTTTTCAGAATTACGAAATTAATTTTACACAAAAAACTGACGACTATAATATTTTGCTGAATGGGGTGGTGTTAGGACACGAATAACATGGATACAGGTGTCCAAATTATAATCCTACCTTATAATTATACCCGTTTTTCCTATTTTAGATTACAGAAATAACCTTAACAAGGTTGCCACGAAGCTAGATAACAGGTAATAATGCAGTTATTACGCAATCCTTAAATTAGGTAATCAACTTGGTTTACCTAATTTACCTACGAATTGTCCCTAAAATCAGGCATTGTCTGCCATCGAAAGGGTTATATGAAGGTTAATAGCAGGTATGATTCAAACCTATATATTGACTCGTAATCCTAATCCCCGGATTAGTCTGTGAAAACCAGTTGCCGAGTGACAACGTATACATTGTTGTGTATATCTTTTATATTCAATTAATATAAACACACCGAAAGTATAAGGTGAAAAGTGAATGAAAATCCACCAAAAAGTACAAGGTGAAATGTGAATATAAGCCCATAAAAAAGTAAAAGGTGAAAAGTGCTTAAAAATCCACCAAAAGGTATAAGGTGAAAAGTGAAAAAAGTGTGTAACAAAATAATAAAGTATTATTATATTTTTTCCTTTGGTAAGTATTTCTATAAAGTAAAACAGGATTCATAAATTTGTATCACATAAGTCTCTTCTGGTGAAATTCAGGTGGAACATCAATAAATATTTACCAGAATCCCGACCAAAGAGATTTTGAAAATCTCTGACAAATTATAGCCCTTTAACTTTTATACAATTATTTTTTAACAGCAAAATAAGGAGAATGCCGCGCATATCATCTTTATCTCAAGAGCAGCGCCGCCAAGCTGCGCTTAGACGAAGCCGATCCCAATATGCTCATAATGCGTCACACATAAGGACCCGTAATGCGCAGCACATTGCCTTGGCCCGTACAAGTAATTTGGAGGTAGCAGAAGAAGCTCGCTCGCGAAATTCCGCTGCTCGCTCTCAGAGAAGGAGAAGCGAAAGAATTCGAGCCAGCGAACGATTGAGGAACACTGACAATCGCGCTACCTGGAGAGCGAACGAGGAAAATCGAGGACTCGAGCGCACACGGGACGCTGAAGCGCACGCAAGCGCCAGGTCGAATTCCGAAGAGCGACGACGACAGCAGGTGCAAAATACTGCTGACCTTGCTATCTGGAGATCGATCGGGGAAAATCGAGGACCGGAGCGCGCACGGGACGCTGTAGCGCGCGCAATGGTTAGGTCGGATTCCGAGGAGCGAGGACGAGAGCAGTCGCGAAACACTGCTGATCATGCTACCTGTAGATCGATCGAGGAAAATCGAAGACTCGAGCGCACACGGGACGCTGCAGCACACGCAAGCGCCAGGTCGAATTCCGAAGAGCGACGACGACAGCAGGTTGTAAAAAAAAATGCTGACCATGCTACGTGGAGATTGATCGAGGAAAATCGAGGACTCGAGCGCACACGGGACGCTGCAGCGCACGCAATAGTCAGGTCGGATTCCGAGGAGCGACGACGAGAGCAGTCGCGAAACACTGCTGACCATGCTACCTGGAGATCGATCGAGGAAAATCGAGGACTCGAGCGCACACGGGACGCTGCAGCGCACGCAATAGTCAGGTCGGATTTCGAGGAGCGACGACGAGAGCAGTCGCGAAACACTGCTGACCATGCTACCTGGAGATCGATCGAGGAAAATAGAGGACTCGAGAGTTTACGGGACGCAGCAGCTCATAGGATCACCAGGAACAACCCTATCACTAGGACACAGGAGCAAAGGACCAACACAGTGCATCATCGGAACACAAGACTTCAGCAAAGATTTCGGGAACAACAAATTCAGGAAATGGCTGACGAGCGACTTCTCATATACAGGTCGATTTCACAAAATCGACAGGCGGAATCTTCCAGACAGTCACAGCGCAATATTGCTGCAAGAGCACAACTTTTAGAGGATCAACGGGAACGCCAGCGACGGAGGAGTCGAGCTACGGCAAGGGAACAATATCTTCGTACCATTAAGGACGGACCAACTAAGTTTTGTACGTGCTGTGGAGGAACGTGGTTTCCATCTCAGGTAAGTGGTTTGAACATACGTACTATTTATTCTAAATACCCCAACTTTAGTCTAGAATATGCCTATTATTTAAGTAGAAAGTTTCCGAGTCCGTCCGGCAAATATCAATTTTGCAGTACTTATCGTCAAGGCGTTTCCAAAGGTAGGATACCATCCCTTTGTCTCTCTAATGGCTTCGACTTTCCAGAGATACCTGAATGCCTTAAAAACTTGACATGTCTTGAGGAGCGCCTTATTTCTCCTCGAATTTCTTTCATGCGCATTATATCCCTTGGATATGAAAGGCAATGCGGAATAAGAGGCGCTGTAGTCAATGTTCCAATTTCAGTACCTGATAATGTAAGCGTACTCCCGCGCACCTTTGATTCGACCCATGTAATCCAGGTTCATTTAAAAAGAAAGTTAGAATATTCCCATAATTTCATGACGGAAACTATTCGACCCGCTCGGGTTATTCAAGATGTGCGATACTTGGCTAACACTGAGCTCTACAGAAAGCACAACATTTCCTTTGACGGTGATTGGCTCAATCAAATGGGAGCCGAAGAAGAGATACCTTTCATCGCAGATGAATCTGACCGAGAAGTCGTAGAAGAGCTTCTTCGTCAACATTCTCATTCTCAATCAAATGACGCGCAAGAAGGTGATTTAAATCCCGGAGGTCATGAAACCCTATTAGAAAACGATGATATTGGACTTCAGCGTATTGCTATGAAGGAGAAGGCCGCATTCCAACAAATTTAACCCTTGACGACGACGCAGAAGAACTTTCCTTCCCAACTATTTCTTGCGGCGAAATATTTAAGGGGAATTCGACCTATGCAAAAAAAGCAAGATCGCAAATTCGCTTTTACGACCGTCGTTGCGCAGTAGTGCCCAAAGTCCTTTATATGTACAAATTTTATGAAATGCAACGAATTCAAAGTTCTATTTCCATTGCCCTACGAAAAAAATCAGGTGCAGTAACTGCTGCAAATGTGAGGGATAATTCATTTGTTGACAGTCTTGTACAACATGACGATGGATTTCACATTCTAAAAGGCCTCCGTTCAGCTCCAGCACACTGGGAGGCAGAAAAAAAGAAAGTTATAGCCATGATAAGACAATTTGGGTTGCCTACATTCTTCATAACCCTCTCTGCTGCTGAATCTAAATGGAACGAACTCTTAGTTATTCTATCTCTTTTATTGGATAGCAGAGACATTACTGAGGAAGAGGCAGCAGCTCTTTCTACCGCCGAAAAAGCTAGATTAATTCGATCTGACCCAGTATCGTGCTCCCGGTACTTCGACTACAGGTTCCGGCAATTAATGAAATTATTTAAAAGCTTGAGATATTTGGTGAATTTGAACCAAGCCGCAAATTCCGCAAGACATAACGATTCTAGTTGTTCATGTCTTTGCACGTATCGATCAAGTAAATTTCGCTCAAAAATATCTGTTGAGTTTGCGGGAAGCTGTTCTAATTCTCTGTTAGATCGGACTATTTGCGGCTTGGTTCAAATTCCGCAAGACATAACGATTCTAGTTGTTCATGTCTTTGCACGTATCGATCAAGTAAATTTCGCTCAAAAATATCTGTTGAGTTTGCGGGAAGCTGTTCTAATTCTCTGTTAGATCGGACTATCCGGACCCTTTTATCTGGATGGCAAGTGTTAATAAAAACATTCCCTTCACTAGCATCAGACAAGTGTAAACCTAAAATGTTGTATGCAGCTTCTTGGGCAGATATTTCTGTAGCGTTAATAAACATGCTCCCTAAATGCTGCAATTTTCTTTTGGCGGAAACACTTCCATGGCTTATTTCTGTCATTGCTTCTCGAAGCAGTTACGACACGCCACAGTTGGATTTATTTATGTAGTTAATTATATAACTACAACAGGCGTAAGCATCTAGAATGAATTGAATATCCATGTTTGCTCTATGCAAGCCTTAAATATTTCTATTGTAAGCATTTAGCAACCTATCAGAAAATTGGCGACGAAGAAATACTTGGGGCTTTTTTAAGCTAGTCCGAATGGCGAACTTGTACTCCTCATATGAAATTTCAAGATGGCTGAGAAAATATTCAAAATTATTAAACATGGCCTATTCTTCTTCGGAAACAGACTTCAGGAGCTCTTTAACTTGTTTAAATATTTCTTTATATTCTTCAACGTTGGGTTCGTTTTCTTCAAATGGATACAAAACCAGAGTTTCAGGCATTGGTGGGTATGGCATATTAAAACGGCAGAATTGTTGTCCTCGTAGTTCCCTTAAACATGAAGCGCTGTGCTTATGGCGCTGATATTGAATTACTTCATGAATTTCAGGATCGTAATGAAACGATCAATAAAGCGGGTGACCTCTTCGGCGTTATCGGGTCCTTCTAGCTTTGGGGCACCAGAAGACCAATACATTCCATGAGAGTGCGGCGATCCTCTGTGGTGGAACTCGATCCTCCTCCAATAATAATGGACGAGTCTTAACTCACCAAATATCTCGGAACTTTTAAATAATTTCATTAATTGCCGGAACCTGTAGTCGAAGTACCGGGAGCACGTTACTGGGTCAGATCGAATTAATCTAGCTTTTTCGCCGCTAGAAAGAGCTGCTGCCTCTTCCTCAGTAATGTCTCTGCTATCCAATAAAAGAGATAGAATAACTAAGAGTTCGTTCCATTTAGATTCAGCAGCAGAGAGGGTTATGAAGAATGTAGGCAACCCAAATTGTCTTATCATGGCTATAACTATCTTTTTTTCTGCCTCCCAGTGTGCTGGAGCTGAACGGAGGCCTTTTAGAATGTGAAATCCATCGTCATGTTGTACAAGACTGTCCCTCACATTTGCAGCAGTTACTGCACCTGATTTTTTTCGTAGGGCAATGGAAATAGAACTTTGAATTCGTTGCTTTTCATAAAATTTGTACATATAAAGGACTTTGGGCACTACTGCGCATCGACGGTCGTAAAAGCGAATTTGCGATCTTGCTTTTTTTGCATAGGTCGAATTCCCCTTAAATATTTCGCCGCAAGAAATAGTTGGGAAGGAAAGTTCTTCTGAGTCGTCGTCAAGGGTTAAATTTGTTGGAATGCGGCCTTCTCCGGGAGCCATAGCAATACGCTGAAGTCCAATATCATCGTTTTCTAATAGGGTTTCATGACCTCCGGGACTTAAATCACCTTCTTGCGCGTCATTTGATTGAGAATGAGAATGTTGACGAAGAAGCTCTTCTACGACTTCTCGGTCAGATTCATCTGCGATGAAAGGTATCTCTTATTCGGCTCCCATTTGATTGAGCCAATCACCGTCAAAGGAAATGTTGTGCTTTCTGTAGAGCTCAGTGTTAGCCAAGTATCGCACATCTTGAATAACCCGAGCGGGTCGAATAGTTTCCGTCATGAAATTATGGGAATATTCTATCTTTCTTTTTAAATGAACCTGGATTACATGGGTCGAATCAAAGGTGCGCGGGAGTACGCTGACAGTATCAGGTACTGAAATTGGAACATTGACTACAGCGCCTCTTATTCCGCATTGCCTTTCATATCCAAGGGATATAATGCGCATGAAAGAAATTCGAGGAGAAATAAGGCGCTCCTCAATACATGTCAAGTTTTTAAGGCATTCAGGTATCTCTGGAAAGTCGAAGCCATTAGAGAGACAAAGGGATGGTATCCTACCTTTGGAAACGCCTTGACGATAAGTACTGCAAAATTGATATTTGCCGGACGGACTCGGAAACTTTCTACTTAAATAATAGGCATATTCTAGACTAAAGTTGGGGTATTTAGAATAAATAGTACGTATGTTCAAACCACTTACCTGAGATGGAAACCACGTTCCTCCACAGCACGTACAAAACTTAGTTGGTCCGTCCTTAATGGTACGAAGATATTGTTCCCTTGCCGTAGCTCGACTCCTCCGTCGCTGGCGTTCCCGTTGACCCTCTCGTTCATCCTCTAAAAGTTGTGCTCTTGCAGCAATATTGCGCTGTGACTGTCTGCAAGATTCCGCCTGTCGATTTTGTGAAATCGACCTGTATATGAGAAGTCGCTCGTCAGCCATTTCCTGAATTTGTTGTTCCCGAAATCTTTGCTGAAGTCTTGTGTTCCGATGATGCACTGTGTTGGTCCTTTGCTCCTGTGTCCTAGTGATAGGGTTGTTCCTGGTGATCCTATGAGCTGCTGCGTCCCGTAAACTCTCGAATCCTCTATTTTCCTCGATCGATCTCCAGGTAGCATGGTCAGCAGTGTTTCGCGACTGCTCTCGTCGTCGCTCCTCGGAATCCGACCTGACTATTGCGTGCGCTGCAGCGTCCCGTGTGCGCTCGAGTCCTCGATTTTCCTCGATCGATCTCCAGGTAGCATGGTCAGCAGTGTTTCGCGACTGTTCTCGTCGTCGCTCCTCGGAATCCGACCTGACTATTGCGCGCGCTACAGCGTCCCGTGCGCGCTCTGGTCCTGGATTTTCCTCGATCGATCTCCACGTAGCATGGTCAGCATTTTTTTTTACAACCTGCTGTCGTCGTCGCTCTTCGGAATTCGACCTGGCGCTTGCGTGCGCTGCAGCGTCCCGTGTGCGCTCGAGTCTTCGATTTTCCTCGATCGATCTACAGGTAGCATGATCAGCAGTGTTTCGCGACTGCTCTCGTCCTCGCTCCTCGGAATCCGACCTAACCATTGCGCGCGCTACAGCGTCCCGTGCGCGCTCCGGTCCTCGATTTTCTCCAAACGATCTCCAGGTAGCATGATCAGCTGTGTTTCGCGACTGCTCTCGTCGTCGCTCCTCGGAATCCGACCTGACCATTGCACGCGCTGCAGCGTCCCGTGCGCGCTCGGGTCCTCGATTTTCCCCGATCGATCTCCAGATAGCAAGGTCAGCAGTATTTTGCACCTGCTGTCGTCGTCGCTCTTCGAAATTCGACCTGGCGCTTGCGTGCGCTTCAGCGTCCCGTGTGCGCTCGAGTCCTCGATTTTCCTCGTTCGCTCTCCAGGTAGCGCGATTGTCAGTGTTCCTCAATCGTTCGCTGGCTCGAATTCTTTCGCTTCTCCTTCTCTGAGAGCGAGCTTCTTCTGCTACCTCCAAATTACTTGTACGGGCCAAGGCAATGTGCTGCGCATTACGGGTCCTTATGTGTGACACATTATGAGCATATTGGGATCGGCTTCGTCTAAGCGCAGCTTGGCGGCGCTGCTCTTGAGATAAAGATGATATGCGCGGCATTCTCCTTATTTTGCTGTTAAAAATAATTGTATAAAAGTTAAAGGGTTATAATTTGTCAGAGATTTTCAAAATCTCTTTGGTCGGGATGTGATACAAATTGATGAATCCTGTTTTACTTTATAGAAATACTTACCAAAGGAAAAAATATAATAATACTTTATTATTTTGTTACACACTTTTTTCACTTTTCACCTTATACCTTTTGGTGGATTTTTAAGCACTTTTCACCTTTTACTTTTTTATGGGCTTATATTCACATTTCACCTTGTACTTTTTGGTGGATTTTCATTCACTTTTCACCTTATACTTTCGGTGTGTTTATATTAATTGAATATAAAAGATATACACAACAATGTATACGTTGTCACTCGGCAACTGGTTTTCACAGACTAATCCGGGGATTAGGATTACGAGTCAATATATAGGTTTGAATCATACCTGCTATTAACCTTCATATAACCCTTTCGATGGCAGACAATGCCTGATTTTAGGGACAATTCGTAGGTAAATTAGGTAAACCAAGTTGATTACCTAATTTAAGGATTGCGTAATAACTGCATTATTACCTGTTATCTTGCTTCGTGGCAACCTTGTTAAGGTTATTTCTGTAATCTAAAATAGGAAAAACGGGTATAATTATAAGGTAGGATTATAATTTGGACACCTGTATCCATGTTATTCGTGTCCTAACACCACCCCATTCAGCAAAATATTATAGCCGTCAGTTTTTTGTGTAAAATTAATTTCGTAATTCTGAAAAGTTAAAATATTCGATACCCAGAGTAAAGGAAAATTAAATTCAAAAAAATTCAGAACTAATTAAAAATTGTATTTCCAATTTTACGATAGTCGTCTGATTTTGATAAAATTAAATTCGAAATTCAGAATGAATTAAAAAATGTTATTTACAAGCGTAGGAGGTTATATGTTAAAAAACACCGAAGTTATAAATTGTTTCATATTATTTCCCCACCGAGAGGATCAACGGGAACGCCAGCGACGGAGGAGTCGAGCTACGGCAAGGGAACAATATCTTCGTACCATTAAGGACGGACCAACTAAGTTTTGTACGTGCTGTGGAGGAACGTGGTTTCCATCTCAGGTAAGTGGTTTGAACATACGTACTATTTATTCTAAATACCCCAACTTTAGTCTAGAATATGCCTATTATTTAAGTAGAAAGTTTCCGAGTCCGTCCGGCAAATATCAATTTTGCAGTACTTATCGTCAAGGCGTTTCCAAAGGTAGGATACCATCCCTTTGTCTCTCTAATGGCTTCGACTTTCCAGAGATACCTGAATGCCTTAAAAACTTGACATGTCTTGAGGAGCGCCTTATTTCTCCTCGAATTTCTTTCATGCGCATTATATCCCTTGGATATGAAAGGCAATGCGGAATAAGAGGCGCTGTAGTCAATGTTCCAATTTCAGTACCTGATAATGTAAGCGTACTCCCGCGCACCTTTGATTCGACCCATGTAATCCAGGTTCATTTAAAAAGAAAGTTAGAATATTCCCATAATTTCATGACGGAAACTATTCGACCCGCTCGGGTTATTCAAGATGTGCGATACTTGGCTAACACTGAGCTCTACAGAAAGCACAACATTTCCTTTGACGGTGATTGGCTCAATCAAATGGGAGCCGAAGAAGAGATACCTTTCATCGCAGATGAATCTGACCGAGAAGTCGTAGAAGAGCTTCTTCGTCAACATTCTCATTCTCAATCAAATGACGCGCAAGAAGGTGATTTAAATCCCGGAGGTCATGAAACCCTATTAGAAAACGATGATATTGGACTTCAGCGTATTGCTATGAAGGAGAAGGCCGCATTCCAACAAATTTAACCCTTGACGACGACGCAGAAGAACTTTCCTTCCCAACTATTTCTTGCGGCGAAATATTTAAGGGGAATTCGACCTATGCAAAAAAAGCCAGATCGCAAATTCGCTTTTACGACCGTCGTTGCGCAGTAGTGCCCAAAGTCCTTTATATGTACAAATTTTATGAAATGCAACGAATTCAAAGTTCTATTTCCATTGCCCTACGAAAAAAATCAGGTGCAGTAACTGCTGCAAATGTGAGGGATAATTCATTTGTTGACAGTCTTGTACAACATGACGATGGATTTCACATTCTAAAAGGCCTCCGTTCAGCTCCAGCACACTGGGAGGCAGAAAAAAAGAAAGTTATAGCCATGATAAGACAATTTGGGTTGCCTACATTCTTCATAACCCTCTCTGCTGCTGAATCTAAATGGAACGAACTCTTAGTTATTCTATCTCTTTTATTGGATAGCAGAGACATTACTGAGGAAGAGGCAGCAGCTCTTTCTACCGCCGAGAAAGCTAGATTAATTCGATCTGACCCAGTAACGTGCTCCCGGTACTTCGACTACAGGTTCCGGCAATTAATGAAATTATTTAAAAGCTTGAGATATTTGGTGAATTTGAACCAAGCCGCAAATTCCGCAAGACATAACGATTCTAGTTGTTCATGTCTTTGCACGTATCGATCAAGTAAATTTCGCTCAAAAATATCTGTTGAGTTTGCGGGAAGCTGTTCTAATTCTCTGTTAGATCGGACTATTTGCGGCTTGGTTCAAATTCCGCAAGACATAACGATTCTAGTTGTTCATGTCTTTGCACGTATCGATCAAGTAAATTTCGCTCAAAAATATCTGTTGAGTTTGCGGGAAGCTGTTCTAATTCTCTGTTAGATCGGACTATCCGGACCCTTTTATCTGGATGGCAAGTGTTAATAAAAACATTCCCTTCACTAGCATCAGACAAGTGTAAACCTAAAATGTTGTATGCAGCTTCTTGGGCAGATATTTCTGTAGCGTTAATAAACATGCTCCCTAAATGCTGCAATTTTCTTTTGGCGGAAACACTTCCATGGCTTATTTCTGTCATTGCTTCTCGAAGCAGTTACGACACGCCACAGTTGGATTTATTTATGTAGTTAATTATATAACTACAACAGGCGTAAGCATCTAGAATGAATTGAATATCCATGTTTGCTCTATGCAAGCCTTAAATATTTCTATTGTAAGCATTTAGCAACCTATCAGAAAATTGGCGACGAAGAAATACTTGGGGCTTTTTTAAGCTAGTCCGAATGGCGAACTTGTACTCCTCATATGAAATTTCAAGATGGCTGAGAAAATATTCAAAATTATTAAACATGGCCTATTCTTCTTCGGAAACAGACTTCAGGAGCTCTTTAACTTGTTTAAATATTTCTTTATATTCTTCAACGTTGGGTTCGTTTTCTTCAAATGGATACAAAACCAGAGTTTCAGGCATTGGTGGGTATGGCATATTAAAACGGCAGAATTGTTGTCCTCGTAGTTCCCTTAAACATGAAGCGCTGTGCTTATGGCGCTGATATTGAATTACTTCATGAATTTCAGGATCGTAATGAAACGATCAATAAAGCGGGTGACCTCTTCGGCGTTATCGGGTCCTT
This sequence comes from Drosophila subpulchrella, assembly GCF_014743375.2. Classification (NCBI taxonomy): domain Eukaryota; kingdom Metazoa; phylum Arthropoda; class Insecta; order Diptera; family Drosophilidae; genus Drosophila; species Drosophila subpulchrella. The sequence continues at coordinate 1,032,117 of NW_023665636.1, forward strand.
CTAGCTTTGGGGCACCAGAAGACCAATACATTCCATGAGAGTGCGGCGATCCTCTGTGGTGGAACTCGATCCTCCTCCAATAATAATGGACGAGTCTTAACTCACCAAATATCTCGGAACTTTTAAATAATTTCATTAATTGCCGGAACCTGTAGTCGAAGTACCGGGAGCACGTTACTGGGTCAGATCGAATTAATCTAGCTTTTTCGCCGCTAGAAAGAGCTGCTGCCTCTTCCTCAGTAATGTCTCTGCTATCCAATAAAAGAGATAGAATAACTAAGAGTTCGTTCCATTTAGATTCAGCAGTAGAGAGGGTTATGAAGAATGTAGGCAACCCAAATTGTCTTATCATGGCTATAACTATCTTTTTTTCTGCCTCCCAGTGTGCTGGAGCTGAACGGAGGCCTTTTAGAATGTGAAATCCATCGTCATGTTGTACAAGACTGTCCCTCACATTTGCAGCAGTTACTGCACCTGATTTTTTTCGTAGGGCAATGGAAATAGAACTTTGAATTCGTTGCTTTTCATAAAATTTGTACATATAAAGGACTTTGGGCACTACTGCGCATCGACGGTCGTAAAAGCGAATTTGCGATCTTGCTTTTTTTGCATAGGTCGAATTCCCCTTAAATATTTCGCCGCAAGAAATAGTTGGGAAGGATAGTTCTTCTGAGTCGTCGTCAAGGGTTAAATTTGTTGGAATGCGGCCTTCTCCGGGAGCCATAGCAATACGCTGAAGTCCAATATCATCGTTTTCTAATAGGGTTTCATGACCTCCGGGACTTAAATCACCTTCTTGCGCGTCATTTGATTGAGAATGAGAATGTTGACGAAGAAGCTCTTCTACGACTTCTCGGTCAGATTCATCTGCGATGAAAGGTATCTCTTATTCGGCTCCCATTTGATTGAGCCAATCACCGTCAAAGGAAATGTTGTGCTTTCTGTAGAGCTCAGTGTTAGCCAAGTATCGCACATCTTGAATAACCCGAGCGGGTCGAATAGTTTCCGTCATGAAATTATGGGAATATTCTATCTTTCTTTTTAAATGAACCTGGATTACATGGGTCGAATCAAAGGTGCGCGGGAGTACGCTGACAGTATCAGGTACTGAAATTGGAACATTGACTACAGCGCCTCTTATTCCGCATTGCCTTTCATATCCAAGGGATATAATGCGCATGAAAGAAATTCGAGGAGAAATAAGGCGCTCCTCAATACATGTCAAGTTTTTAAGGCATTCAGGTATCTCTGGAAAGTCGAAGCCATTAGAGAGACAAAGGGATGGTATCCTACCTTTGGAAACGCCTTGACGATAAGTACTGCAAAATTGATATTTGCCGGACGGACTCGGAAACTTTCTACTTAAATAATAGGCATATTCTAGACTAAAGTTGGGGTATTTAGAATAAATAGTACGTATGTTCAAACCACTTACCTGAGATGGAAACCACGTTCCTCCACAGCACGTACAAAACTTAGTTGGTCCGTCCTTAATGGTACGAAGATATTGTTCCCTTGCCGTAGCTCGACTCCTCCGTCGCTGGCGTTCCCGTTGATCCTCTCGTTCATCCTCTAAAAGTTGTGCTCTTGCAGCAATATTGCGCTGTGACTGTCTGGAAGATTCCGCCTGTCGATTTTGTGAAATCGACCTGTATATGAGAAGTCGCTCGTCAGCCATTTCCTGAATTTGTTGTTCCCGAAATCTTTGCTGAAGTCTTGTGTTCCGATGATGCACTGTGTTGGTCCTTTGCTCCTGTGTCCTAGTGATAGGGTTGTTCCTGGTGATCCTATGAGCTGCTGCGTCCCGTAAACTCTCGAATCCTCTATTTTCCTCGATCGATCTCCAGGTAGCATGGTCAGCAGTGTTTCGCGACTGCTCTCGTCGTCGCTCCTCGGAATCCGACCTAACCATTGCGCGCGCTACAGCGTCCCGTGCGCGCTCCGGTCCTCGATTTTCTCCAAACGATCTCCAGGTAGCATGATCAGCTGTGTTTCGCGACTGCTCTCGTCGTCGCTCCTCGGAATCCGACCTGACCATTGCACGCGCTGCAGCGTCCCGTGCGCGCTCGGGTCCTCGATTTTCCCCGATCGATCTCCAGATAGCAAGGTCAGCAGTATTTTGCACCTGCTGTCGTCGTCGCTCTTCGGAATTCGACCTGGCGCTTGCGTGCGCTTCAGCGTCCCGTGTGCGCTCGAGTCCTCGATTTTCCTCGTTCGCTCTCCAGGTAGCGCGATTGTCAGTGTTCCTCAATCGTTCGCTGGCTCGAATTCTTTCGCTTCTCCTTCTCTGAGAGCGAGCTTCTTCTGCTACCTCCAAATTACTTGTACGGGCCAAGGCAATGTGCTGCGCATTACGGGTCCTTATGTGTGACACATTATGAGCATATTGGGATCGGCTTCGTCTAAGCGCAGCTTGGCGGCGCTGCTCTTGAGATAAAGATGATATGCGCGGCATTCTCCTTATTTTGCTGTTAAAAAATAATTGTATAAAAGTTAAAGGGTTATAATTTGTCAGAGATTTTCAAAATCTCTTTGGTCGGGATTCTGGTAAATATTTATTGATGTTCCACCTGAATTTCACCAGAAGAGACTTATGTGATACAAATTTATGAATCCTGTTTTACTTTATAGAAATACTTACCAAAGGAAAAAATATAATAATACTTTATTATTTTGTTACACACTTTTTTCACTTTTCACCTTATACCTTTTGGTGGATTTTTAAGCACTTTTCACCTTTTACTTTTTTATGGGCTTATATTCACATTTCACCTTGTACTTTTTGGTGGATTTTCATTCACTTTTCACCTTATACTTTCGGTGTGTTTATATTAATTGAATATAAAAGATATACACAACAATGTATACGTTGTCACTCGGCAACTGGTTTTCACAGACTAATCCGGGGATTAGGATTACGAGTCAATATATAGGTTTGAATCATACCTGCTATTAACCTTCATATAACCCTTTCGATGGCAGACAATGCCTGATTTTAGGGACAATTCGTAGGTAAATTAGGTAAACCAAGTTGATTACCTAATTTAAGGATTGCGTAATAACTGCATTATTACCTGTTATCTAGCTTCGTGGCAACCTTGTTAAGGTTATTTCTGTAATCTAAAATAGGAAAAACGGGTATAATTATAAGGTAGGATTATAATTTGGACACCTGTATCCATGTTATTCGTGTCCTAACACCACCCGATTCAGCAAAATATTATAGTCGTCAGTTTTTTGTGTAAAATTAATTTCGTAATTCTGAAAAGTTAAAATATTCGATACCCAGAGTAAAGGAAAATTAAATTCAAAAAAATTCAGAACTAATTAAAAATTGTATTTCCAATTTTACGATAGTCGTCCGATTTTGATAAAATTAAATTCGAAATTCAGAATGAATTAAAAAATGTTATTTACAAGCGTAGGAGGTTATATGTTAAAAAACACCGAAGTTATAAATTGTTTCATATTATTTTCCCACCGATTTTACGATCGTTCCTATGGCAGCTTTAAGATATAGTAGTCCGATTTTGATAACATTTTTTTCGAAATTCAGAACTAATTAAAAAATGTAATTTCCAAGCATAGGAGGTTATATGTTAAGGAACACCGAAGCTATAATTTGTTTCATATTATTTTCCCACCAATTTTACGATCGTTCCTATGGCAGCTATATGATATAGTCTTCCGATTTTGATAAAATTTAATTCGAAATTCAGAACTAATTAAAAAATGTTATTTCCAAGGAAAGGAGGTAATATGTTAAAAAACACCAAAGATATAATTTTTTAACTTTTTTTTCCCGATTATTCCTATCGAAGCAGTTACGACACGCCACAGTTGGATTTATTTATGTAGTTAATTATATAACTACAACAGGCGTAAGCATCTAGAATGAATTGAATATCCATGTTTGCTCTATGCAAGCCTTAAATATTTCTATTGTAAGCATTTAGCAACCTATCAGAAAATTGGCGACGAAGAAATACTTGGGGCTTTTTTAAGCTAGTCCGAATGGCGAACTTGTACTCCTCATATGAAATTTCAAGATGGCTGAGAAAATATTCAAAATTATTAAACATGGCCTATTCTTCTTCGGAAACAGACTTCAGGAGCTCTTTAACTTGTTTAAATATTTCTTTATATTCTTCAACGTTGGGTTCGTTTTCTTCAAATGGATACAAAACCAGAGTTTCAGGCATTGGTGGGTATGGCATATTAAAACGGCAGAATTGTTGTCCTCGTAGTTCCCTTAAACATGAAGCGCTGTGCTTATGGCGCTGATATTGAATTACTTCATGAATTTCAGGATCGTAATGAAACGATCAATAAAGCGGGTGACCTCTTCGGCGTTATCGGGTCCTTCTAGCTTTGGGGCACCAGAAGACCAATACATTCCATGAGAGTGCGGCGATCCTCTGTGGTGGAACTCGATCCTCCTCCAATAATAATGGACGAGTCTTAACTCACCAAATATCTCGGAACTTTTAAATAATTTCATTAATTGCCGGAACCTGTAGTCGAAGTACCGGGAGCACGTTACTGGGTCAGATCGAATTAATCTAGCTTTTTCGCCGCTAGAAAGAGCTGCTGCCTCTTCCTCAGTAATGTCTCTGCTATCCAATAAAAGAGATAGAATAACTAAGAGTTCGTTCCATTTAGATTCAGCAGCAGAGAGGGTTATGAAGAATGTAGGCAACCCAAATTGTCTTATCATGGCTATAACTATCTTTTTTTCTGCCTCCCAGTGTGCTGGAGCTGAACGGAGGCCTTTTAGAATGTGAAATCCATCGTCATGTTGTACAAGACTGTCCCTCACATTTGCAGCAGTTACTGCACCTGATTTTTTTCGTAGGGCAATGGAAATAGAACTTTGAATTCGTTGCTTTTCATAAAATTTGTACATATAAAGGACTTTGGGCACTACTGCGCATCGACGGTCGTAAAAGCGAATTTGCGATCTTGCTTTTTTTGCATAGGTCGAATTCCCCTTAAATATTTCGCCGCAAGAAATAGTTGGGAAGGATAGTTCTTCTGAGTCGTCGTCAAGGGTTAAATTTGTTGGAATGCGGCCTTCTCCGGGAGCCATAGCAATACGCTGAAGTCCAATATCATCGTTTTCTAATAGGGTTTCATGACCTCCGGGACTTAAATCACCTTCTTGCGCGTCATTTGATTGAGAATGAGAATGTTGACGAAGAAGCTCTTCTACGACTTCTCGGTCAGATTCATCTGCGATGAAAGGTATCTCTTATTCGGCTCCCATTTGATTGAGCCAATCACCGTCAAAGGAAATGTTGTGCTTTCTGTAGAGCTCAGTGTTAGCCAAGTATCGCACATCTTGAATAACCCGAGCGGGTCGAATAGTTTCCGTCATGAAATTATGGGAATATTCTATCTTTCTTTTTAAATGAACCTGGATTACATGGGTCGAATCAAAGGTGCGCGGGAGTACGCTGACAGTATCAGGTACTGAAATTGGAACATTGACTACAGCGCCTCTTATTCCGCATTGCCTTTCATATCCAAGGGATATAATGCGCATGAAAGAAATTCGAGGAGAAATAAGGCGCTCCTCAATACATGTCAAGTTTTTAAGGCATTCAGGTATCTCTGGAAAGTCGAAGCCATTAGAGAGACAAAGGGATGGTATCCTACCTTTGGAAACGCCTTGACGATAAGTACTGCAAAATTGATATTTGCCGGACGGACTCGGAAACTTTCTACTTAAATAATAGGCATATTCTAGACTAAAGTTGGGGTATTTAGAATAAATAGTACGTATGTTCAAACCACTTACCTGAGATGGAAACCACGTTCCTCCACAGCACGTACAAAACTTAGTTGGTCCGTCCTTAATGGTACGAAGATATTGTTCCCTTGCCGTAGCTCGACTCCTCCGTCGCTGGCGTTCCCGTTGATCCTCTCGTTCATCCTCTAAAAGTTGTGCTCTTGCAGCAATATTGCGCTGTGACTGTCTGGAAGATTCCGCCTGTCGATTTTGTGAAATCGACCTGTATATGAGAAGTCGCTCGTCAGCCATTTCCTGAATTTGTTGTTCCCGAAATCTTTGCTGAAGTCTTGTGTTCCGATGATGCACTGTGTTGGTCCTTTGCTCCTGTGTCCTAGTGATAGGGTTGTTCCTGGTGATCCTATGAGCTGCTGCGTCCCGTAAACTCTCGAATCCTCTATTTTCCTCGATCGATCTCCAGGTAGCATGGTCAGCAGTGTTTCGCGACTGCTCTCGTCGTCGCTCCTCGGAATCCGACCTAACCATTGCGCGCGCTACAGCGTCCCGTGCGCGCTCCGGTCCTCGATTTTCTCCAAACGATCTCCAGGTAGCATGATCAGCTGTGTTTCGCGACTGCTCTCGTCGTCGCTCCTCGGAATCCGACCTGACCATTGCACGCGCTGCAGCGTCCCGTGCGCGCTCGGGTCCTCGATTTTCCCCGATCGATCTCCAGATAGCAAGGTCAGCAGTATTTTGCACCTGCTGTCGTCGTCGCTCTTCGGAATTCGACCTGGCGCTTGCGTGCGCTTCAGCGTCCCGTGTGCGCTCGAGTCCTCGATTTTCCTCGTTCGCTCTCCAGGTAGCGCGATTGTCAGTGTTCCTCAATCGTTCGCTGGCTCGAATTCTTTCGCTTCTCCTTCTCTGAGAGCGAGCTTCTTCTGCTACCTCCAAATTACTTGTACGGGCCAAGGCAATGTGCTGCGCATTACGGGTCCTTATGTGTGACACATTATGAGCATATTGGGATCGGCTTCGTCTAAGCGCAGCTTGGCGGCGCTGCTCTTGAGATAAAGATGATATGCGCGGCATTCTCCTTATTTTGCTGTTAAAAAATAATTGTATAAAAGTTAAAGGGTTATAATTTGTCAGAGATTTTCAAAATCTCTTTGGTCGGGATTCTGGTAAATATTTATTGATGTTCCACCTGAATTTCACCAGAAGAGACTTATGTGATACAAATTTATGAATCCTGTTTTACTTTATAGAAATACTTACCAAAGGAAAAAATATAATAATACTTTATTATTTTGTTACACACTTTTTTCACTTTTCACCTTATACCTTTTGGTGGATTTTTAAGCACTTTTCACCTTTTACTTTTTTATGGGCTTATATTCACATTTCACCTTGTACTTTTTGGTGGATTTTCATTCACTTTTCACCTTATACTTTCGGTGTGTTTATATTAATTGAATATAAAAGATATACACAACAATGTATACGTTGTCACTCGGCAACTGGTTTTCACAGACTAATCCGGGGATTAGGATTACGAGTCAATATATAGGTTTGAATCATACCTGCTATTAACCTTCATATAACCCTTTCGATGGCAGACAATGCCTGATTTTAGGGACAATTCGTAGGTAAATTAGGTAAACCAAGTTGATTACCTAATTTAAGGATTGCGTAATAACTGCATTATTACCTGTTATCTAGCTTCGTGGCAACCTTGTTAAGGTTATTTCTGTAATCTAAAATAGGAAAAACGGGTATAATTATAAGGTAGGATTATAATTTGGACACCTGTATCCATGTTATTCGTGTCCTAACACCACCCGATTCAGCAAAATATTATAGTCGTCAGTTTTTTGTGTAAAATTAATTTCGTAATTCTGAAAAGTTAAAATATTCGATACCCAGAGTAAAGGAAAATTAAATTCAAAAAAATTCAGAACTAATTAAAAATTGTATTTCCAATTTTACGATAGTCGTCCGATTTTGATAAAATTAAATTCGAAATTCAGAATGAATTAAAAAATGTTATTTACAAGCGTAGGAGGTTATATGTTAAAAAACACCGAAGTTATAAATTGTTTCATATTATTTTCCCACCGATTTTACGATCGTTCCTATGGCAGCTTTAAGATATAGTAGTCCGATTTTGATAACATTTTTTTCGAAATTCAGAACTAATTAAAAAATGTAATTTCCAAGCATAGGAGGTTATATGTTAAGGAACACCGAAGCTATAATTTGTTTCATATTATTTTCCCACCAATTTTACGATCGTTCCTATGGCAGCTATATGATATAGTCTTCCGATTTTGATAAAATTTAATTCGAAATTCAGAACTAATTAAAAAATGTTATTTCCAAGGAAAGGAGGTAATATGTTAAAAAACACCAAAGATATAATTTTTTAACTTTTTTTCCCGATTATTCCTATGGGAGCTAAAAGATGTAGTTGTCCGATCCGGCTGGTTCCGACTTATAAACTACCTGCAAAAGATATAGTCGTCCGATTTTGATAAAATTAAATTCGAAATTCAGAACTAATTAAAAAATGTTATTTCCAAGCGTAGGAGGTTATATGTTAAGGAACACCGAAGCTATAATTTGTTTCATATTATTTTCCCACCAATTTTACGATCGTTCCTATGGCAGCTATATGATATAGTCTTCCGATTTTGATAAAATTTAATTCGAAATTCAGAACTAATTAAAAAATGTTATTTCCAAGGAAAGGAGGTAATATGTTAAAAAACACCAAAGATATAATTTTTTAACTTTTTTTCCCGATTATTCCTATGGGAGCTAAAAGATGTAGTTGTCCGATCCGGCTGGTTCCGACTTATAAACTACCTGCAAAAGATATAGTCGTCCGATTTTGATAAAATTAAATTCGAAATTCAGAACTAATTAAAAAATGTTATTTCCAAGGAAAGGAGGTAATATGTTAAAAAACACCAAAGATATAATTTTTTAACTTTTTTTTCCCGATTATTCCTATGGGAGCTAAAAGATGTAGTTGTCCGATCCGGCTGGTTCCGACTTATATACTACCTGCAAAAGATATAAGACTTTTGGGAAAATTTCAGCCCGATAGCTTTAAAACTGAGAGACTGGTTTGCGTAGAAACGGACGGACAGACGGACATGGCTAGATCGACTCGTCTAGTGATGCTGATCAAGAATATATATACTTTATGGGGTCGAAAACGTCTCCTTCACTGCGTTGCAAACTTCTGACTGAAATCATTATACCCTCTGCAAGGGTATAAAAACAAGATTTTCTTCTTCTTCCCAAAATGAAAATGTTTGTCCCTTTGTTTGTGGGTTTGTATGCATCCCATCTTAGTTGTAGGGTTTTGGAAACCCTATAGGTGTATAAAGTAGCTTGAAATAGAAAACGTTTGTTCTACGACTTTTGGAAAAACCCGCTAGCTTAGCGGAAAATCAAAAAAAAAAGCCAGATTTAAAATGCTTATAGTATCTAAACAACTAATGCTACAGAAACGTGCTATTTATCACTGAAAAGATAATTTAATTTGCTAAATACTCTTCATACAGTAAAATTGTCTGAATATAATAAATTTAGAGTTATGACAAAAAGTTCTTTTTTAAAACCACTTTTGACCATTTTCTCAAAATTGAGTCAGACGATTTCTTTTTTAATTTCAAATCATATAGCCCTTGAGATTCCTCAACTTTTGATTTATAGCACGTTTTGCTCTTAAAATTACCGTTTGGAAGATATTAAGCGATAAAAAGTGCAACTCGTTTCAGCTCCGTATAGGAAATATTTCATACTTATTGGAATATACAAGAAAAAAACCAATTTGATGAAAAATATTCTTATTTGATTTTTTAAACGGAAAATCTGTTACGGCTTTAGGGTCCTTTACTTGCATGAAGCTAATCGAAATAGGAAACTTGATCTAATTGTTCTGCCACTCTGGAAAAACCCGCTAGTTCGGCGGGAAACGACAGATTTCTCTTGGAATCTGACACTATATAGCCCTTGAGATTCCAAGCTTGTGCTATTAAAATAGGTAATTGATGCGATAAAACTTGTTGTCCCTAATTTAAGGTGGCGTTCAGCTAAGATTAGGGGTCGAATCTGTGTGTTTGGTTTTTCAATAGCCAAGCCATATGGCGACGACTCCTAGTCAAGTTATTGGGGTACTTAAACTCTTGTGCAAAAAAAAAACTTCTAATATCAAACAAAAACACCTCTTAACGAGGTAGAAAGTAGTGGCGAACGCGTCTTTAACAAAAACAATCAACAATTGTGACGAAAAATTATATTACATTCGATAAAATAAATAAACTATATTACATTTATGTATCCGGCACGCTACAACAGAACATTTACGTCTAGGTAAATAAACCAAATTTTGGCATTTCCCTGGGGAATGTGTCTTCGGAAAATCCCAGTCGTCAGAAATTCCGCCGACACCCAAGTAAATTGAATTCTTTTTCGGCATTCGAAACTAAACGAATTAAAAGTGTTGGGCTGGAGTCCTACCCATACATATATTTATAGGAAAATACCACGCCCACAGGAGGTGGAAAAAATAATTAAATGATAAACTAATCTACACCCAAGCCTGTAATAATCAGACGACCAAAAAGGAGGAAACGAGAGGCCAGAAAGTGATAGAGTTAGAGATATTAGTGTCTGAGTTTTTGGGGAGCTGGCAAATGGCCCCAAATTGGGTGGAAAAATGGGCATGGGATATATATACATATAACCAACCGGGTGTCCTTGCTGGTTTCGCTGCCTGGGCAAATAATTATTATTTTTGCGAAACTATAAATCTGCTTACAAAATATTTTCGTGCATTTTTCTCCCAGTCACCCACAGCGCAGGGGGTTAAATGGTGCGGTAAGGGGGCAGTAAGGGGTTAACGCTGGAGGAACACCAGACTGCGCCAGCCTCGGTAATGATATACAGTTTTCAATTAAAAATTATAGTCAAATGAAATTTTCCAGCATCGCCGTCAGCAGAGTTTTCTGGGTTTTTTATTTTTTCGGTTATGGCAGGGGGTTTTTCCTCTAGTTAATTGCCAGTTTCTGTGGGCAAAAGAACCTTTAAAAGGTTTTTAGCCCAAAAGGTTTTCCAATCACCTTAAGTTTGTATTATGTTTCCCCACCCTATAGTATTCCCATTTATTTTCCTACTTTCCCTGTTGCTCAAACATTTTGTCATCTTGTTGGCACTCTTTTGATTTATGCTCTTTACTTTTTATCAAGCTGCCGTCTGCACTGGCTCTAAAATAATTACAAAGCTCTGGGTACCTCTACCCCTACCCCTACTCAACTCAACTAGATTTTTCGATCAAATTTCTTAGTTCACAAAAACTACAGGCCACATACAGCACACATGCGCCCCAGCCACAAAATATTTTGGTATGAAAAATGTCCAAATTGCTAACCGAAAAATGTCCTTTAAAACTGGGGGGATATGATAGAACATAGTAGAATTGCCTGCGCTGTAGTTTGCTTTTTGTTTGCTTTCTAATAGTTGCTCTAGGACCACCCCCCCAAAAAAGTGGAAGATGAGGACGATGAGCACCTGTCCCATAACTGGAACCCCGTCCCTTGCAGAACCCAAGCCCCATCCTCTCTGGTAATCCGAAACATTGTTGGTTTTAGTTTTTCCGGGGCTATGGTCTATAGTTTGAGTAATTTGCTTTTAAGCGGTTTTTAATATCAAAGTATTCCCGAAATATTTCCTAAAAGACGTACGTATATACTGTACATAAGCAACCCCCAATGCTACACGAAACTTTTCATCCCGAAAATGCGTAGAAAATCTGTTTGAAATTGTTATGTCATTTTTATGCAAAATATTTTCGAAATAAGAGAAACAAAAACCGCTGAGCTGGACCTCACGCCTTGTGACTGTCATAAAAGCGGGAAAAAAATCGTAACATTTAAAAGCTGTTCTCATGAACATAATGGTATAAGGTCCCAAAATGGAAAACAAAAGAGAAGAAGTCATCAAAATGTAACTCAAGGCATTTACCGCGACTAATTTCTATCCAGTTCAGGTTTTCCGTGGACTCATTTTGCCATTCGTTTCACTTTTTTGTTTTTCTTTTTTTATTCAGTTGTTGGGGGGCTTTTTTCTCACCCCAACAGTCATTAGCCAGAATTTACAGTCACTTTTGGTAGATGCAACCGAAATTGTACACAAAATGTAGGCCCAAAAAGGTGGCTTTGTTTCTGAGGGATGTAGTTACTTTGCTCTGAACATCTGAGGTCCTCGTCCACAATTACCATGAATATTAAGCCACAATAAGAGCCAAAAGCTGCAAGCTGAACTCGCAATTGATGGAGCCACAGATGTTTCGGTGAGGTTGTGGTTTCGGTTTTGGGAGAGGTTTCGGTTTTTGGGGTTTCGGCCTCACCTTCGACAAGGTAATTGAAGGAGGGTTGCTTCTAAATGGAAATATCTTAAAAGTACCAAATGCATTTTTAATGAAATTTATGTTGGTTTGCATTAGTTAGTGAAATGGAAATCTGCTATGGGGTTTTAGAATACAGCGTTGTATTGTAGTTATTAAAAAGTTGAATCACAGAAATGTTTACTACTTTTAAGAACCTCTTTTTGAATATTCGTGATATTACTACAATCAAATCAATGTTTCTAAGCAAAATAATTTTTGCATTAGTTATCGAAAAAAATATGGAATGAAGCATTTTGTTAAAGCTTTAGTTATCGAAAATAATAAGGAATAAAGCATTGCATTAAGAAGTTGATTAGTCGAATGGTATACTAAGATCTTAAGAGCTCTTTTTTAATAAAAGTTAAATATCATTTTATCGCAATATCATTTCAAGTAACCAAATCAAGGAATTTATACAAAATCATTTTTGATTTAGTTGTCTAAATGTTATCGGAATACATCATTAAATTGCAGTTATTAGTAATAGTAGTATTAAAAAGTGGATTGATTATCAAAAAGGTTTTAAGGACCACTGTTCGATATTCCTTCTAACAGGATAGACATACAATATAATTTAAAAGATCTAAACCAATTTACCGATACAATACCATAGTTCATAATCTCTCCTCACATACATATCAGACAAAAACAGCTCTTAACGAGGTAAAAAGTAGTGGCAAACGCGCCTTTAACAAAAATTTCTGAAATCAACAATTGTGACGAAAAATGATATTACATTCGATAAAATAAATAAACTATATTAAATTTATGATTTCGGCCCGCAACAGTAAATATTTATTTACCTACACGTAAATTGTTTGTTGTAGCGTGCCGAATACATAAATTTAATATAGTTTATTTATTTTATCAAATGTAATATAATTTTTCGTCACAATTGTTGATTTCAGAAATTTTTGTAAAAGGCGCGTTTGCCACTACTTTTTACCTTGTTAAGAGGTGTTTTTGTCTGTTATCAGAAGTTTTTTTTTGCACAAGAGTTTAAGAACCTCAATACCATGACTAGGATTCGTCCCCATATGGCTTGGCTAATCTTAGCTGAACGCCACATTAAATTAGGCACAACAAGTTTTATCGCTTCAATTACCTATTTTAATAGCACAAGTTTGGAATCTCAAGGGCTGTATAGTTTCAGATTCCAAGACAAATCTGTCGTTTCTTACATTTCCCGCCGAACTAGCGGGCTTTTCCAAAGTGGTAGAACAAATAGATCAAGTTTCCTATTTCGATTAGCTTCATGCAAATAAAGGACTCTAAAACCATAACAGATTTTGCGTTTGAAAAAAACTAATAAGAATTTTTTTCATCAAATTGGGTTTTTTCATGTTTACTCGAATAAGTATGAAATATTACGTATACGGAGCTGAAACGAGTTGCACTTTTTATCGCTTAATATCTTCCAAACGGTAATTTTTAGAGACAAAAGTGTTATAAATCAAAAGTTGAGGAATCTCAAGGGCTATATGATTTAAAATTTAAAAAGAAATCGTTTACTCAATTTTGAGAAAATAGTCAAAAAGTGGTTTTAAAAAATAACTTTTTATCATAACTCTAAATCTATTATATTCAGACAATTTTACTGTATGAAGAGTATTTAGCAAATTAAATTATCTTTTCAGAGATATATAGCACGTTTCTATAGCATTAGTTGTTTCGATACTATAAGCATTTTAAATCTGGCCTTTTTTTTTGATTTCCCGCTAAACTAGCGGGTTTTTCCAAAAGTCGTAGAACAAACGTTTTCTATTTCAAGCTGCTTTATACACCCATAGGGTTTCCAAAACTCTAAAACTAAGATGGGATGCATGCAAACCCACAAACAAAGGGACAAACATTTTCTTTTTGGGAAGAAGAAGAAAATCTTGTTTTTTGAATTACTTTTGAACGGAACATCCGATTTCAACAACTGAGGTGTCATTCGACGCGTATTCTCAGTAAGAATAAAACTAGCTAATTAGCTGGGGGTTTTATCCACACCGTATCCAGCAGCTTCAATTTTGTAAATTTTTACTTTTACACTTTCACCGTTTTTTCTCCCAAACAAATCTGTATTTCGATAGTCTTGGTATGCAATCTTCTTAGTTTTTGCAATAACTTTCGATTGGTGTATCACTTGTATCACGATCGGACCATAATTGCAGATTTTCAATTCTGCGGCTATATATAGTAGTTGTCTCGCACGCTCTCTTGCGCGCTTCGCCACTACGTGTACTGCCATCCACAGTGATAGTCTTCCGATTTTGATAAAATTTAATTCGAAAATCAAAATTAATTAAAAACAAGAAAGGAAGTTAGCTTCGGAAAGCCGAAGCTTGTATACCCTTGCAGCTATAATTATTAAATTTACAAACACAAAAAATGATATTCCCAATAGTATAAGATAATATGTCAAAAAACACCGAAGCTATAATTTGTTTTATATTATTTTTCCACCAATTTTCCGATCGTTCCTATGTTAGCTATATGATATAGTCGTCCGATTTCGATAAAATTTAATTAGAAACTCAAAACTAATTAAAAAATGTTATTTTCAAGCTTTGGAGGTCATATGCTAAAAAACACCAAGGATAGAATTTTTAAAGTTTTTTTTTCCGATTATTCCTATGGGAGCTATAAGACAGACGGACATGGCTAGATCGACTCGTTTAGTGATGCTGATCAAGAATATGTATACTTTGTTCAGGCCCACTGTCCGGCGAATCTGGACCGGCCCCGCTATCCAGCTGCTCCGCTCTACCGCTCTCCCGCTCTTCCGCTCTCCCGCTCGCTCGCGCTCCCGCTCTCCTGCTCTGTTCCCAGCTCCCTCCATGAAGTCTCCGCTGCGCTTTGAAGCGCAGAGCGGAGCTTAGACTAAGTTAGTTCGATTCTGGAGTTAAAACTGAATAAACCGCGGTCGTACCCCCGCCTACTTTCCAAGTTAACTTTGTGCGTACATTCTTTTCGATCAATGGGCAAACACGCGTTTCGAGTGGTTTCTCCCCTACAGCTTCCGCCGCACCATCAGCAAACCGCCGAAGCCCAGCGCAGCAGCCCGCCGACGCCGCCAGTTTCCCGCCGTCGCCTCCCACGCCATTCCATCAGCGCCACCACGGTACCCCGCTACCCCCCGGCGTACATTTTGGTCCATTCGACCCGATAAAATAAGTAAAGCTTTTTCGTCTCATTAATTGCCGGTCTGCAGTCAGCCACTCGAAAATATAATTCGTTTGACTTTCTGTACGATTTGTCCAAAATCCAAGTCCTATTAAATCCGAAAACGGCAATTAATAAATTACTTCGCCATTTTTTTCTTCGATTTTCCTTTTGCAACGTGCGGCCATATTGCCAATTTTTTCCGACTCCTTTTTTAATTGCATTTGGCAGCTCATCCATACATACATACACATGTATAAAATCGAGAAAAAATTTTCCAAGCTTTAAAAAAATATTGTGCAAATACAAGCCAAGCATACAGTGAGAATTATTTAATTTCCAGTGTTCTGCCAATTCAGGCCCCCAAAACTTTCCAAGATTTTTCTCACTGTATATCCGCAGCCGCTAAAATACTTGCACATATTTTTTGGTTTTTCCAAATACAGTCCACACACAATAAATCGAAAACTTCCACAACAACACATTCCCCGTCGGCAATAATTATTTAATAAATTTAAAACCGGCGAAAATTACATACATGCAAATATCTACATCCATACAAATATCTACATACATATAAATATCTACATACATACAAATATCTACATATATACAAATATCTGCATACCCTTCAGTTCTGCAGTAGGGACGCGGTGACATGGCTCAAGGCAAAAAGCTTTTTTGTTTTTTTTTTGTGCCTAAAACGCTGTGCCGCTGTTGACGTCAGCAGAGCAGTCGGCGCAGCCTTAGAAGACTGCCCACGAAAACGATTGTGCAACAAAGAGAGGCAGATATTCGGATATTTCCCTCTCTTTCTTGTCTTATAATCTGCCTGCACTCCGCGCTCGTAGAGACAAATTTCGGCCGGTCCGCTATTTTTTTTGCGTCTCTCCGTTATGTTCGGCTAGCGACTAATATTTCGGCGGAAAAATTTTCGTGGAGCAGCGACATGTGAATGCCCTAATATTATAGGAGCATTATTGTGTATCGAAAATATACAACTTATATTGTTTTATAAAAGTAAATTATTTGATTATAGTAAAATTAAGTAATTTGGATTTACTTATAATGTTATGTTTACTTATTATACATTTTTATTACAATATATTTTTTTAGTGTAATTATAGAAAATTAGTCCGTTAAAATTGATTTCAATATTTAAAACATTAGTAGTATTAGTATTAACATTTTTAAAAAATTCGTATTTTATTTTTTACTTAAGTACAAATTATACAGTCGGATATATTTCGTCTTAGAAATGGTATAAGTGCAGTGGCACGCGCCAACAGCGAAGAGAAAACAAAAGAAATCAAGTAAAGGGGTGAGAAGACTTGGTGCAAGGGAAGCATCCATTTTAATTGTGCGCAGCAGAGTTACTTTAATCGTCTCTTTAAGTTAATATAATAAAGTCAGGTAAGTGCTACGTTAAGTTAAGTTAAGATGTTGTGCATTGATCTTAGTTTAAAGTACGTATATTTTGAAGGTATTCAATCGGTTCCGTTAGCCGAAAGTGGATGACAAAATGTTTTGTGGCAAAAAAAATCCCGCAAAGGGTTTACACACAGCTCTAAAAGGTAAATATACAAATAAACAAGTAAAACGCATTTTTTAGTCATATCCCCATACATTTTTTAGGAGCGTTGGCCAAGGATTTGGAGGACCCGGACAAAGGTTTAAGGAAAGCAATGACCAATGTAAAAAGCGAATAACGTAACATAAAACTAGGCTTACTATAATAATTGTCCTTTAACAAATAACCTAAATAACACTATTTAATTAAAATGAATTTAAAAGTAAATAAAATGTATGTATTTTAAATTCTATATTTTCATAAGTGAAAACTCATGGAAAAATTCTGATTTTCCCAAGTGATTTCACTTGGGACGTGTCACTTGCAAGTGATTTCACAAGTGAAAACTCATGAAAAAATTCTGATTTTTACAAGTGATTCACTTGGGACGTGTCACCGGCACGTGACAGGCCATACGAAAAATGAGTATAAGGAACAAGTGAAATCCCGTAGGACTTCGAAAAATTTTCATTTGAATTTTCACTTGTGAAAATGCGGACATCCCATACAATTTTCTGTATGGAGCGTCACTTGTTCTTCACTTGTGCAAGAGGACACGTCCCACGTGATTCCCAAGGTGATTCACAAGTGAAACTTTTTTTTTGGAACTGAAGGGTACATACAAATATCTACATACATACAAATATCTACATATATACACATATCTACATACAGTCACATATAATTTTTAACTCCACCATCCCGTTCCGACTAATTAAAGTTTTCCGTCGGCCATCCGGTAAAAAATAATAAAAGAAAATATTACACCAACCGACGTGAAAATTTTTTGGTCATTGTGTTTTATTTACCATCAAACTTTTTAGTAGTTTTTTCGGTATTTGGTATTTACTCCGTAAAATTTATTTTATTTAAACGAGAAAAATACCAGCACTCCACCGCATGCATAGCAGCCTCCGTCCACCAATTTTTTTGGTATATTTTTAGTATTTTTCCCTCGGAATATTAAATCAAATTAAAGCAATACTCCAATATTAAATAATCAACCGATCGCATCCTCCGGCCAACAACTTATTGGTATAATTTGGTATTTTTTCTTCATTCAGAAGTTTAAATAAAGGCGAAATATTACAATTACTCCACCGGGGACTATATATTAACACATAGTTGGTATTTTTCCCCCTCAATTTATCCAAACGCAAAAAATACCAGAAAAAATATACCAAACTTGATCCCAACCATAATACATATACCAAAAGGGTTAAATATTATAGTATTACTTCTCAACGGGTGATATTCGAACTCCTTTCTCACCGTTCCTAATCCGTATCATTGGGCTTAATTCCGCAAAGTAACCAGGTCGGTACTTGCTTCCAATTTCTATTTCTCCGATCCACTACTTTTTTTGTCGACACCTCGTTCCACTGTTCCAAAAGTGGGCCAGGTTTCCTATTTATCGGACATAAACAAAGGCGAGCAGATTCTGGCCAAAAAAAGGTCATTTCTTTTTAAATGTCCGTTGGAAGTGATAACAACAAGTTGTCTATTCCACCTGCCGTAGTCCCAGGCATATCCGTAGATCCGCCCTCACCCGAACTAACCGCCAAGACCTCGTCGCCCCGAAAAAGGGCCACCCGTGCAAACGTCAAAATGGCACTAACACCTTCCCAAATCGCTCTAAGCAAATTTACTGAGGTCTCAGATCGGCTGAGTGAGTTTGAATCCAGAGCAAACACTCCTTCGCCGATCCCTCCTACTCTGTCCATGCTGAATATCCGCCGCGAAGAAATACGAGCGTTATGGGACCGCATCAAGGCAGAATACGATGAATGCACCGGGTGCATAGCAGAAGCCGGAGACAGTGCAGCTGATAGTTTGCCAGTTCTCAAGGCTAAATACGGCTACTGCTATTCCGTTTACGAGAGATGTGGGGCTCAGATCGCGGATATGATAGCCCAGGCTCCCCAAGTTCAAGCTGTTCCTACCCAGACTTACATTCCCTCTGGATGTCGGCTGCCTCCGTGCGATACCGAGGTTTTCACCGGAGATTATAAGCTTGGGCTAACCTAACTGATCGTTTCGAAAACAAGCGATTGTTAGTAAATAAAAATTAAAAATACTTTTCATTGTGCAGTCCGTCAATCAGGAATCTGGGTCAGCTATCCGTGAACTTCAACGCACCATCCAGGGTTGCCCCACGGCTTTAGAAATGTCTGGAATTGAAAACGAAAATTGGGATTGTCTCCTAGTGTACATGTGCTCCTCCAAACTTCCTAAGCTCACGCTATCCTTGTGGGAACAGTCCCTGCACAATAAGGCAGAGATTCCGACGTGGCAGGAACTGAACGCCTTCCTTATGGAGCGTCACCGGACCTTAGAAGCCATAGACGACGTACGGCCGTCAGGCTCGAGTCAATCTCTGCCAAAAACATCCGCCCCCACTGCAGCGCCTCGAAGAATAAATTCTTACGAGACAAGGGTAGCACCCAAGCCAAAAGGATGTGACCTTTGTAAGAAGGAAAATCATCCTGTCCGCACATGTGCACGGTTCCTCCAGATGACGGTCGACGAGCGGTCGGCATATATAAAGAGGAAGCAGCTGTGTCTGAACTGCTTCGCACGAGGGCATCAGCTGCGTGATTGTGAAAGCACTCATAGCTGCTTTACGTGCCGCGGCCGCCATCACATCTTACTACACAGAGGCAACTCCTCCCAATCGCCTTCGAATCCCGCCCCAAGACCCAGATCAAGACCAAGTACACCAGTTGCCACCGCTTCCCGGTCCACGGACTCTACAGTCCAAAATTACTTCGCGACGGGGTATAGATCCGTCTTGCTGGGCACCGCCATAATTGACATATGTCACCTGGGGTCGAATTTTAAAGCTCGTGCCTTGATAGATTCAGGATCAGAGGCAACCTTTATTTCTGAACGGCTTTTCAAGCTAATTAAGTTGCCTCACCAGGTAATCCGAGCCCAAGTATCAGGCTTAAACCAGACAGTATCCGCTGAATCCAAAAAGCTCTGTCAGTTTACCATCCGTTCTCCGACCAGGCCTGGCTTGCAAATAAACACGACGGCCTATGTCCTTCCTCAATTAGCTGGAAACCTTCCATCTTGTCCGATTCCGCAACAGTTTCTACGGGATCTTCCGGAACTGTCACTAGCGGATCCAAAGTTCTACGAGAGCGCACAGATAGATATTCTGGTCGGGGCCGACATACTGCCATCCATTCTCCTAAGCGGCACCCGGCCGAATATTTGTGGCTCTCTCCTCGGGCAAGAAACCATTTTCGGGTGGATCCTAACAGGACCCGTTCCTGCTCCAAGGGAAAATCAGATTTCCGTTTTTTCCACTCGAATCTCCCACACAGTTGACACGTCCCTGGATAGGCTTCTCACCAAATTTTGGGAGGTGGAGGATCTACCAGTAAAAGTGACAAAATCTTCTGATTTGACATGTGAGGAAAATTTTCTCTGAACGACTACGAGAGACGATAACGGCAGGTATGTCGTAAGTCTTCCGTTTCGTGATCCTCAAAACGTAAAATCCGCCCTCGGTCACTCCAGATCCTTCGCGTTGTCGCAGTTCCTAAGAACCGAGCAACGCCTAAAGAGGGACTGTCAGCTGAAAGCCAAATACGACTCCGTGATTCAAGAGTATCTCGACCTCAATCACATGAAAGAAGTCCGTCCTACCCATAATTCTGCCAGATATTACCTTCCGCATCATGCCGTGCTCAAGCCGGAAAGTACAACCACTAAGTTACGTGTGGTTTTCAATGCCTCCAGCCCTTCAGAGAATGGGGTCAGTTTAAATGATATCCTTCATGCTGGCCCAGTCTTACAGTCCGATCTAACTATCCAGATCCTGAAGTGGCGATATTTCCGATACGTCTACAGTGCCGATATCGAGAAAATGTATCGGCAGATATGGGTAGATCCGAAACATTCCCCGTTCCAGCGCATCTTATTCCGCAACAGCGAGGGGCACATTCGAGATTTCGAATTACAGACGGTAACTTTTGGAGTCAATTGCGCGCCATTCCTGGCCATTCGAGTGCTGCAACAGTTGGCAACTGACGTGCAGCTCAGCCATCCAAGAGCGAGCAACGTCATTCGAAATCATATGTATGTAGACGATGTCCTTTCGGGAGCTGACTCCGCCGAGGACGCTAAGTCCATTGTTCGCGAGCTACAAAGTGCTCTAGATTCCGCGGGGTTTCCATTGAGAAAATGGACCTCCAACAACAAAGAAATATTAGCTCATATTCAAAGCGATCATCTTCTGACAACCGACTTCCTCGAGATCGACACTGAGAGCACAGCCAAAACTCTCGGCGTACGATGGAAGGCGACGTCCGATGAGTTCTTTTTCGTCCCACCAGATTTAGCAACGGAAATCTCCCACACGAAACGCAAAGTCCTTTCCCAAATTGCCAAGCTGTTTGATTCAGCAGGCTGGCTCGCTCCATTTGTTGTGTGTGCCAAAATCTTTATGCAAGAGATTTGGCTTCAGGATCTAGGCTGGGACGATAAACTTCCAATTGAGCTGTGCCAAAGGTGGAACAGCTTTCTCCAGAGCTATTCGGTCCTAGACCAGGTCAGAATACCCAGATGGGTTTCCTTCCGTCCAGCGTTCCGCGTAGAGCATCACGGATTCTGTGACGCCTCGCAAAAGGCATACGGTGCTGCGATCTATGTGCGCGTAGAAGTGGGCCATAAGACGATGGTGCACTTGCTCACGGCCAAGACGCGTGTGGCGCCAGTCAAAACGGTGTCCCTTCCCAGGCTGGAGTTATGTGGGGCTCTCCTTTTGTCCGAGATGGCCGAAGCCATTCTTCCTAACATGCCGAGGCTGACCTCAAAATTCCATTGTTGGACCGATTCCACGATTGTGCTAGCATGGTTAGCCAAACCAGCGTGCCATTGGACTACGTTCGTTGCCAACAGGGTGACGAAGATCACCGAGTCCACTGAGGCGGCCAATTGGTCCCACGTTCAATCCGAACATAATCCAGCTGATTTGACTAGTCGAGGAGTTCCCCTTCAAGAGCTGGTGGATAACCCGCTTTGGTGGCATGGACCCACTTGGCTGCAACGTCCACGCGATCATTGGCCCAGCCAGGGAACCGACCTGCCGGTGACTGAGATCGAAAAGCGTGCCGTTAAAGTCCATGTGGCGTCTATGTCGTCAGAAGATTTCCCAGATCGCTTTTCCAATTTAGATAGAGCTTTGCGGGTCCTCGCGTATGTCCATCGATTTGTCCAACGATGTCGAAGACAATCACCGCCTTCTGGGGTCCGTCTAGAGGCCCAGGACGTTGCCGCCGCAGAAGAACTCATGACAATTTGCACTCAGCGCAGGTATTTTTCTGAAGAATACCGCTGCTTGAGTCAGAAGCGTCCTGTGCCCGCGGCGAGTTCGATTCTCTCCCTGAACCCTAGATAAGAAAGGGGTAATCAGGGCATGCGGCGGCGTAACGGCCTCCGACAGTTTGCGGTATGATGAACGACATCCGATAATCCTGCCGGTCGAATGTGCACTCTCGCGGCTTCTGGTCAAATTCACGCATCTCATTACCTTACATGGTGGCAACCAGTTAGTGGTGCGTCTCACTCGGTCCAGATACTGGGTTCCGAGAATACAGAAATTGGTGAAGGCAGTAGTTAACTCCTGCAAGGTCTGCGTTATCCACAAAAAGAGATTGCAAGTCCAGATGATGGGAAGTTTTCCGAAAGAGCGAGTGTCCTTCTCCCGTCCGTTCACGTACACAGGGATGGACTACGCCGGCCCGTTTGATATAAAAAATTATACTGGAAGAGCTTGTCTCATTACGAAAGGGTATGTGTTGGTTTTCGTTTGTTTTTCTACAAAGGCCATCCATCTAGAGCCTACATCCGACTTAACGACTGAAAAGTTTCTTGCCGCTTTCGCTCGTTTCGTCTCTAGAAGAGGGTGTCCTCGCCAAGTCCAGTCCGACAACGGAAAGACCTTCGTCGGCGCCTCCACCGTGCTTTCCCGAGATTTCCTGCAAGCCGTTAAGGAGTCTGTGACCGATGCGTATAGTCATCAGCAGCTCACCTGGCAATTCATTCCTCCTGGGGCACCCCAGGAGTGGCGACTCGGAAGAATAGACTCCGTTTTTCCGGGAGCCGATGGCAATGTCCGCGTAGTCGACATTCGTACGGCACGCGGCATTGTCAAACGTCCAGTGACCAAGGTGGTTCTTCTTCCAAGAGAGCCGTCCAAAACTACCTCGTAACGAGCCGCCTTTCTTACACACCTTAGTCCGTAGCCATTATCCACGTCATTGTTAATCAGCCGTGTTTGTTTTTTCCTTATCCACACTCTAAACAGGAAAATGGCTCCCCGTCCACGTAGCGCTCAGGCTTTGGATAGCAGGCGTACGAGAGGTACTCAGTCCTACCGATGCCGAGTCTGCCGCGGAATCCATCCTCTTCGGAAGTGTCAGAGGTTCTTAAAGCTGAGCGCAGAGAAGCGGCTGCGGGCAGTTCTTATAAACAAGTACTGCGCGAACTGTCTCGCACACGAGCACTCCACTGGGAGCTGTCGTAGCGGTGACCGGTGCAGAACGTGCAAAGAAAAAGTCCGGCTCCAAGCAACAGCCCGCATCTCCGCAGCGTTCGCGCCGGCAAGATCCGCCAACTCGCCAAACGCTTGCCCCTTCACCGCGCTCAGCATCCTCGACACCAGCTCCGTCGCTCGCCGCACTTCTCCAGCGTCATAGCGTCAATGTCCTCCCGACTGCTTTGGTGATCGTCGAGACCGGAGAGAAGACGTTCGACACCGCCGCACTCATCGATCCGTGCACCCCGACAAGCTCCATCGATGCATTCCTGGCCGCCGCGTTTCGTTTGCCGACAACAAACGTGGGCGATGAGAGCATATGCACGGCGACGATTCGTTCGAAGGTCGACGAGGCTCTCAAGCTGGAGGTGGTCCTCAAGATCGAGCCGAACGTGCGCATCCGCACCCCCATCCGTGCGCTCAGTGAGAGCGTCGTCCAGAGATTTAAGGAGCTACCGCTCGCGGATGAGCGTTTCCACCGGCCAGCCACTATTTCATTGATCCTGGGCGCGGACGTCTACCCGAAGGTGATACAGCCGGGCTTCCACATGGTCGACGAGGGACTGCCAGTAACCCAGAAGACGGTGTTCGGGTGGATCCTCTCCGGCGCCTGTACGCAGGCTTGAGGCGTAGGCGACTGGCCGAAGTTTATTTTTTGCAACGCTAGCGATTGCAAGGGGGCGGAATGTTCAGGCCCACTGTCCGGCGAATCTGGACCGGCCCCGCTATCCAGCTGCTCCGCTCTACCGCTCTCCCGCTCTCCCGCTCGCTCGCGCTCCCGCTCTCCTGCTCTGTTCCCAGCTCCCTCCATGAAGTCTCCGCTGCGCTTTGAAGCGCAGAGCGGAGCTTAGACTAAGTTAGTTCGATTCTGAAGTTAAAACTGAATAAACCGCGGTCGTACCCCCGCCTACTTTCCAAGTTAACTTTGTGCGTACATTCTTTTCGATCAAGGGGCAAATACGCGTTTCGAGTGGTTTCTCCCCTACAGCTTCCGCCGCACCAGAAGCAAACCGCACCATCAGCAAATCGCCGAAGCCCAGCGCAGCAGCCCGCCGACGCCGCCAGTTTCCCGCCGTCGCCTCCCACGCCATTCCATCAGCGCCACCACGGTACCCAACTACCCCCGGCGTACATACTTTATGGGGTCGGAAACGTCTCCTTCACTGCGTTGCAAACTTCTGACTGAAATCATTATACCCTCTGCAGGGGTATAAAAACTCCGAAGCTATAATTTGTTTCATATTATTTTCCCACCGATTTTACGATCGTTCCTATGGCAGCTATATGATATAGTCGTCCGATTTTGATAAAATTAAATTCGAAACTCAGAGCTAATTAGAAAATGTTATTTCCAAGCGTAGGAGGTATATGTTAAGGAACACCGAAGCTATAATTTTTTTCATATTATTGTCCCACCAATTTTACGATCGTTCCTATGACAGCTATATGATATAGTCTTCCGATTTTGATAAAATTTAATTCAAAAATCAAAATTAATTAAAAACAAGAAAGGAAGATAGCTTCGGAAAGCCGAAGCTTGTATACCCTTGCAGCTATAATTATTAAATTTAAAAACACAAAAAATGATATTCCCAATAGTATAAGATAATATGTCAAAAAACTAGCCATTTTTTTGATTTCCCGCTAAACTAGCGGGTTTTTCCAAAAGTCGTAGAACAAAAGTTTTCTATTTCAAGCTGCTTTATACACCCATAGGGTTTCCAAAACCCTAAAACTAAGATGGGATGCATACAAACCCACAAACAAAGGGACAAACATTTTCATTTTGGGAAGAAGATGAAAATCTTGTTTTTTGAATTACTTTTGAACGGAACATCCGATCTCAACAATTGAGAAGTCATTCGACGCGTATTCTCAGTAAGAATAAAACTAGCTAAACAGCTGGGGGTTTTTATCCCCACCGTATCCAGCAGCTTCAATTTTGTAAATTTTTACTTTTACACTTTTAAAGTTTTTTCTCCCAAACAAATCTATATTTCGATAGTCTTGGTATGCAATCTTCTTAATTTTTGCAATACCTTTCGATTGGTGTATCACTTGTTGCGATCGGACCATAATTGCAGATTTTCAATTCTGCGGCTATATATAGTAGTTGTCTTCGCACGCTCTCTTGCGCGCTTCGCCACTACGTGTACTGCCGTCCACAGTGATAGTCTTCCGATTTTGATAAAATTTAATTCGAAAATCAAAATTAATTAAAAACAAGAAAGGAAGTTAGCTTCGGAAAGCCGAAGCTTGTATACCCTTGCAGCTATAATTATTAAATTTAAAAACACAAAAAATTATATTCCCAATATAAAGCGCCGAAGCTATAATTTGTTTCATATTATTTTTCTACCAATTTTCCGATCGTTCCTATGGCAGCTATATGATAAAGTCGTCCGATTTTAATAAAATTAAATTCAAAATTCAGAACTAATTAGAAAATGTTATTTCCAAGCGTAGGAGGTTATGTGTTTAAAACACCGAAGCTATAATATGTTTCATATTATTTTCCCACCAATTTTCCGATCGTTCCTATGGCAGCTATATGATATAGTCGTCCGATTTTAATAAAATTAAATTCGAAATTCAGAACTAATTAGAAAATGTTATTTCCAAGCGTAGGAGATTATGTGTTAAAAAACACCGAAGCTATAATTTGTTTCATATTATTTTCCCACCAATTTTACGATCCGATTTTGATAAAATTAAATTCGAAATTCAGAACTAATTAAAAAATGTTCTTTCCAAGCGTAGGAGGTTATATGTTAAGGAACACCGAAGCTATAATTTGATTCATATTATTTTCCCACCAATTTTACGATCGTTCCTATGGCAGCTATATGATATAGTCGTCCGATTTTGATAAAATTAAATTCAAAATTCAGAACTAATTAAAAAATGTTATTTCCAAGCGTAGGAGGATATATGTTAAGGAACACCGAAGCTATAAATTGTTTCATATTATTTTCCCACCAATTTTTCGATCGTTTCTATGGCAGCTATATGATATAGTCTTTCGATTTTAATAAAATTTATTTCGAAACTCAAAACTAATTAAAAAATGTTATTTCCAAGCGTAGGAGGTTATATGTTAAAAAACACCGAAGCTATAATTTGGTTTATATTATTTTCCCACCAATCTTACGATCGTTCCTATGGCAGCTATATGATAGAGTCGTCCGATTTTGATAAAATTAAATTCGAAATTCAGAATTAACTAAAAAATGTTATTATAAAAAAAACACCAAAGATATAATTTTTTACATTTTTTTTCCGATTATTCCTATAGGAGCTATAAGATATAGTTGTCCGATCCGGCTGGTTCCGACTTATATACTACCTGCGAAAGATATAAGACTTTTGGGAAAGTGTCAGCCCGATAGCTTTAAAACTGAGAGACTAGTTTGCGTAGAAACAGACAGACAGACAGACGGATAGACGGACATGGCTAGATCGACTCGTTTTGTGATGCTGATCAAGAATATATATACTTAATGGGGTCGGAAACGTCTCCTTCACTGCGTTGCAAACTTCTGACTGAAATCATTATACCCTCTGCAAGGGTATAAAAACACCGAAGCTATAATTTGTATCATATTATTATACCCGTTACTCGTAGAGTAAAAGGGTATACTAGATTCGTCGGAAAGTATGTAACAGGCAGAAGGAAGCGTTTCCGACCCCATAAAGTATATATATTCTTGATCAGGATCACTAGCCGAGTCGATCTAGCCATGTCCGTCTGTCCGTCTGTCCGTCTGTCCGTCTGTCTGTCCGGATGAACGCTGAGATCTTGGAAACTATGAGAGCTAGGCTATTGAGATTTGGCGAGCAGATTCCTGAGCTTCTTACGCAGCGCAAGTTTGTTTCAGTAGAGTGCCACGCCCACTCTAACGCCCACAAACCGCCCAAAACTGTGGCTTCTACAGTTTTGATGCTAGAGTAAAAATTTAAACTGAAATGAATTGTTCTCATCAATACCTATCGATTGACTCAAAAAAAAAGTTTGCCACGCCCACTTTAACGCCCACAAACCGCCCACAAACTTCAAAAAACCGTAAATATGAACGCGGATATCTCGGAAACTATCAAAGATAGAGTATTGGGATTTCAGATTTAGATTCCGTAGCCTTGTACGCAGCGCAGGTTTGTTATGCGAATATGCCACGCCCACTCTAACGCCCACAAACCGCCCAAGCCTGTGGCGCCCACAATTTTTATGCTAGATAACAAATTTTAACTGAAATGTATTGGTCTCGTCAATACCTATCGATTGATCCAAAAAAAAATTTGCCACGCCTACCCTAACGCCCACAATGCTTAAATCTGTCTTCCGCCGGTAGGTGGCGCACTTAAATCTCGCTTTGCTGCTTGCATATCTCCATTTCCCTTTGGTCCCTTTAGCTGAGTAACGGGTATCTGATAGTCGAGGTACTCGACTATAGCGTTCTTCCTTGTTTTTAAATCGATTTTATGATCGTTCCTATGGCAGCTATATGATATATTCGTCCGATTTTGATAAAATTAAATTCGAAACTCAGAACTAATTAGAAAATGTTATTTCCAAGCGTGGAAGGTTATGTGTTAAAAAACACCGAAGCTATAATATGTTTCATATTATTTTACCACCAATTTTCCGATCGTTCCTATGGCAGCTATATGATATAGTCGTCCGATTTTGATAAAATTAAATTCGAAATTCAGAACTAATTAAAAAATGTTATTTCCAAGCGTAGGAGGCTATATGTTGAAAAACACCGAAGCTATAATTTGTATTATATTATTTTTCCACCAATTTTCCGATCGTTCCTATGGCAGCTATATGATATAGTCGTCCGATTTCGATAAAATTTAATTCGAAACTCAAAACTAATTAACAAATGTTATTTTCAAGCTTAGGAGGTCATATGCTAAAAAACACCAAAGATAGAATTAATTAAATGTTTTTTTCGATTACTCCTATGGGAGCTATAAGATATAGTTGTCCGATCCGGCTGGTTCCGACTTATATACTACCTGCAAAAGATATAAGACTTTTGGGAAAGTTTTAGCCCGATAGCTTTTAAACTGAGAGACTAGTTTGCGTAGAAACGGACAGACAGACGGACATGGCTAGATCGACACGTTTAGTGATGCTGATCAAGAATATGTATACTTTATGGGGTCGGAAACGTCTCCTTCACTGCGTTGCAAACTTCTGACTGAAATCATTATACCCTCTGCAAGGGTATAAAAACTCCGAAGCTATAATTTGTTTCATATTATTTTCCCACCGATTTTACGATCGTTCGTATGGCAGGTATATGATATAGTCTTCCGATTTTGATAAAATTAAATTCGAAACTCAGAGCTAATTAGAAAATGTTATATCCAAGCGAAGGAGGTTATATATTAAGGAACACCGAAGCTATAATTTGTTTCATATTATTTTCCCACCAATTTTACGATCGTTCCTATGGCAGCTATATGATATAGTCTACCGATTTTGATAAAATTTAATTCAAAAATCAAAATTAATTAAAAACAAGAAAGGAACTTAGCTTCGGAAAGCCGAAGCTTGTATACCCTTGCAGCTATTATTATTAAATTTAAAAACACAAAAAATGATATTCCCAATAGTATAAGATAATATGTCAAAAAACACCGAAGCTATAATTTGTTTCATATTATTTTTCTACCAATTTTTCGATCGTTCCTATGGCAGCTATATGATATAGTCGTCCGATTTTGATAAAATTAAATTCGAAACTCAGAACTAATTAGAAAATGTTATTTCCAAGCGTAGGAGGTTATGTGTTAAAAAACACCGAAGCTATAATTTGTTTTATATTATTTTTCCACCAATTTTTCGATTGTTCCTATGGCAGCTATATGATATACTCGTCCGATTTCGATAAAATTTAATTCGAAACTCAAAATTAATTAAAAAATGTTATTTTCAAGCTTAGGAGGTCATATGCTAAAAAACACCAAGGATAGAATTTATTAAATTTTTTTTTCGATTATTCCTATGGGAGCTATAAGATATAGTTGTCCGATCCGGCTGGTTCCGACTTATATACTACCTGCAAAAGATATAAGACTTTTGGAAAAGTTTCAGCCCGATAGCTTTAAAACTGACAGATTAGTTTGCGTTGAAACGGACAGACAGACGGACAGACGGACATGGCTAGATCGACTCGTCTAGTCATGCTGATCAAGAATATATATACTTTATGGGGTCGGAAACGTCTCCTTCACTGCGTTGCAAGCTTCTGACTGAAATCAATATACCCTCTGCAAGGGTATAAAAACACCGAAGCTATAATTTGTTTCATATTATTTTTCCATCGATTTTACGATCGTTCCTATGGCAGCTATATGATATATGATATAGTAGTCCGATTTTGATAAAATTAAATTCGAAATTCAGAACTAATTAAAAAATGTTATTTCCAAGCGTAGGAGGTTATAGGTTAAGGAACACCGAAGCTATAACTTGTTTCATATTATTTTCCCACCAATTTTACGATCGTTCCTATGGCAGCTATATGATATAGTCGTCCGATTTTGATAAAATTAAATTCGAAATTCAGAACTAATTAAAAAATGTTATTTCCAAGCGTAGGAGGATATATGTTAAGGAACACCGAAGCTATAATTTGTTTCATATTATTTTCCCACCAATTTTACGATCGTTTCTATGACAGCTATATGATACAGTCTTCCGATTTTGATAAAATTTATTTCGAAACTCAAAACTAATTAAAAAATGTTATTTCCAAGCGTAGGAGGTTATATGTTAAAAACCACCGAAGCTATAAT
The DNA here is from genome assembly GCF_014743375.2 of Drosophila subpulchrella. Classification (NCBI taxonomy): domain Eukaryota; kingdom Metazoa; phylum Arthropoda; class Insecta; order Diptera; family Drosophilidae; genus Drosophila; species Drosophila subpulchrella. The sequence goes on from NW_023665636.1 coordinate 1,062,385, forward strand.
TTGGTTTATATTATTTTCCCACCAATCTTACGATCGTTCCTATGGCAGCTATATGATAGAGTCGTCCGAATTTGATAAAATTAAATTCGAAATTCAGAATTAACTAAAAAATGTTATTATTAAAAACAGCAAAGATATAATTTTTTACATTTTTGTTCCGATTGTTCCTATAGGAGCTATAAGATATAGTTGTCTGATCCGATAGCTTTAAAACTGAGAGACTAGCTTTCGTAGAAACGGACAGAAAGACAGACGGATAGACGGACACGGCTAGATCGACTCGTTTAGTGATGCTGATCAAGAATATATATACTTTATGGGGTCGGAAACGTCTCCTTAACTGCGTTGCAAACTTCTGACTGAAATCATTATACCCTTTACAAGGGTGTAAAAACACCGAAGCTATAGTTTGTTTCATATTATTTTCCCACCGATTTTACGATCGTTCGTATGGCAGCTATATGATATAGTCGTCCGATTTTGATAAAATTAAATTCGAAACTCAAAACTAATTAAAAAATGTTATTTCCAAGCGTAGGAGGTTGTATGTTAAGGAACACCGAAGCTATAATTTGGTTCATATTATTTTCCCACCAATTTTACGATCGTTCCTATGGCAGCTTATGATATAGTCTTCCGATTATGATACAATTTAATTCGAAATTCAAAACTAATTAAAAAATGTTGTTTCCAAGGAAAGGAGGTAATATGTTGATAAACACAAAAGATATAATTTTTTTACATTTTTTTTCCGATTATTCCTATGGGAGCTAAAAGATATAGTTGTCCGATCCGGCTGGTTCCGACTTATATACTACCTGCAAAAGATATAAGACTTTTGGGAAAGTTTCAGCCCGATAGGACAGACAGACGGACAGACGGACATGGCTAGATCGACTCGTTTAGTGATGCTTATCAAGAATATGTATACTTTATGGGGTCGGAAACGTCTCCTTCACTGCGTTGCAAACTTCTGACTGAAATCATTATACCCTCTGCAAGGGTATAAAAACACCGAAGCTATAATTTGTTTCATATTATTTTCCCACCGATTTTACGATCGTTCCTATGGCAGCTATATGATATAGTCGTCCGATTTTGATAAAATTAAATTCGAAATTCAGAACTAATTTGAAAATGTTATTTCCAAGGAAAGGAGGTAATATGTTGAAAAAAAACCAAAGATATAATTTTTTACATTTTTTTCCGATTATTCCCATGGGAGCTATAAGATATAGTTGTCCGATCCGGCTGGTTCCGACTTATATACTACCTGCAAAAGATTTAAGACTTTTGGAAAAGTTTCAGCCCGAAGCTTTAAAACTGAGGGACTAGTTTGCGTAGAAACGGACAGGCAGACAGACGGATAGACGGGCATGGCTAGATCGACTCGTTTAGTGATGCTGATCAAGAATATATATACTTAATGGGGTCGGAAACGTCTCCTTCACTGCGTTGCAAACTTCTGACTGAAATCATTATACCCTCTGCAAGGGTATAAAAACACCGAAGCTATAATTTGTTTCATATTATTTTCCCACCAATTTTACGATCGTTCGAAACTCAGAACTAATTAAAAAATGTTATTTCCAAGCGTAGGAGGTTAGATGTTAAGGAACACCGAAGCTGTAATTTGTTCCATATTATTTTCCCACCAATTTTAAGATCGTTCCTATGGCAGCTTATGATATAGTCTTCCGATTTTGATAAAATTTAATTCCAAATTCAGAACTAATTAAAAAATGTTATTTCCAAGGAAAGGAGGTTGAAAAACACAAAAGATACAATTTTTTTTACATTTTTTTCCGAATATTCCCATGGGAGCTATAAGATATAGTTGTCCGATCCGGCTGGTTCCGACTTATATACTACCTGCAAAAGATATAAGACTTTTGGGAAAGTTTCAGCCCGATAGCTTTAAAACTGAGAGACTAGATTGCGTAGAATCGGACAGACAGACGGACAGACGGACATGGCTAGATGACTCGTCTAGTGATGCTGATCAAGAATATATATACTTTATGGGGTCGGAAACGTCTCCATCACTGCGTTGCAAACTTCTGACTGAAATCATTATACCGTCTGCAAGGGTATAAAAACACCGAAGCTATAATTTGTTTCATATTATTTTCCCACCAATTTTACGATCGTTCCTATGGCAGCTATATGATATAGTCGTCCGATTTTGATAAAATTAAATTCGAAATTCAGAATTAACTAAAAAATGTTAGTTTCAAGCGTAGGAGGTTATATGTTAAGGAACACCGAAGCTATAATTTATTTCATATTATTTTCCCACCAATTTTACGATCGTTCCTATGGCAGCTATATGATATAGTCTTCCGATATTGATGAAATTTAATTCGAAACTCAAAACTAGTTTAAAAATGTTATTTCCAAGGAAAGGAGCTACTATGTTAAAAAACACCAAAGATATAATTTTTGTACATTTTTTTGCCCTTATTTCTATGCAAGCTATAAGATATAGCTGTCCGATCCGGCTGGTTCCGACTTATATACTACCTGCGAAAGATATAAGACTTTTGGGAAAGTTTCAGCCCGATAGCCTTAAAACTGAGAGACTAGTTTGCGTAGAAACGGACAGACAGACAGACGGATAGACGGGCATGGCTAGATCGACTCGTTTAGTGATGCTGATCAAGAATATATATACTTAATGGGGTCGGAAACGTCTCCTTCACTGCGTTGCAAACTTCTGACTGAAATCATTATACCCTCTGCAAGGGTATAAAAACACCGAAGCTATAATTTGTTTCATATTATTTTCCCACCAATTTTACGATCGTTCCTATGGCAGCTATATGATATAGTCTTCCGATTTTGATAAAATTAAATTCGAAATTCAGAACTAATTAAAAAATGATATTTCCAAGGAAAGGAAGTAATATGTTAAGAAACACAAAAGATATAATTTTTATACCCGGTTCTCCTAGAGTTAAAGGGTATACTAGATTCGTCGGAAAGTATGTAACAGATAGAAGGAAGCGTTTCCGACCCCATAAAGTATATATACTCTTGATCAGGATCTCTAGCCGAGTCGATCTAGCCATGTCCGTCTGTCCGTCTGTCCGTCTGTCTGTCCGGATGAACGCTGAGATCTCGGAAACTATAAGAGCTAGGCTATTGAGATTTGGCGTGCAGATTCCTGAGCTTCTTGAGCAGCGCAAGTTTGTTTCAGTAGAGTGCCACGCCCACTCTAACGCCCACAAACCTCCCAAAACTGGCTCCTACAGTTTTGATGCTAGAATAAAAATTTTAACTGAAATGTATTGTTCTCATCAATACCTATCGATTGATAAAAAAAAAGTTTGCTACGCCCACTTTTACGTCCACAAACCGCCCACAAACTTCAAAAAATCGTAAATATGAACGCGTATATCTCAGAAAATATCAAGGATAGAGAAATGTGATTTCAGATTTAGATTCCGTAGGCTTGAGAGCAGCGCATGTTGGTTACGCGAATATGCCACGCCCACTCTAACGCCCACAAACCGCCCAAGCCTGTGGCGCCCACAATTTTCATGCTATATAAAAAATTTTAACTGAAATGTATTGGGCTCGTCAATACCTATCGATTGATTCAAAAAAAAATTTGCTATGCCCTTTCTAACGCCCACAACGCTTAAGTCTGTCTACCGCCGGTAGGTGGCGCATTTCAATCTCGCTTTGCTGCGTGCATATCTCCATTTTCCTTTGGTCCCTTTAGCTGAGTAACGGGTATCTTATAGTCGAGGTACTCGACTATAGCGTTCTTCCTTGTTTTTACATATTTTTTCCGATTATTCCTATGGAAGCTATAAGCTATAGTTGTCCGATCCGGCTGGTTCCGACTTATGAACTACCTGCAAAAGATATAAGACTTTTGGGAAAGTTTCAGCCCGATAGCTTTAAAACTGAGAGACTAGATTGCGTAGAAACGGACAGACAGACGGACAGACGGACATGGCTAGATCGACTCGTCTAGTGATGTTGATAAAGAATATATATACTTTATGGGGTCGAAAACGTCTCCTTCACGCTATAATTTGTTTCATATTATTTTCCCACCAATTTTACGATCGTTCCTATGGCAGCTATATAGTCGTCCGATTTTGATAAAATTAAATTCGAAATTCAGAATTAACTAAAAAATGTTAGTTTCAAGCGTAGGAGGTTATATGTTAAGGAACACCGAAGCTATAATTTATTTCATATTATTTTCCCACCAATTTTACGATCGTTCCTATGGCAGCTATATGATATAGTCTTCCGATATTGATGAAATTTAATTCGAAACTCAAAACTAGTTTAAAAATGTTATTTCCAAGGAAAGGAGCTACTATGTTAAAAAACACCAAAGATATAATTTTTGTACATTTTTTTGCCCTTATTTCTATGCAAGCTATAAGATATAGCTGTCCGATCCGGCTGGTTCCGACTTATATACTACCTGCGAAAGATATAAGACTTTTGGGAAAGTTTCAGCCCGATAGCCTTAAAACTGAGAGACTAGTTTGCGTAGAAACGGACAGACAGACAGACGGATAGACGGGCATGGCTAGATCGACTCGTTTAGTGATGCTGATCAAGAATATATATACTTAATGGGGTCGGAAACGTCTCCTTCACTGCGTTGCAAACTTCTGACTGAAATCATTATACCCTCTGCAAGGGTATAAAAACACCGAAGCTATAATTTGTTTCATATTATTTTCCCACCAATTTTACGATCGTTCCTATGGCAGCTATATGATATAGTCTTCCGATTTTGATAAAATTAAATTCGAAATTCAGAACTAATTAAAAAATGATATTTCCAAGGAAAGGAAGTAATATGTTAAGAAACACAAAAGATATAATTTTTATACCCGGTTCTCCTAGAGTTAAAGGGTATACATATCTCCATTTTCCTTTGGTCCCTTTAGCTGAGTAACGGGTATCTTATAGTCGAGGTACTCGACTATAGCGTTCTTCCTTGTTTTTACATATTTTTTCCGATTATTCCTATGGAAGCTATAAGCTATAGTTGTCCGATCCGGCTGGTTCCGACTTATGAACTACCTGCAAAAGATATAAGACTTTTGGGAAAGTTTCAGCCCGATAGCTTTAAAACTGAGAGACTAGATTGCGTAGAAACGGACAGACAGACGGACAGACGGACATGGCTAGATCGACTCGTCTAGTGATGTTGATAAAGAATATATATACTTTATGGGGTCGAAAACGTCTCCTTCACGCTATAATTTGTTTCATATTATTTTCCCACCAATTTTACGATCGTTCCTATGGCAGCTATATGATATAGTCGTCCGATTTTGATAAAATTAAATTCGAAATTCAGAATTAACTAAAAAATGTTAGTTTCAAGCGTAGGAGGTTATATGTTAAGGAACACCGAAGCTATAATTTGTTTCATATTATTTTCCCACCAATTTTACGATCGTTCCTATGGCAGCTTTATGATATAGTCTTCCGATTTTGATGAAATTTAATTCGAAACTCAAAACTAGTTTAAAAATGTTATTTCCAAGGAAAGGAGCTACTATGTTAAAAAACACCAAAGATATAATTTTTGTATATTTTTTTGCCCGATTATTTCTATGCAAGCTATAAGATATAGTTGTCCGATCCGGCTGGTTCCGACTTATATACTACCTGCGAAAGATATAAGACTTTTGGGAAAGTTTCAGCCCGATAGCCTTAAAACTGAGAGACTAGTTTGCGTAGAAACGGACAGACAGACAGACGGATAGACGGGCATGGCTAGATCGACTCGTTTAGTGATGCTGATCAAGAATATATATACTTAATGGGGTCGGAAACGTCTCCTTCACTGCGTTGCAAACTTCTGACTGAAATCATTATACCCTCTGCAAGGGTATAAAAACACCGAAGCTATAATTTGTTTCATATTATTTTCCCACCACGGTCGTTCCTATGGCAGCTATATGATATAGTCTTCCGATTTTGATAACATTTAATTCGAAATTAAAAATTAATTAAAAATGTTATTTCCAAGGAAAGGAAGTAATATGTTAAAAAACACAAAAGATATAGTTTTTTTTACATATTTTTTTTTCGATTATTCCTATGGCAGCTATAAGATATAGTTGTCCGATCCGGCTGGTTCCGACTTATGAACTACCTGCAAGAGATATAAGACTTTTGGGAAAGTTTCAGCCCGATAGCTTTAAAACTGAGAGACTAGCTTGCGTAGAAACGGACAGACAGACGGACAGACGGACATGGCTAGATCGACTCGTCTAGTGATGCTGATCAAGAATATATATACTTTATGGGGTCGAAAACGTCTCCTTCACGCTATAATTTGTTTCATATTATTTTCCCACCAATTTTACGATTGTTCCTATGGCAGCTATATGATATAGTCGTCCGATTTTGATAAAATTAAATTCGAAATTTAGAATTAACTAAAAAATGTTATTTCCAAGCGTAGGAGGTTATATGTTAAGGAACACCGAAGCTATAATTTGTTTCATATTATTTTCCCACCAATTTTACGACCGTTCCTATGGCAGCTATGTGATATAGTCTTCCGATTTTGATACAATTTAATTCGAAATTCAAAACTTATTAAAAAATGTTATTTCCAAGGAAAGGAGGTAATATGTTAAAAACCACCAAAGATATAATTTTTTTTACATTTTTTTCCCGATTATTCTTATGGCAGCTATGGGACATAGTTGTCCGATTCGGCTGGTTCCGACTTATATAGATATAAGACCTTTGGGAATGTTTCAACCTGTTAGCTTTAAAACTGAGAGACTAGTATGCGTAGAATCGGACAGACAGACGGACAGACGGACATGGCTAGATCGACTCGTCTAGTGATGCTGATCAAGAATATATACACTTTATGGGGTCGGAAACGTCTCCTTCACTGCGTTGTATACTTCTGACTGAAATCATTATACCCTCTGCAAGGGTATAAAAACACCGAAGCTATAATTTGTTTCATATTATTTTCCCACCGATTTTACGATCGTTCCTATGGCAGCTATATGATATAGTCGTCCGATTTTAATAAAATAAAATTCGAAACTCAGAACTAATTAAAAAATGTTATTTACAAGCGTAGGAGGTTATATGGTGAAAAACACCGAAGCTATAATTTGTTTCATATTATTTTCCCACCGATTTTACGATCGTTCCTATGGCAGCTATATGATATAGTCGTCCGATTTTGATAAAATTAAATTCGAAACTCAGAACTAATTAAAAAATGTTATTTCCAAGCGTAGGAGGTTATATGGTGAAAAACACCGAAGCTATAATTTGTTTCATATTATTTTCCCACCAATTTTACGATCGTTCCTATGGCAGCTATATGATATAATCTTCCGATTTTGATAAAATTAAATTCGAAATTCAGAATTAACTAAAAAATGTTATTTCCAAGCGTAGGAGTTTATATGTGAAGGAACACCGAAGCTAAAATTTGTATCATATTATTTTCCCACCAATTTTACCATCGTTCCTATGGCAGCTATATGATATAGTCTTCCGATATTGATAAAATTTAATTCGGAATTCAAAACTTATCAAAAAATGTTTTTTCCAAGGAAAGAAGTAAAAATGTTAAAAAACACCACAGATATAATTTTTTACATTTTTTTTCCGATTATTCTTATGGGAGCTATAAGATATAATTGCCCGATCCGGCTGGTTCCGACTTAAATACTACCTGCAAAAGATATAAGACTTTTGGGAAAGTTTCAGCCCGATAGCTATAAAACTGAGAGACTAGTTTGCGTAGAAACGGACAGACAGACGGAGAGACGGACATGGCTAGATCGACTCGTCTAGTCATGCTGATCAAGAATATATATAACTTATGGGGTCGGAAACGTCTCCTTCACTGCGTTGCAAACTTCTGACTGAAATCAATATACCCTCTGCAAGGGTATAATAATAAATGCACGGGTATAATAATTATTTCATTATTTCTCTGACAGCTATAAGTTAGAGTCGTCCGATTTGTATTAAATATAATTCGAAATTCTTAAAAATACACAAAATGTTATTTCCAATAGTATAAGATAATATATCAAAATACACCGAACCTATAATTTGTTTCATATTATTTTCCCACCAATTTTCCGATCGTTCCTATAGCAGCTATATGATATAGTCGTCCGATTTTGATAAAATTAAATTCGAAACTCAGAACTAATTAAAAAATGTTATTTCCAAGCGTAGGATGTTATATGTTAAACAAGAAAGAACGCTATAGTCGAGTACCGCGACTATCAGATACCCGTTACTCAGCTAAAGGGACCAAAGGGAAATGGAGATTTGCAAGCAGCAAAGCGAGATTGAAATGCGCCACCTACCGGCGGTACACAGATTTAAGCGTTATGGGCGTTAGAGTGGGCGTGTCAAATTTTTTTTGATCAATCGATAGGTATTGACGAGACCAATACATTTCAGTTAAAATTTTTTATCTAGCATACAAATTGTGGGCGCCACAGGCTTGGGCGGTTTGTGGTGTAATATGTTTAAACGATTAGGATTTTCCAGAAAAGCCCAAATAATATAAGTCCAATTCATTTGGGTTAGATATCCATTTGAATGATTTTTATTTGTATTGTATTCGGGGCAGAGCAGCCGTTGTTGCCGCTCTGAGCTCAGAAGAGTTTCTTATCTAACTTAATTTACTTAGGAGCTAAGGAGGTCTAAGTCTCGTAGCGGCAGCTGAGTGACGGCCTATATATTCTTAAGTATATAGCTATGCTAACTTATTCTGGAGCGCGGAGGTATATGCTTGTACTTGAGTTTGGCTGAGCGGCCGGCGTGCATCAGAATGCTGACACTAGCACTTTCTGTGTACGCCGCCGATCGACTCATGTTTCGGCCGCTTAGGTTTATGACCGGGCATTTGTTTATGTAAACACTGCAACAAAGTGTTACAGTGTGTTTGCTTCAAGCACTCTTGGTACAGTAAATATTCAATATAAGTGCATACTACATCTCCCTCCTTTTGAAAAATAACGTAATATAATGGAGTTATTTTATTTTATATTATTTATAGCAATAAGATTACAAAAAAATTTTTTTTTGTTTTTAATTTGTTTTTCTATTTTTTTTTTTGTTATTTTTTTTTGTGTATACTTATTTTAGATATGGTTATTCTATATGTTCTTATATTATGTATGGTCATACGTGATATATTTATTGAATAAAAATTGATTATGAAATAAAGAGTTTTAATCTATCTTTATGTACTATTTGTTTTTTATTTGTATTACTTAGTATAGTTATGTTATCTCTATCTCCTATTTGTTCTACCTTATAAGGACCTGTATATTTGATATCTAACTTATGTCCTGTTTCATTTTTTAATAAAACCTGATCTCCGATTTTTAAATCGAAATCTAAACTAGTTTTGTCGTAATTAACTTTCTGTTTTAACTTATGAATTCTAGCATTATTCTAGCTCTCTTAATTGCCTGTTCTAATCTAAATTTGGATTCCTTAACATAATCTTCTATATTATAAAGTGGTTTTATCTTATCTATGCTATTAAAATGTTTTGGTAGGTTTGAAATTTTACCAAAAACTAGCTCATATGGACAATAGTCATGTGCCATAGATGGGGTTGTATTAAAACAATTGACGAAGTATCTTAGCCATACATCCCAATCTGTTTTGTCAACTGAGATGTATGAACGAATGAACTCATTGAGTGTTCTGTGGCTTCGCTCCACGGTGCCTACAGTCTGGTGGTGGTGTGCAGTTGAAGTTATGTTTTTAATATGTAAGTATTTACATAGATCTTCAATAATTGAATTTTTATATTCCGTTCCCATGTCCGTAATGAACGTCTTCATTGGACCGTACTTTAGAATAAAATCTTCAAATATAGCTTTTGCTACTGTATTTGCACTTTTATTTGGTATAGGTATAGCTACTAGGTATTTGGTTAAATCGCAGATGAGTGTTACTGCGTATTCGTTTCCATTATTCGATTTTGGAAGTGGACCAATAGTATCTACAATTACTCTATCAAAAGCTCGTTGTGGAGTTTCGGTTATAGTTAGTGGGGTCTTAGTATGCTTAGTCGTTTTCGACTTTTGTTATTTAGGACATTTCTTTATGTACTCTTTTATGTCTTTGGACATATTTTTCCAGTAATAGTGTCTCTGGACCTTGGCCAAGGTTTTTGTAATGCCTGTATGACCACCTTGTATTGGATCATCATGGAATGTAGACAATATAGCTTCTTTTTCTTTATTATGTTTTATTACGGTCACCGGGTTGAGTAGCGCTACTCTCAATGATTTCAATATTTTATTGCCCATAATTTTAAAATTATCGATTGAAACAAGTTCAAAGATATTTTCCCACGGTGCCACTTTGAGTTGGCTGACTTTGTGAATACCGGCCTGCTTTTCAAGCCTTTGAAAGAATTGACCTTAGTCAATGGGTTCATTAGTATACAAATCGCTAACATCATATCTTGCTGTAATTTTCTTTCCGTGCTTAAATAAACACATTTTATTATTTACATGCAAGGTCACTACTTAACGTACTTCATCATTATTAATGACTTCATATACGTTGGGCTCTGAAGCTTTTTCTATAGATTGCTTATGCAATTCTATTTGTTCTTTTCCTGCGCAGGATTTCTGTCTACTTTGCTTTCTGGTAGTGACTTTCAGAATTGTATTGGTTGTTTGTATGTTTTTTAAGTCTGTGATGGTTATTCTAGAGAGCGCATCGGCTACATAGTTGTCTTTACCCTTTAGATACTCTACCGTAAAATTATATTCCTCCAATTCAAGTCCCATTCGTGTTAGTTTGGAACTGGGATTTACCATTGAAAATAAGTAGGTAAGTGCTCTGTGGTCTGTTTTGACAGTGAAGTGTCTACCATAAATATATGGTCTGAAGTGTGTTATTGCCAAGTGAATGGATGCTAATTCTTGTTCCGTAGTGCTCTTGTTGCTTTCACCTTTCGTAAAGGATCTTGATGCGTATGCCACTGGAAGCTGTAGTCCATTTTTGTTTTGAGTTAGGACTGCTCCACAAGCGTATTTGCTAGCATCTGTGATTATGCAAAATTCTTTGCTAAAATCTTGATATTCCAACAGAGTAGGATTTATTAATGCTGATTTAAGATGTTTGAAGGCGTTTTGACATTGTGTTGTCCATTCGAATTTTACATCTTTCTTACATAATCTTGTTATGTGACGGGAGTATTCAGCAAAATTTTTTATAAAACGACTGTAATAATTGCAAAATGCAATGAATCTTCTAGCGCTGTCTGCATCATGTGAAACTGGATAATTTTGAATTACGTCGTATTTTTTGTCGTCGGGCAAGATTCCTTTGTCTGTGCATTTATGTCCTAAGAAAGTGACTTCATGCATGAAAAATGAACATTTTTCAGGATGTAACTTCAGGTTGTGTTTCCTACATTTCTCGAAAACATCAGTTAAGTTATTGAGCATATGTTTTTCGGAACAACCTATGACTATTAAGTCATCCATATAAAGAAATGCTTGCGAAGGTTCTAATCCAGAGAAAGCTATAGTCATCATTCTTTGAAAAGAGTTTGGCGCTATTTTTAAACCGAATGGTAATCGCGTGAAGCGATACGAACCATTGTTTGTTGAAAAAGATGTTATATCCCGTGAACTTTTTTCCAGTTCAATTTGATGAAAACCTGACATTAAGTCAAGGCATGAGAAGTATTTTGCTCTACCTAGTTGATCTAAAATATCATCGATTCTAGGGAGTGGAAATTTATCAGACAAGAGTTTTTTATTAATTTGACGATAGTCAATTACTAATCGCCATTTTTTATTTTCCATATTTGGAAGTGACTTTTTTGGTACTAACAGAAGTGGGCTATTATGAGGTGATACAGAGGGTTCCACTATTTCATCATTGATGAGTTTTTGGACTTGTTTTTGAATTTCGTCTTGTTGACTATGAGGATTTCTATAATTTTTTATATACGGGCTCATCATCAATTAATCTCAGCTTTTGTTTATAAAAATTATTGCTAGTGATCGATTCGGTTTCTAGTCCGAATACATCACTATACTGGGTGCATAATGTTGTAAGTTGAGGCGGGAAGTTTTTTGCAAGTTGGGATAATACAATTTTTTGTCTGGCTTCTAAGTCCGTTTTTACTATTTCGTAGTTTGAAAGTGGTTCATGATGAATGTTTTTGATATAGACTACTTGATCTGTGTTTGTAGTATTTAGTAATCTTATATATGCATTTTGGACTGTTGCTATGGTATTTGAGATATAGATACCATGCTGAATTTCTTGATTCGGAATTAATACACTGTCTTCTTCTGAATTTATTTCAATTTTTCGGACGACTTGGGATCTTGCTGGCAGAATTAGGGAGTTGTTGCCAGAACTGTATGCTATTGGAACATAAATAGGATATTTTAAGTTATTTGGTCTTATTATGAGCCCGTCTTCAGATGGCTTGAAGTCTAATTGACAGTTGTATCTTTTGATAAAATCGATTCCTAGTATTCCATCACATGGAATAGCGAATTGCATATTTACGATATGGAAATCATGTGGAATTATGTACTTAGAAGTTTGAATTTCAATAGAAGTTAAGCCTTTTGATTTGGTAACTTCTTGACTTATCCCCTGTATGTTTATGATGTGATTATCTTGAATTTTATAATAATTATCCGAATTTTCCTTCAATATGGATATTTCCGCACCTGTGTCTAGTAGGAGAACTAATTCTTTTCCTGTTGCTACGTTCGTGAAAGATACAAATGTATTTTGACTGAGATTTAGAGTGTGAATTTTGACCCTAACGTTGTTATTGTGGTTGTTGTTGTTTCCCCCACGGCTGTTTCCGCCGCTGGTGTTTCCACCACGGTTGTTGTTTCTGTAATAATTGTTACTTTGGTTATTGTTATTTCTGTTATAACCATTGTTTTGATTATGTCCGTTATTCTGATAATATCTGGTATTGTTATAATTTCCTCGATTATTACCTCTACCGCGATAATTGTTTTTATAGTTATTACCGCGATAATTATTTCCACGTTGGGTGTACAATATGGAATTGGCATTGCCTGTCATCTCAGTACTACTTTGTATGTACTTGGCGACGGCTTCATTCATGTTTGCAAAATTGTTTATTGTTTTGAGTCGGCCATGCTCACAATTTTTGACCATTGTGGTGATGGCTTCCTTAGTGCTGAATTTGTCAGCGTGTTCGGCCGATAGGCCTTCATCAATGTACGAAGATTCTAGGAGCTTTCGTAGGTTGTCGATTTCTGTGGTGAATTTGTCTGCAGTTTTACCTTTTTGGCTTATTTTTGCCATTTTGGCTTTAACTACGTCGGATGTTTCTCCGACTATAGTATCTTGCAGTTTTTTGATTATAGCTTCTATTGTGGTTTCGTTTTGGACTCTGTATAATGTCGATCCAATTATTTTGGATTTGATGACTTCTACAGCCAAAACCTCGAATGTACCTTTTGTAAGATTAACAGCCTTCAAAGCTGTTACGAATCTCTGAAGGTGTATTCTTTGCCCGTTAAACTCCGGGATGGCATTCGATATTTCTTTAATATATGCCCTTTGGGCTGCTGGATCTGCCATTATGTTTTCTTTCGTGTCTGGCACGCTTACATCTGATTCTGTATCTTCTTCTTCTTCTGCTTCCGTTACTGTTATAACTGCAGGAATTGTTAGATCATGTAGATCTTTTTCTTTTATTTCGATTCCTTCGTTCGAATCGGAATCTTCGTTTTCTGTTAGGTCTATGTCTTGATCTATTGTCAAAGGTGTATTTAAGATTGTCGGTATCAATATATTTAAATTATACCTATCTTCGACTGTTATTAGATTTGTGCGAAATTTGATCAATAATTTAGATAACTTTGACCAATTCGTTTTATTTATCGCTGCCCTATTTTCATGTACTAAAGTTCTTGCATCATTGAATGAGTCTACAAGAATCTTTGCATGTTTATTAATAGTGTCTTTATGTATTGGCCTATTTTGGCTTATACATTTGTAAGACTTGTCAAATGTGTCCTTCAATTCTCGTATGTGGAGTGTTAATTGCTCCCATTCCATACCAAGGACTTTTTTTTTGTATTAGTTGTGCGTAATTTTTAGCACATTTATATGTCTTAGTACTGGGTGTATGTCTACTTCCGAAAATACTTTACAGTTTCTTACCGTAGACAGTACTATTGCCTTTTGAGTACCGCTGCAATGAATGAGCGGGGAAAAATCTAAGTCGTACCTATTCATATATTCGTCCTCAAAATCTGAAATTAATAGAGGCTCTGCTCTGTTTCTAAGTATGTCTAACACCCTATTCTCAGAGTTGGGTTCCCTATCAAGAGTAATTCTAATACACTCTGTAGTGTTCATATTTTATTTTTGTTATTATTATACCCGTTACTCGTAGAGTAAAAGGGTATACTAGATTCGTCGGAAAGTATGTAACAGGCAGAAGGAAGCGTTTCCGACCCCATAAAGTATATATATTCTTGATCAGGATCACTAGCCGAGTCGATCTAGCCATGTCCGTCTGTCCGTCTGTCCGTCTGTCCGTCTGTCCGTCTGTCCGTCCGTCTGTCCGTCTGTCCGGATGAACGCTGAGATCTCGGAAACTATGAGAGCTAGGCTATTGAGATTTGGCGAGCAGATTCCTGAGCTTCTTACGCAGCGCAAGTTTGTTTCAGTAGAGTGCCACGCCCACTCTAACGCCCACAAACCGCCCAAAACTGTGGCTCCTACAGTTTTGATGTTAGATAGAAAATTTTAACTGAAATGTATTAGTCTTGTCCATACCTATCGATTGACCCAAAAAAAATTTTTCTACGCCCACTCTAACGCCCACAAACCTCCCAAGAAAAAAAGCTATGACGTCAGAGCCAGACAGTGCGAAATGTTTTTACGCGTGTATGTGTGTGTATGTAAATAGTTGCCGGCCGAACTTAGCGGCAAAGAGAAAAGCACTGCCGGCGCTCAGAGAGAGCAAAGTGCGCGGCTAACTTATTCTATTGAACAATGAATTTGTCACGCCTACCCTAACGCACACAACGCTTAAATCTGTCTTCCGCCGGTAGGTGGCGCATTTAAATCTCGCTTTGCTGCTTGCATATCTCCATTTCCCTTTGGTCGCTTAAGCTGAGTAACGGGTATCTGATAGTCGAGGTACTCGACTATAGCGTTCTCCCTTGTTTTACATTAGTTTTTTATATAATATAAAAAAAATATGCATCGCAGTGCAATCAAAAAAAATTATTCAACGCAGTGCATGGTAAAAAAAATATGCGCTCTATGAAGCGCTGTCGGTTCACTCATCCTTAGTCTCGCTTGGTTGGCAAGACGTGGCCGGTGCTGGCTGCACAGGCTGGACTTCCTCGACGGTCTTCTTTGTTGGGGCACCGGTGCTGGCTGCACAGGTGTACTCGCAATGGGGCGAGCACAGTGGTCCCTCGCAGTCGTTTGGGCACTTCTTTGTAAATTTTGGTATTTCTTTTTTCTGTGGTGGAGGCAATTTTTCATTAGTTTTTGCAAGACTTTTAATTGCAGGGTAGGTGTGTGTGCGCGTGTCTGTGGCTTTTCTTTCACTTATCAAAGTTTTTATTTGTTCGAGTTCGGCATGTAATTTGACCGAATCGTTCCAATTTAATTTACTTCCGCTATTTAGTAGCTTCAGTAATTCAGCCCTTCTGGCTTTTAGTCTCTTTACCACACCACTGCGTTTTGCACACATCACACTCTACTCACTGCGATATTATTTTTTTTTTTGTCTGCTGCTAATGAAATTCATTAATTTCTGTCCTCCAGTTGTTCCTTTCTAGGTCCAGCGTCACGGTGAAATGGAATCGTTTTTAATTTCCTTGTCCTTCAGTGTTTCTTTCCTAGGTCCTCCAGGACCATCGTCACGGTCTCCATGTAATATGTTTAAACGAGTAGGATTTTCCATAAAAGCCCAAATAATATAAGTGCAATTCATTTGGGTTAGATATCCATTTGGATGATTTTTATTTGTATTGTATTTGGGGCAGAGCAGCCGTTGTTGCCGCTCTGAGCTCAGAAGAGTTTCTTATCGAACTTAATTTACTTAGGAGCTAAGGAGGTCTAAGTCTCGTAGCGGCAGCGGAGAGACGGCCTATATATTCTTAAGTATATAGCTATGCTAACTTATTCTGGAGCGCGGAGTTATATGCTTGTACTTGAGTTTGGCTGAGCGGCCGGCGTGCATCAGAATGCTGACACTTGCACTTTCTGTGTACGCCGCCGATCGACTCATGTTTCGGCCGCTTAGGCTTATGACCGCTTAGGTTTATGACCGGGCCTTTGTTTATGTAAACACTGCAACAAAGTGTTACAGTGTGTTTGCTTCAAGTACTCTTGGTACAGTAAATATTCAATATAAGTGCATACTACAGTGGGCTTTAGAGTGGGCGTGGCATATTCGCATAACAAACTTGCGCTGCGTACAAGGCTACGAAATCTAAATCTGAAATCCCAATACCCTATCTTTGTTTGTCGGTTTGTGGGCGTTAAAGTGGGCGTGGCACTCTAGTGAAACAAACTTGCGCTGCGTAAGAAGCTCAGGAATCTGCACGCCAAATCTCAATAGCCTAGCTCGGACAGACGGACAGACGGAAATGGCTAGATCGACTCGGCTAGTGATCCTGATCAAGAATATATATACTTTATGGGGTCGGAAACGCTTCCTTCTGCCTGTTACATACTTTCCGACGAATCTAGTAACCCTTTTACTCTACGAGTAACGGGTATAAAAACACCGAAGCTATAATTTGTTTCATATTATTTTCCCACCGATTTTACGATCGTTCCTATGGCAGCTATATGATATAGTCGTCCGATTTCGATCAAATTAAATTCGAAACTCAGAACTAATTAAAAAATGTTAGTTTCAAGCGTAGGAGGTTATATGTTAAGGAACACCGAAGCTATAATGTGTTTCATATTATTTTCCCACCAATTTTACGATTTACGATTTACGGGCTTTGGCGCTCTGCGTATGTTGGTGACCCGTGGATAATGGATTTGAGATCCATGTTCGAGTCCACTCTGAAGCTGGATTCAACTCAATTTTTTTATTATTTAATATTTTTTTAGCTGTACTTTTTGACAATTTTTTTAAAAAATATTTTTGTTAGATTTTTTAGTTTTTTTTATTTTTTCTTGTTTTTTATTTAGTTTTATTTAGTTTAGTTTTTTTTAGTTTTTTTTATGTTTTTTATTATTTTAAATCATTTTTTTATAGACGAAATTTTTTATAAGTGTACCAACTGCTACTTTAGAAATTAATCGCTCCTATTGATATATTTTTTTTTTGTGTAAATTACATATCATAGGTTTTAAAAAAATATCTAACAACAATAAAAATATGAACACAGTAAGCAATTCACTTTGAATCAAAGCGTAATGTGTACTCGAGAAAACGATTTTTCGTTATATTTTGATGAATGAGTGGTGAGTGCTTTCCATATAAAATGCAAATGTTCGATAAATAGATTAAAGCTTTACTGTTCAAAGATCCCCAGGTATTTATTTATTTATGACGAAGTATATTTAGCTTAATGCTAGTTTTACATTTGTCGGGGGAGTGTTGCCACTTGCAATGTTTGCATAGCAAAACTCTAATCAATTTATCTAACATAAGCATTTTATGTGAATAGCACTCATCATTTTCATCAAACCACGATGAAAAATCGCTTTCTCCAGTACACGATACACATTTGCTCATTATAAACTGTTTAATGTGTTCTTGTTTTTATTGTTATTAAAAATGTTTTCAAAATCCTTTATGTATTTTACATACATTAAAAAATATATGTGAAGAAGCACTTAACTTTCCAAAGACCGAATCGTTACAGAAATTTTTTTCTGGAATAAAAATTAAATTAAAAATAATCGCTTCCCATCTTTTGCAGCTGTTTGAGTTTAAAAAATCAAGTGAAACATATGCTGAATACCATGGAGATTGTTGAAAGCACCATGAAAACCAAAGACCATAGAATAGTATATATTATCTTTGATGAACACCATGTCCATTTTATTTAATTGTTTAAATAAAAGACCGATTGCATAGAAAAAAAAAAGTTGTTCCCAGTCGGAGTTGAACTCCAACCTGCAATTCCCGTGGTTAAGCGACTAGACCCCTGGCCTACAGGCCATTGACACCTCACGTTAGTCAAATGCGAGATTGAGCCCTTATTGCAGCAGACCACACAAAATGATACACCAACACAACCAAAGAGCTTTACACGGACAGCGCACACAAGCAAGATCGAGAATCCACACCAAAAATTTTGCCGTACATTCCGTTGTATGGCTGTTACTCATCTTGTAGTTTATATTATCTTTGGTCTGAGCATATGTTCAGCAAAGCTGAACTTATTATTAGTAAACATAGGTCTTCGCTCAAAGCAAACACTGCAGTCATACTTCTTTTCTTGCAAAGAAATGCATGGATAGAGTAATATTATTGTTAATCCCATTTAACATATACTTGAATTATCATATTGGTTTTATACGTCGATATCATTTGCAGGCTCATCAGCAGGTTCAACTTCCCAAGCCAACAGCTGGATTACTTCTACAATTATCTTAGGTTTTTGGATCCGCCTTTTTAAATTTAAGGATGACATTATGGCGTCGGAAGTATACATTGCTCTGTGAAAAAAGTCTGTAAGGTTGTTAATTCGGCTGTTTTTCCTTGCATGGTGTAGTCTGTCGGATATATATATTTTACTTCTGGTTTCAACTGCTTCTTCACCAAAATAACCGACTGGAAGAACAGTGTTTTCCAATATAGTTCTTGAGTGGACAAGAATCTTGTGGACCGTCGCTGTCATTGGTAGCCATGGATAATTGTCAAGTATTAGGTGACCAGTTTGATGGCAAAGATCTTCAAATTTTTTGGCATTTATTGGCAGCTGACAGGATAATGTTATAAGTATATTTCTCATGTTTAAAATAAGCTGTGTATCGACGGCAGTTATTTCTGGGAAAGCTTCATATTCGCTGAATGCACATTTGTGCTTCCGAATCCTCCTTGTTTTGGTTGGTCAACTTTCAGGGACAGCTTTTCCCAAAACATTCGCTGAAAATTTTTTTTTTGTCTTGGTTTGAAATTCGCCATTTTTTCACATCCATTTTATATCCAGTATGAAGTAAGAATTCAAAAAACCTAATCAAACAATGTGATGGACTCAAACCGTATTTTAGATTGTGGAGAATGGGAACAAATTTAATGGAATTAAAATTTTTGTTACCAAAAAAATCTTTAGGTGTTGCGATTCTTTAAGAAACTCAAATTTTAACGGTCTGCAAAAACGTATAATCTGCGGAGTTTGATTGTTCCACAATATATTGCCGGACGAATCGATCAGACGAATCGTGGCAAACAGTGAAGAGTCTGCATCTTGGGACTGGCCGTTAGTGTAACCCTGATTATAGTTAGCTTGTCCCGTGCTGTCATCAAAGCAACAACTCAATATCAATTCGGCAGATAAGTCAGACTGCTGGATGTTCAGCACTATTCGACTTGTGTGATTCAATAGGTCTTGCAAATAAACTTTTGCTACGGTGTCCGTTACAATAATATTGGCTGGTCGGCAGTCCTTTTTATACCCGTTACTCGTAGAGTAAGACTAGACTCGTCGGAAAGTATGTAGCAGGCAGAAGGAAGCGTTTCCGACCCCATAAAGTATATATATTCCTGGTCAAGATCACTAGCCGAGTCGATCTAGCCATGTCCATCTTTCCGTCTGTCCGTCTGTCTGTCCGGATGAACGCTAAGATCTTGAAACCATAAGAGCTAGGCTATTGAGATTTGGCGTGCAGATTCCTGAGCTTCTTACGCAACGCAAGTTTGTTTCAGTAGAGTGCCACGCCCACAAACCGCGCAAAACTGTGGCTCCTACAGTTTTGATGCTAGAGTAAAAATTTAAACTGAAATGAATTGTTCTCATCAATACCTATCGATTGACCCAAAAAAAGTTTGCCACACCCATTTTAACGCCCACAAACTTTAAAAATCGTTAGTATGAACGCGGATATCTCGGAATCTATCAAAGATAGAGTATTGGGATTTCAGATTTAGATTCCGTAGATTTGTACGCAGCGCAAGTTTGTTATGCGAATGTGCCACGCCCACTCTAAAGCCCACAAACCGCCCAAGCCTGGGGCGCCCACAATTTTTATGCTAGATAAAAAATTTTAACTGAAATGTATTGGTCTCGTCAATACCTATCGATTGTTCAACGCCACGCCCACTCTAACGCCCATAACGCTTAAATCTGTGTACCGCCGGTAGGTGGCGCATTTCAATCTCGCTTTGCTGCTTGCATATCTCCATTTCCCTTTGGTCCCCTTAGCTGAGTAACGGGTATCTGATAGTCGAGGTACTCGACTATAGCGTTCTTCCTTGTTCTTTTTACTTACATCATGATAATTGGGATATATATCAGCTTTCCTGCATTTTGCATCCTCTCGAATTGCGCAATATTGTTCAGTTGTGAAACCTAGAGCCAAAATTAAAGCCAACGCCTCTTCAGCGGAAGATCGCAAAGGCTGTACCACGGGCTTGTTTATTATTTTGCGAATAGTGCCGGCTTTTCCAGGGCTTAATGCCAGTAATCTTAATAGGACAGCAAGATCAACTTGCCCCCGCCTACGAGCAGCTATGCTTGCCGCTTGAGTCAGTAATCTTGCCAACAGCATTTTTGCCAAATTCGCCATAAATTTGCAGAAAATTTTCGGACTTTATCTTTTAAATAACGACGATTTTCTTCTAAAACGCTGCCATCAGTTTTGTCACTAATAAAAGTGTGAATAGCATTTTGTTTCTCACAAAAGCTCCTTTGTTCACACTTCTAGCAGATCTGCATTGCTGATTAAGATGTTGCTTCCTAATAAATCAAATATCGCAAAAAGGAGCAAAAAGCGCACCATGTGCTTACTAGTTCTGAATTCAGAATTGACAACTCTACAACATGTATATAGACACTCAGCGAAATAATTTGAAATTTGTTTTTAAACTCTTTGGAAAGTTCAACTTTCTTTCCAAAAGTGACAAGGGGACACCACTTGCTAAATATACAAATTGTTAGAAAAATACGAACGAAACACGCAACATATTAGTATCAACGCATAGTACTAACCTGAAGAATTAATATTCATTTTAAATTTTATTATTTAATGATTTATTGTCAGAGATATGCCAATTTGAATTTGCACCGCAAAGATTGCCTTTAAGAAAGCAAGTGTTGTTCGCTTGCAACAGCTGACTTTAACAGCTAATATCTTAACACTAAACTGTTAAGTTAACATTTTAGGTATGTAAAAGACCTGACTAAAATTTTTCGCAGAGAACATTTAGACGTCAGTTTTTTTTAAAAGTCTTCTTGTCCCTCCAAGCCAATTATTTCGCGCGTAGCAGGTGGCCAATATTTACATATAGGAGTTAAAAATCAATTTATGAAGTTATTAGACTGCTATCAGAGTGAAAATCAGTGATAGTGATATCATTGATAGACATTAATATAGACGGACGGCCATTACTTAAAAGTTCCAGGGCTCAACTCTGGTAAAACTTTAAACTTATTAACGTTAAATTTTATTCGTGAGCTATATCACATACAGACATTTTTTTTGTGTTTAAAAAATGAAAAATGGCTCAACAATATTTTTAAAAAATTGTTTCAAAGATGTTGCTTTTCTTAAATATATTTTTTAAATTTTAATTTCTTTTAGAAAAACTTGAGGAAATAATTCTTTCTCTTGCGGAGCAAAAAATTATTGTTTCACAACCGGTACGGCTACGAGTGGATGACAAACGGGACAAAATATTTTCCAATAAAATATGAGGAGGCCCTAAATATCGTCTACCAAAATATAAATAGTGGTGCAAAGGACTCCTACGTAAGTCTTTTTTTCTTTGATGTAAACATTTTAGTGAAAATGCTTTTCCTATTTAGAATAAAGCCATGAGATCGTTTTTGCTGCCAGAACCGGTTCTATAAAACTTGCGGAGGGTTTTCACAGATGAGTTTGATGCGAAACTTAACCTTAAAGGCCTTTCTGAAAAAAAGGTCTTAAATCATATACACATTTTAATGGTGTACTTCAAGATAGGTTATTTTTATAACTATATTTTTTAATAAATATACTTAGTTTCACTCTGTTTACTTAGAATGCCATCTGTGCTTAATCCAATTTCTTTCAGTCTTTTTCTGCTTTTTACTTTTAAAACATGGTTTGATGTGAACAGACTTGTATAACAAAAACTAAAAATATATATTTATACCCTTACAGAGGGTATTATAATTTTGGGCAGAAGTTTGTAATGCAGTTAAGGCGACCTTTCCGAACCTATAAAGTATATCCATTTGGTCATGTCCGTCTGTCTGTTTTAATACCGTTTGCAAGTTCAGTTTAAGTGCTGGCGAACTGTGTACGCAGTTCAAGTTTTAAAAGCGACCTGCTCGACGTCTTTATCCTATAGCTTCCATAGGAACAATATGGAACAATATTTTATATTGATGTTTTTCTAGTCACAATTTCATTCCTGAAATCTGCAAGGGTATTAATACTTTGGGTTATAGTCTTGCTTATGGACCTCACCCCCTCGCCAAAAAATTATCCTCGACCGTCTGCCATGGTTCTCTTGTAATCGACTTTCAAAGTAACACGTAACTTTGAACTTTGCTATACAAATAAAGAAACCTTTTCTATGATTTTGAGTGTTTTGCTATAAAAAACATAAGGGCTTTTTATCACTTGTCAAAATAATAAGCATTCTAAATAATGTGACAAAAATGTGTAATTGTTTTTGTAGCAGGCCAGCCGCGAATTATAAGTCTTCGATGGACCGATGTTGACTTACAGGAGCCAAAGTCGTGATTGCAGACAAATTTAATCTAAATCTGAAAAGCATTAAATGATTCACAATCTAATTTGTATGTTTTTATATCCGTTACTCGTAGAGTAAAAGGGTATACTAGATTCGTCGGAAAGTATGTAACAGGCAGAAGGATCACTAGCCGAGTCGGTCTAGCCATGTCCGTCTCTCCGTCTGTCTGTCCGTCCGGATGAACGCTGAGATCTCGGAAACTATGAGCTAGGCAATTGGGATTTGGCATGCAGATTCCTGAGCTTCTTACGCAGCGCAAGTTTGTTCCAGCAGAGTGCCACGCCCACTCTAACGCCCACAAACCGCCCAAAACTGTGGCTCCTACAGTTTTGATGCTAGAATAAAAAGGACGACATCTGACATACTGTGATGTTTGTGGCCGCAGTAGCTGTGATCCCCATGCTCCTGAAAATTGTTCAGCTGTAGGAGCCATCCGTTCAAAAGCGTAGTGACCAATAACTTACTTCGGAGAAAGTAGTGATGCAATATAAATGTGTTAATAGAGCCAATCAAAGCTAAGGTGAACCTATGCATAACCGAAACCAATATCCTTAAGTAATACAATTGGAGAACAAGTGAAAGTCAAAAAAACATTGGAAGCATTCAAAAATGCGTTAAGAATACATTTAAACCAACCGAATAGATAGATTCGGGGAGTCTCTCCACCAGACGTTAATGAAGTCACATGCCTCTGGCATAATATATCTATAGAGGGTGTGTGTGTGTTCTGAAGGGAGATGTGGAGTAGGTCAAGAACAATGACATAACTTTCGACGGACAACCTCGACAATAGAGGATCGTATGCCACGACAATCCATTGGCACACGAATGTGTGATGGAGAGGGAATATGGCCGAAACACAGACAGATCGTATTGCGATCAAGCGACAGCTAAGCTTGTGGGTCAGTGTGGACTGACGACTGACGAACTAATATTATTTTCCAGACACTTAATATATTTATTCTCGTTATGTTGGAGAGGAGAAAGGCTATCTTGGTAAGCTACGACCCAAACACGACATAGCTTATGCCCGCAAATGGCCCGAAACCCTGTCAGGACCCGGGCACTAATATGCCCACGGAACAATATATTGTTGATCAGCATCACTAGCCGAGTCGATCTAGCCTTGTCCGTCTGTCCTTCCGTCCGTTTATTCGTGTGAACGCTGTTTTCTCGGAAACTACAAGGTGAGTTCCAAAGTAAACAGGACTTTAAAAAAAAAAACAGAACAAATAGTTTTTTCGGCAAAATCAATTTATTTTATTCAAAATAGTCTCCTTCTGCTTTAATACAGCGTTTTGCACGGTCCAAAAGCATGTCGAACGAGTGTTTTAGCTCGTTGCCCGGTATGACCGCCAGTATGCCGGTACAAGCCTTTTGAATGGCCTCTACGTCTGCATAACGCTTTCCTTTCATCGGCAAATGAATTTTTCCAAAAAGGTAGAAGTCGCACGGAGCCATATCAGGTGAATACGGGGAGTGGTTGATAGTTAAAATGTGATTTTTGCCTCTTTAATGATGTCCTTCGAATGTTGAATTCTGAGCAATTTTTGGACGTCAGTCAATTTGTGCGGAACAAACCGTGCACACACCTTTTGTAAGCCCAAATGTTCCGTCAAAATGCGATTTATGTCCTCACGACCACTTTGAAAACGTTGAAACCACTCGTGCACTCTGCTACGGGATAGACAATCATCGCCATAAACTTGTTTCATCAATTGAAACGTTTCGGTAAAAGTTTTACCAATTTTAAAACAAAATTTAAAGTTGGCTCCTTGTTCGAAGCTCATTTTCGCTTCGATGACAAAAACATACTGACACTTAAAACGCAATAACCTCACTTCCCATAGATGAAATGTCATGAAATTTTTACTGGAAGTCGATAAACGATAGCAGATTCTAACGCACCAGTTGACATATAGATGGCGCCACTAGAGGGCGCTAGATTCAAAAAGTTTACCTTGGAACTCACCTTGTATAACAGGTAAAAGGAAGCGTTTCCGACCCCATAAAGAATGAATATTCTTGATCAGGATCACTAGCCGAGTCGATCTAGCCATGTCCGTCTGAACGCTGTGATTTCGGATAATAAAAAAGCTGCAATACTGGGATTAGGCATGCAGTTTCTAGAGATTTCTGCGCAGCGCATAGAGAATTGGGATCTCATATTTAGATTCCGTAGCCTTGTGCGCACCGCAAGTTTGTTACGCGAATATGCCACGCCCACTCTAACGCCCACAAGCCGCCCAAGCCTGTGGCGCCCACAATTTTCATGCTAGATACAAAATTTTAACTGAACTGTATTGGTCTCGTCAATACCTATCGATTGACCCAAAAAAAAATTTGCCACGCCCACTATAACGCCCATAACGCTTAAATTTGTCTACCGCCGATAGGTGGCGCATTTCAATCTCGCTTTGCTGCTTGCATATCTCCATTTCCCTATGGTCCCTTTAGCTGAGTAACGGATATCTGATAGTCGAGGTACTCGACTACAGCGTTCTTCCTTGTTTTATGTTAAAATTCATTCATTAAATATTCTTTTTTAATAAAAATAATTTAAGAATATTAACAAAAAAGGCTTATTATATTGGCTTATATATCGCAGCGCAGCAGAACCGGCTGAACTTCGGGTTCGACAAGGTGCAACTCCGCATCTACGATACGGACAAACTAGCGGTAAACCTGGCTGCCTGCGCGTCCTTCAAGTCCCCGAGAGACAACGAGATGGAACACGAGGAGGCCAACCACACAGGGTACGTGACAACTGGCGCAGATCTCACCGAAAGCCTAAAGCAGCTGTGTGCACAGGGCACGACCTGACCGGGGCGCACTGTACTCCGGGACATAGTGGAGGAAGCGGAAGGTACCCAGAACGAGCTCAGCCCTAAAGATGGTGCAGTTTCTGCAGATTAATCTGCACCACAGCAAGTCAGCAGATGGTGACCTCCAAATGCGCCTGGCAACAGGCAAAATAGACGTAGTCCTCATCCAAGAGTTATGGATTGTTGGTAACAACATCTGCGGCTTATCAACTTCCAATATAAGCTATTTCACACCAAGGGTAATAGTTAAACCAGGACCTGCCTTCTTACTAAGACACACATTAACGCTTATCTTGTTCCACAGTTTAGCGAAGGCGACCTCACCGACTTAACGCACACACACATCACAGCATAGCATCAATCTATCTGGCTCACTACAATGAAGGGCCAATACCATGCACCCTAACACAATAACTCATACACGCAAACGCATCGAAGGAACTCATCCTGTAAGGTGACGCTAACTCACACCTCACGCAATGGGGAAGTAAAAACACGAGCGAAAGGGGTGAGTTACTCTATGATTATCTCCTTCAATCAAACCTATTTATTTGCAACAAAGGTAATGACCCAACTTTTATCACTAGAAATAGGAGGGAAGTCTTAGACATTACAGAAATATCTTATCCCCTGTTTAACCAGCTTGAAGCGTGGAAAGTGGGGGTCGAACACTCATTCTCAGACCACCGGTACATAGGACTTATAGGACATAGACTGTCCTCCCGCCGAGGACATTACAAAATCTAAGACTAACCAACTGGGGTTAGTACAAAAAACTCCTTAACAGAAACTTACATGCTCCACCGACGCACGTACTCAACGGTCAAGAACTAGATAACCTAGTCAATACTTTCACTGACATCTGCCGTGAAGCCATAAAAAAGGCTTGCCCAAGAACAAGCTGCCTTGGTGGAACACAACCCTGGCGAATCTTAAGAGCGAGTGCAGAACTTCAATAGAGCTAAGTACTA
The DNA here is from genome assembly GCF_014743375.2 of Drosophila subpulchrella. NCBI lineage: Eukaryota > Metazoa > Arthropoda > Insecta > Diptera > Drosophilidae > Drosophila > Drosophila subpulchrella. The sequence continues at coordinate 1,089,117 of NW_023665636.1, forward strand.
CAACAGCTAAGCTTTCTGGAACATATACCATACTTAGCAAAGCCTGTACAAAAAGGAAATTAGAATTTCGAAACAAAGAGAATGGGCTAGCTTCGGCAGTAGCATATAATCTACTGCGGAGGCATACAGACTCAGAAGAATCTTAGCAAAATATCCAGCAACCATTGGCTACCTAAAAACCAATGCTGACACCTGGACGGAAAACAGCCAGGAAACCCTTCAACTCCTGCTAGACACCCATTTCCATAAAAACACCCAAACAATGGAGAACCTCTACATAGAAGAGGGTGCCGACGATCGGAGCATAGCCAATATATCAAATCCTGACCGCATAAAGTGGGCTACTCACTCTTTTAAGCCCTTTAAATTCCCCGGCCCTGGCGGGTTCTTCACGGCCCAACTAAACAACTAATCCCTCCATTGGCTGGCAGCCACCTTTCACGGCTGCCTAGCACTAAACCACATTCCATCTAGGTGGCTGGACGTTAAAGTAATATTTAAACCAAAGGCCGGCAAACCCACCCGCATCACCCCAACGGACTTCCGCCCGATAAATCTGTCTTCCTTCTTGTAGAAGACTCTGGAAAGGCTAAGTGACACCCACATCAGACTAACTACCAACCCAAGCCTACTCTCAAACGCACAACTTGCGAACCGTAAAGGCAGATCAACAGATACCGCCCTCCACTTCCTAGTATCATGTATAGAGAGAGGATACCACAACAAGGAAAACTCTCTGACAGCTTTTCTAGACATAGATGGCGCCTTTAACAACGTCTTTGCTGCTCTGACTGAACTGGGGATTGAGCGGCCTATGGTGGGACTCATACACTCCATGCTTACCAGCAGGGTAGTGTACTACACTGTGGGATCAGTACACTCGACCAGGACTGTCAGTAGAGGAACTCCGCAAAGGGGTGTACTCTCACCTCTTCTATGGGTTATAGGGGTTAACAAACTACTGTCACTTCTAGAGGATGCGGGCACTAAAGTGGTAGCCTACGCGGACGACGTGGTTATGCTACTGCAAGGAAAATTTCCTCAATCTCTCTGCAATCTGATAGAGACAGTCCGATCCACCCTCTCTAGGTGGACAGCGGAATGTTGAAGTATAAGATACCAAGTCAAACTCTCCCAAAATTACACCAAACGCGCCTAACCTTTAGCAACCAGGCAAAGTACTCAGGGTTCATCCTTGATAAAAAACTCAACTGGGCGGACAACATAACAGACCGCACACGTAAAGCGGCCATAGCACTCTTCGCTTGTAAAAAAGCCATAGGGAAGAAGTGGGGTTTCTCCCCCGTAATAGTTCACTGGCTATACACTGCAATAGTCAAGCCCATTCTCCTCTACGGAAACTTCGTATGGTGGCCTAGAAAATAAGTGTAACCTCAGGATCCTTCACAAGATCCAAAGAAGCGCAGAGCTCTGCATCAGTGGGGCGCTCCGCACCACCGCCACTGAAGCATAGACACAATCCTCGACCTTCAACCGCTGGACCTACTTGCCAAAAACTGGGCACAGCGCTGAGCCTCCGCGAAGCACCGGCATGGACAACAGACTCAACGGGTCACTCCAGTATCCCAACAAATCAGGTATCCATACCACATATTGCGGACTACGTTCCACCCATAGTCAACTTCGCAGGAAGATACAAGATCTTCATACCTACCCGAACAGACTTGGACAATCTCCCACACCAATTCGAAAACGCCGTCAACATATACACACACGGCTCCAAGCTTAACTCCCAAACAGGTGGGGGAATTTTCTCTCCCGAACTGGACATAAAAGTCTCATTCCACCAAGCAGACCACTGTAGGGTTTTCCAAGCGGAAGTCATAGCAATCCAGAAAGCCATGTCCCTCCTGGATACCTCAGAACATCACGACACAGACATTTTTATCTTTTCGGACAGTCAAGCAACTAACTCAGCAACCATCTCTGAATGCCGCACATCTCTGAACGAGATGGCCACTCATCTGAGAATCAACCTCATCTGGGTGCCTGGACAACTGCATAGCAGACGAGCTAGCAAGACAAGGGACAACCGCCGATATCGTTCGTGAAAAGGACATGGTGCCCATGGCTACCTGCAAGCTCCTCCTTAGGCAGAGATGGCACACCCTCTCCAACAGCCATGGAACACAACCTCAACCAGCCACAATTCCAAGCTTACTTGGCCAAATTACAACCCGAAAAAAAAACAAAAATCTCCTACAATGCAACAGGGAAGACATTTCCACTCTCATAAATGGCCTCACGGGCCATTGTCTTATAGGCGCGCGTAGGCTGGGACTCAGAAATCACGACTACTGCCGCAGCTGTAAACAGATAGACGAAGAGGAGAGCATTGAACACCTCCTATGCCTCTGCCCAGCGCATAACCAATAATCAAACGTGTTCAAACCCTAGGGAGCTACACTTTTCCGAACCTTGGGGCCATACAGGGCGTAAGCATTCCCAAACTCCTATGTTTCTTTAAAAGAACAATCTGGTTCAAGAAACCCAGTAACCCATGAGCTAGGGAAAAGGATCTGCTCAGAGATTACATGGTATCACAAGAAGCGCAGTGTGGCCTAAGTGGGGGGATTAGTTGTCTAATCTCCAACCATACCTCTCTAACCTTACCTAATGTAACATAAGCAAGTGAATGCTACTGTGAAGCGCATACATTTTGCGTATCACTAATGATTTGAACAGCAACGAAAGACGGCCGGTGTAGCTTTAAGTGGGCCACGCGCTAGTTTCGGGTCTTGTTTCGTCGGTAAGGGAGTGAGTTTCCAATTTGATCCACAGTGTTACTTGCTCGCATATGTATATAAAACATTCCTATTTAAATTCGCGTGCGAACTGACTTTGAGGTTAATTATAGGGGGACAGAACTAAGAATGGGGTAAAGAGAGAGATAATACCTGAAAAGATGGGTGCTGCCTAAAAGGACTGGCAGCAGGTGATGTGTGTGTGTCGGTGTCAGCAGCAAGAATGTTACTTGCCGCTGACATTGCCCACCCTACCATGAACACCGTAGCCGCATAACCTGGCACAGGTTGGTGATAACTTCGACACACGCCAAACTCCTAATCATTTTCATTGATGCAAGCTTCCATTGAAAAAAATTTAGCAGTTCATGTTTTTATTATGTTTAATATAAATAAAAATAATTGTATGGCTTACTTTTTGGATGAAGGTACGAAATAAATGGATGATAAAACACGATTTGTCGGTATGACTACAACCCAAAAAAATTATATATCTCTAAATAATCTTCAAAGTCAAAATTTATTAAATTCCGGATGGAGCAGTGGAGACGAAATTTCTACGGGACCCCACTTTAACTTTTCTGTACCATTAAAAAATTTGTTGAGATTTACTGAGGATTATAAAAAAGTTTTGTTAAATTGTAAACACGAACTAGTGTTGATGCTAACTAAGAATCTTGGTGATGTGTTTGAACAAACCAGAAATGAACAAACTTTTAAGCTGGAAATGACGAATATAACCTGGAAAGTTCCCTATGTAACTCCAAGCGATTTTGTAAAAATTAAAATTAATGTACGATATTATTAAAAGTGGTGTAAGCCTACCAATCGCATTCCGGAGTTGGGATTGTCATATCAAATGAATTTAAATTAAAGGCCCCTATTATTGTGGTATATCTTCCATATCAGAATGAATCAGTGAAAACTGGTCCTATTGATGTGAGAATTTCAATAGAACTGAAGACACCAAGTCATAAAAAAACACAAACTTACTGTCTCCTCATACATGACCGTTTAGTTGAATATAACCCATTAAACGGACTAGTACAACGAGTTGTTTAATATTAGAAAAATGTTGAAAGATACTGTTTCGATTGATGTTCAAGGTTTCTTTGATAATAATAATAATTTTATTCTAAAGGAAATTGGAATTGTATTCGAAAAGATCACACAAAATTTTTTGGAACGGTGGAGAGAACAGTTTTCCACAAACTCGAAACTCGACAATTACAACCGGAAAAGAAATTATTTGTAAAGGTGTTGAAAAGAAACGATTTCTACAGACGTTTTTTGGGAGTCGTCAGCTCATTAATATCGAGAAAATGGGCTATCCGCCATTAAACAGGTTTAAAGGAAACCGGTTTCCCTATTGTGAAACACACCTTAAGGGCGGGGTTTGTGCTCCTAACAATGCATATGTCGTAGATTAGTTGGCCAATTAAAGTTATAACAACTGTTAGCTTTGATTTGTCCTTCGCTTCCCATTCGTTTTCATGTATGTCCTTCTGTGCTGTTCCTTTGGCTGTTCAAATAAAGGCAATAGTTTATGTTGTCAACGTTAGTCTGTGCACTGGTGTGAGCGAGATAGAAGGATGCAGGTGTCCGCATCAAAAAGGAATAACGAGAAGTTCTCATTAGTGTGTGTATTGGAATGCGAGAACGAGAGTAGAAGAAAGTAGCGAGTGACGCTGGCGAAAAAGGAAAAGGGGACGCAAGCTGTAAGGGAAAGCATTCGTATTTGAAGAGCCAAACTGAAAAGATGCCACGCGCCAGAAAACGTTTCCGTTTGGAGCAGCACGAAGAGCAGCCTGAAGCACAGGAAGGTTCTAGTGATTCCTCGACAGAGGAAGGTTCTAGTGATTCCTCGACACATACATTATTTTGACATTTTTTAAAAGTAGCTCCAAAACAATAAAATAATTTTTATACATCGTTTTAAAGTTGAGACTAGATGTGTAAAGACCTATAAGAAAACAAAAATTAAGATTATGAAATTTCATGAGGAAATTTACCAATTTATTGAACAATTTAAAGAACAGATAATTGGTCAGCATTTTCAATACCTTCTAAACACAAAAACTATGTTTATGAATCGAGGTGCACATGATCTCAAAACTAAGAATTATGGTGAACACTTTACATTTTGTAATCCTGAATTGACGTCGGAAACGTACGCCTGCCTCTTCTATGTAAATCGCCGGAACGAAGTCAGAAAATAAATTTCAATATATTATAAAACATGTTCGCAATAACAAAATAAATTAATAAATGTATTATTATGCTACAAAATAAACTTCTGACTTTTTATTTCGAGTTAAAATTACAGGTACTGAGAATGGAAAATATTTCCTTGACTGAATATTTCCGCTACTTGCGAGTTGTTGCGCTGTCGCGATTTCAATCGATTTACAATCATAGAAAACATTATTCCCCAACATGATCGGACATGTTCCTCTAAGATAACCATCTTTGGTTACTTTGGGCGTGCGACCTTTCTCACGTGCACAGCAACACCTGTGATAATGAGGCAAAAGGGTACGTGATCACACAACATTTGGATACTATGGTTGTGCGACCTTTCTCTGACCATTAATTGCACATAATGAGGGGAAGGATACATGATCAATATTGTCACATGGGGATGTGAGTCGATGGGGGCAACTAAGTATACTCTTTATAGACATGATGGTGACATTTTTATGACTTCTAAGACCATTAAAATCAGTTAATTTATTGGATTATGCTAATTGTCGCAGAACCCGCATACGTTAATGGAGAGGCGGGGGCCATTAATATGTTAATTAGTGAGAGGCGGGGGTCATTAATATGCTAATTAGTAAGGGGCGGGGCCATTAATATGCAAATTGTGCCAGAATCCGCGTTTCCCTACTACTAATATACTTAGTTGTTCGAGGTGAAGTGTTTTTAATTATCTGCTGAACTCTATCTACGTGACGATACCAATTCAGATGGTTTTCCTGGCACATTTTGCTGAGCATCGGGATGACAATTTTGTGAACTCTTTCCACTTGGCCGTTACCTCTGGGTACGCCTGTGGTGATGTGTAGAAGCTGGATTCCTTCACGGTTGCAGTACTCGTTAAAGAGTCCTGAAGTAAAGGCGGTTCCCCTGTCAGTAACTATTCGGCGAGGATTGCCAAAAACTGCTGTTTGCTTTTTCAGTTTTTCTAAGACTTCATCGGTTCCAGTCGACTTTGTTGGATAAAGCCAAACAAACTTGGAAAATCCATCCACGACAGCCAAAATGTGGTTATAGCGTTTCTTCGTGTCGGTTAGGGGTCCAACGTGGTCGATGTGATAGGTTCCGAGAGGTTCCTGAGCCTTGTCTATGGGACTGAGTAACTTTTTCTTTTTTCTACGCTTGGAGTCGATGATCAGGCATTCCACGCATCCTTTGACAACTCGTTCTACCTTCTGTTGGATTCCAGGGATATAATACGACTTTTCCAGAATATCGCGAGTCTTCTTTATACCGAAGTGGCCCTCCTTGTGTGCTACGCTGATAATTTCCTCTTCCATTGAATTAGGAACAACTAACAGCTCAAGAACTGCGTCCTTGTACAGGATATTATTTTTTAGGAAATAGTCTTCGTAGTCATCGTTGTTGGTTAATATGTATTTAACAGCTTTTATCCAGCTATCGTTGTCCTGTTCCTCCACTAAACGTGACTTTGTGAAATCTGCGATTAGAAAGCATGACAATCGACTTAATGCATCCACGCGCCTCATCTTAGTTCCAGCCCTGTGTTCTACCTTAAATTCAAACTCTTACAGAGCCATGGCCCATCTGGCAACTCTTGGTGGTAGGTCATCCTTCTTGATCGTCATTGCGAAAGCGTTGCAATCGGTAACCACGGTAAAAGGCTTACCAAGAAGGTAAACTCGCCATTTTTCCAATGCATTTACGATTGCTAAAACCTCGAGCTCGTAGGAACTGTACTTTTCTTCACAACCGTTTGTCTTCCTGCTCATAAACTCTACAGGATAAAATTGCTAATCCTCCGAGTCTCTCTGCATTAAAACGCCTCCAAAGATATTTGCTTGCATCTGTATGCACTTCGGTTGTGGCTATCGGATCGAACAGTTTGAGTACTGGTGCTGACACTAGTAGCTGTTTCAAGAGGTTTAACGAAAGTAATCCTTGCTCTGTCAACGTGAGATTTCTGTCAGCCTTTTTATTGCTTTTCATCCGAAGAAGGTCGCTTAAAGGTTTTGCTGTGAGGGCGTAGTCTTTAATGAAGCGACGGTGGTGGGTGCTATAGTTCCGTTCTCAATAGTGTAGCCTAAGAAATGGATTTGGCTCTTGAAAAATTGTGAAAATTGTAATCCAGCCCTCGAAGCTACGCTCAATACTTTCTCCAACGCCTTCAGTCCTTCATATTCGTTTTTAGTTGGCACGATTATATCGTCCATATAGACAACGATCGCTTGCGCTTGAATGAGACCCCTCAACGTAGCCGTGACGTATCGGCAGAAAACAGCGGGAGAATTTGAGATACCAAACGGTACATGAGTAAATTCGTAATGCCCGTTATGCGTCACGAACGCTGTGAACTTCCTGGATTCTTCGTCAATCGGCACATGAAAGAATCCGTTCACCATGTCCAGGGCTGTGAATATTTTTGAGCCCTGCAACCTGTCGAGAACGTCGTCAATTTGACTCATCGCAAAATGGTCCTCCTTGATTTTTTGATTGAGTCAACGATAATCGCAACAAAATCGTCTGGACCCGTCCTTTTTAGCTACCAGGACCACTGGCGAAGCACACTCTGAGGAGCTGGGTACAATAATTCCCTCTGCCAACCACTTCTGTACTTGCTTCTCTATGAAACGCTTGTTCTCGTATGACGTGCGTCTTGGGCGTTGATATACAGGAATGTCGTCTTCCAAAACGATTCTCATTCTTACTAGAGACTCTATCGATTTTATTGGCTTGTACTCTGTAACAAGCTGCTGTACCTTTAGCTTTTGGCT